>NC_090928.1:620167677-620482101 GCF_040938575.1 Ambystoma mexicanum | reverse complement strand
TGTCCATCTCATGTCTCCCTGTACCCCCACCCCCCAGCATGCAGGGGCACCCTCCACCAGGCCCCCACACATGTCTCCCATCACCCCCACCCCCCAGCAGTGCAGGGGCAGCCTCCACCAGGCCCCCACTCATGTCTCCCTGCACCCCCAACCCCCAGCAGTGCAGGGGCAGCCTCCACCAGGCCCCCACTCATGCCAGCCAGCACCCCCACCCACCAGCATCCAGGGGCACCCTCCACCAGGCCCCCACTCATATCTCCCACCACCCCTACCCCCCAGCAGTGCAGGGCACCCTCCACCAGGCCCTCACTCATGTCTCCCACCACCCCCACTCCCCAGCAGTGCAGGGGAACCCGCCACCATGCCCCTACTTATGTCTCCCACCACCCCCACACCCAGCAGTGCAGCGCACCCTCCACCAGGCCCCCACTCATGTCTCCCACCACCCCCACCCCCCAGCATCCAGGGGCTCCCTCCACCAGGCCCTCACTCATGTCTCCCACCACCCCCACCCCCCAGCATCCAGGGGCACCCTCCACCAGGCCCCCACTCATGTCTCCCACCACCCCCACCCCCCAGCAGTGCAGGGGCACCCTCCACCAGGCCCCCACTCATTTCTCCCACCACCCCACCCCCCAGCAGTGCAGGGCACCCTCCACGAGGCCCCCACTCATGTCCAACTCATGTCTCCCTGCACCCCCACCCCCAGCATCCAGGGGCACCCTCCACCAGGCCCCCACTCATGTCTCCCACCACCCCCACCCCCAGCAGTGCAGGGGCAGCCTAAACCAGGCCCCCACTTATGTCCCCCAGCACCCCCCACCCACCAGCATCCAGGGGCACCCTCCACCAGGCCCCCACTCATGTCTCCCACCACCCCCACCCCCAGCAGTGCAGGGCACCCTCCACCAGGCCCCCACTCATGTCCAACTCATGTCTCCCTGCACCCCCACCCCCCAGCATCCAGGGGCTCCCTCCACCAGGCCCTCACTCATGTCTCCCACCACCCCCACCCCCAGCATCCAGGGGCACCCTCCACCAGGCCTCCACTCATGTCTCCCACCACCCCCACCCCCCAGCAGTGCAGGGCACCCTCCACCAGGCCCCCACTCATGTCTCCCACCACCCCCACCCCCCAGCAGTGCAGGGGCAGCCTCCACCAGGCGCCCACTCATGTCTCCCATCACCCCCACCCCCCAGCAGTGCAGGGCACCATCCACCAGGCCCCCACACATGTCTCCCATCACCCCCACCCCCCAGCAGTGCAGGGGAGGCCTCCACCAGACCCCCACTCATGTCTCCCATCACCCCCACCCCCAGCAGTGCAGGGCACCCTCCACCAGGCCCCCACTCATGTCTCCCACCACCCCCACCCCCCAGCAGTGCAGGGGCACCCTCCACCAGGCCCCCACTCATGTCTCCCTGCACCCCCACCCCCCAGCAGTGCAGGGGCAGCCTCCACCAGGCCCCCACTCATGTCCCCCAGCACCCCCACCCACCAGCATCCAGGGGCACCCTCCAGCAGGCCCCCACTCATGTCTCCCACCCCCCCTCCCCCCAGCAGTGCAGGGGCAGCCTCCACCAGGCCTCCACTCATGTCCCCCAGCACCCCCACCCACCAGCATCCAGGGGCACCCTCCACCAGGCCCCCACACATGTCTCCCACCACCCCCACCCCCCAGCAGTGCAGGGCACCCTCCACCAGGCCCCCACTCATGTCCAACTCATGTCTCCCTGTACCCCCATCCCCCAGCAGTGCAGGGCACCCTCCACCAGGCCCCCACACATGTCTCCCATAACCCCCCACCCCCCAGCAGTGCAGTGACAGCCTCCACCAGGCTCCCACTCATGTCTCCCATCACCCCCACCCCCCAGCAGTGCAGGGCACCCTTCACCAGGCCCCCACACATGTCTCCCATCACCCCCACCCCCCAGCAGTGCAGGGGCAGCCTCCATCAGGCCCCCCACTCATGTCTCCCATCACCCCCACCCCCCAGCAGTGCGGGGCACCCTCCACCAGGCCCCCACTCATGCCTCCCACCACCCCCACCCCCCAGCAGTGCAGGGGCACCCTCCACCAGGCCCCCACTCATGTCTCCCACCACCCCCACCCCCCAGCAGTGCAGGGGCAGCCTCCACCAGGCCCCACTCATGTCTCCCATCACCCCCACCCCCCAGCAGTGCAGGGCACCCTCCACCAGGCCCCCACTCATGCCTCCCACCACCCCCACCCCCAAGCAGTGCAGGGCGCCCTCCACCAGGCCCCCACTCATGTCCAACTCATGTCTCCCTGCACCCCCACCTCCCAGCATCCAGGGGCTCCCTCCACCAGGCCCTCAGTCATGTCTCCCACCACCCCCACCCCCCAGCATCCTGGGGTACCCTCCACCAGGCCCCCACTCATGTCTCCCACCACCCCCACCCCCCAGCAGTGCAGGGGCACCCTCCACCAGGCCACCACTCATATCTCCCACCACCCCCACCCCCCAGCAGTGCAGGGCACCCTCCACAAGGCCCCCACTCATGTCCAGCTCATGTCTCCCTGCACCCCCACCCCCCAGCATCCAGGGGCACCCTCCACCATGCCCCCACTCATGTCTCCCACCACCCCCACCCCCCAGCAGTGCAGGGGCACCCTCCAACAGGCCCCCACTCATGTCCAACTCAAGTCTCCCACCATCCCCACCCCCCAGCAGTGTAGAACACCCTCCACCAGGCCCCCAACCATGTCCCCCTGCACCCCCACCCCCCAGCATCCAGGGGCACCTGCCACCAGGCCCCCAAACATGTCTCCCACCACCCCCACCCCCAGCAGTACAGGGCACCATCCATCAGGCCCCCACACACGTCTCCCATCACCCCCACCCCCAGCAGTGCAGGGGCAGCCTTCACCAGGCCCCCACTCATGTCTCCCATCACCCCCACCCCCCAGCATCCAGGGGCACCTTCCACCAGGCCCCCACTCATGTCTCCCACCACCCCCACCCCCCAGCAGTGCAGGCACCCTCCACCAGGCCCCCACTCATGTCTCCCACCACCCCCATCCCCCAGCAGTGCAGGGCACCCTCCACCAGGCCCCCACTCATGTCTCCCACCACCCCCACCCCCCAGCAGTGCAGGGGCACCCTCCACCAGGCCCCCACTCATTTCTCCCACCACCCCCACCCCCAGCAGTGCAGGGGCACCCTCCACCAGGCCCCCACTCATTTCTCCCACCACCCCCACCCCCCAGCAGTGCAGGGCACCCTCCACGAGGCCCCCACTCATGTCCAACTCATGTCTCCCTGCACCCCCCCCCCAGCATCCAGGGGCACCCTCCACCAGGCCCCCACTCATTTCTCCCACCACCCCCACCCCCCAGCAGTGCAGGGCACCCTCCACGAGGCCCCCACTCATGTCCAACTCATGTCCTCCCACCACCCCCACCCCCCAGCATCCAGGGGCACCCTCCACCAGGCCCCCACTCATGTCTCCCACCACCCCCACCCCCCAGCAGTGCATGGGCAGCCTAAACCAGGCCCCCACTTATGTCCCCCAGCACCCCCACCCACCAGCATCCAGGGGCACCCTCCACCAGGCCCCCACTCATGTCTCCCACCACCCCCACCCCCAGCAGTGCAGGGCACCCTCCACCAGGCCCCCACTCATGTCCAACTCATGTCTCCCTGCACCCCCACCCCCCCAGCATCCAGGGGCTCCCTCCACCAGGCCCTCACTCATGTCTCCCACCCACCCCCACCCCCCAGCATCCAGGGGCACCCTCCACCAGGCCCCCACTCATGTCTCCCACCACCCCCACCCCCCAGCAGTTCAGGGCACCCTCCACCAGGCCCCCACTCATGTCTCCCACCACCCCCACCCCCCAGCATCCAAGGGCACCCTCCACCAGGCCCCCAATCATGTCTCCCACCACCCTCACCCCGAGCAGTGCAGGGCGCCCTCCACCAGGCCCCCACTCATGTCCAACTCATGTCTCCCTGCACCCCCACCCCCAGCATCCAGGGGCACCCTCCACCAGGCCCCCACTCATGTCTCCCACCACCCCCACCCCCCAGCAGTGCAGGGGCAGCCTAAACCAGGCCCCCACTTATGTCCCCCAGCACCCCCACCCACCAGCATCCAGGGGCACCCTCCACCAGGCCCCCACTCATGTCTCCCACCACCCCCACCCCCAGCAGTGCAGGGCACCCTCCACCAGGCCCCCACTCATGTCCAACTCATGTCTCCCTGCACCCCCACCCCCCAGCATCCAGGGGCTCCCTCCACCAGGCCCTCACTCATGTCTCCCACCACCCCCAGCCCCCAGCATCCAGGGCACCCTCCACCAGGCCCCCACTCATGTCTCCACCACCCCCACCCCCCAGCAGTGCAGGGCACCCTCCACCAGGCCCCCACTCATGTCTCCCACCACCCCCACCACCCAGCAGTGCAGGGGCAGCCTCCACCAGGCCCCCACTCATGTCTGCCATCACCCCCACCCCCCAGCAGTGCAGGGCACCCTCCACCAGGCCCCCACACATGTCTCCCATCACCCCCACCCCCCAGCAGTGCAGAGGCAGCCTCCACCAGGCGCCACCTCATGTCTCCCATCACCCCCACCCCCCAGCAGTGCAGGGCACCATCCACCAAGCCCCCACACATGTCTCCCATCACCCCCACCCCCCAGCAGTGCAGGGGCAGTCTCCACCAGGCCCCCACTCATGTCTCCCATCACCCCCACCCCCCAGCAGTGCAGGGCACCCTCCACCAGGCCCCCACTCATGTCTCCCACCACCCCCACCACCCAGCAGTGCAGGGGCACCCTCCACCAGGCCCCCACTCATGTCTCCCTGCACCCCCACCCCCCAGCAGTGCAGGGGCAGCCTCCACCAGGCCCCCACTCATGTCTCCCACCACCCCGACCCCCCAGCATCCAGGGGTACCCTCCACCAGGCCCCCACTCATGTCTCCCACCACCCCCACCCACCAGCATCCAGGGGCACCCTCCACCAGGCCCTCACTCATGTCTCCCACCACCCCCACCCCCCAGCAGTGCAGGGCACCCTCCACCAGGCCCCCACTCATGTCTCCCACCGCCCCCACCACCCAGCAGTGCAGGGGCACCCTCCACCAGGCCCCCACTCATGTCTCCCACCACCCCCACCCCCCAGCAGTGCAGGGCACCCTCCACCAGGCCCCCACTCATGTCTCCCACCGCCCCCACCACCCAGCAGTGCAGGGGCACCCTCCACCAGGCCCCCACTCATGTCTCCCACCGCCCCCACCACCCAGCAGTGCAGGGGCACCCTCCACCAGGACCCCACTCATGTCTCCCTGCACCCCCACCCCCCAGCAGTGCAGGGGGAGCCTCCACCAGGCCCCCACTCATGTCCCCCAGCACCCCCACATACCAGCATCCAGGGGCACCCTCCACCAGGCCCCCAATCATGTCTCCCACCACCCCCACCCACCAGCATCCAGGGGCACCCTCCACCAGGGCCCCCACTCATGTATCCCACCACCCCGACCCCCCAGCATCCAGGGGTACCCTCCACCAGGCCCCCACTCATGTCTCCCACCACCACCCCCACCCACCAGCATCCAGGGGCAACCCTCCACCAGGCCCCCACTCATGTCTCCCACCACCCCCACCCCCCAGCAGTGCAGGGCACCCTCCACCAGGCCCCCACTCATGTCTCCCACCGCCCCCACCACCCAGCAGTGCAGGGGCACCCTCCACCAGGCCCCCACTCATGTCTCCCACCACCCCCACCCCCCAGCAGTGCAGGGCACCCTCCACCAGGCCCCCACTCATGTCTCCCACCGCCCCCACCACCCAGCAGTGCAGGGGCACCCTCCACCAGGCCCCCACTCATGTCTGCCACCGCCCCCACCACCCAGCAGTGCAGGGGCACCCTCCACCAGGACCCCACTCATGTCTCCCTGCACCCCACCCCCCAGCAGTGCAGGGGGAGCCTCCACCAGGCCCCCACTCATGTCCCCCAGCACCCCCACATACCAGCATCCAGGGGCACCCTCCACCAGGCCCCCAATCATGTCTCCCACCACCCCCACCACCCAGCAGTGCAGGGCACCCTCCACCAGGCCCCCACTCATGTCTCCCACCACCCCCACCCCCCAGCAGTGCAGGGGCACCCTCCACCAGGCCCCCACTCAAATCTCCCACCACCCCCACCCCCCAGCAGTGCAGGGGACCCTCCACGAGGCCCCCACTCATGTTCAACTCATGTCGCCCTGCACCCCCACCCCCCAGCATCCAGGGGCACCCTCCACCAGGCCCCGACTCATGTCTCCCACCACCCCCACCCCCAGCAGTGCAGGGGCAGCCTAAACCAGGCCCCCACTTATGTCCCCCAGCACCCCCACCCACCAGCATCCAGGGGCACCCTCCACCAGGCCCCCACTCATGTCTCCCACCACCCCCACCCCCAGCAGTGCAGGGCACCCTCCACCAGGCCCCCACTCATGTCCAACTCATGTCTCCCTGCACCCCCAACCCCCAGCATCCAGGGGCTCCCTCCACCAGGCCCTCACTCATGTCTCCCACCACCCCCACCCCCCAGCATCCAGGGGCACCCTCCACCAGGCCCCCACTCATGTCTCCCACCACCCCCACCCCCAGCAGTGCAGGGCATCCTCCACCAGGCCCCCACTCATGTCTCCCACCACCCCCACCCCCCAGCAGTGCAGGGGCACCCTCCACCAGGCCCCCACTCATTTCTCCCACCACCCCCACCCCCCAGCAGTGCAGGGCACCCTCCACGAGGCCCCCACTCATGTCCAACTCATGTCTCCCTGCACCCCCACCCCCCCAGCATCCAGGGGCACCCTCCACCAGGCCCCCACACATGTCTCCCATCACCCCCACCCCCCAGCAGTGCAGGGGCAGCCTCACCAGGCCCCCACTCATGTCTCCCATCACCCCCACCCCCCAGCAGTGCAGGGCACCCTCCACCAGGCCCCCACACATGTCTCCCATCACCCCCACCCCCCAGCAGTGCAGAGGCAGCCTCAACCAGGCGCCACCTCATGTCTCCCATCACCCCCACCACCCAGCAGTGCAGGGCACCCTCCACCAGGCCCCCACTCATGTCTCCCACCACCCCCACCACCCAGCAGTGCAGGGGCACCCTCCACCAGGCCCCCACTCATGTCTCCCTGCACCCCCACCCCCCAGCAGTGCAGGGGCAGCCTCCACCAGGCCCCACTCATGTCCCCCAGCACCCCCACCCACCAGCATCCAGGGGCACCCTCCACCAGGCCCCCACTCATGTCTCCCACCACCCCCACCCCCCAGCATCCAGGGGCACCCTCCACCAGGCCCCCACTCATGTCTCCCACCACCCGCACCCACCAGCATCCAGGGGCACCCTCCACCAGGCCCCCACTCATGTCTCCCACCACCCCCACCCCCCAGCAGTGCAGGGCACCCTCCACCAGGCCCCCACTCATGTCTCCCACCGCCCCCACCACCCAGCAGTGCAGGGGCACCCTCCACCAGGCCCCCACTCATGTCTCCCAACACCCCCACCCCCCAGCAGTGCAGGGCACCCTCCACCAGGCCCCCACTCATGTCTCCCACCGCCCCCACCACCCAGCAGTGCAGGGGCACCCTCCACCAGGCCCCCACTCATGTCTCCCACCGCCCCCACCACCCAGCAGTGCAGGGGAACCCTCCGCCAGGAGGGTACTCATGTCTCCATGCACCACCACGCCCCAGAGGTGCAGGGGGAGCCTCCACCAGGCCCCCACTCATGTCCCCCAGCACCCCCACATACCAGCATCCAGGGGCACCCTCCACCAGGCCCCCAATCATGTCTCCCACCACCCCATCCCTCAGCAGTGCAGGGCACCCTCCACCAGGCCCCCACTCATGTCTCCCACCACCCCCACCCCCCAGCAGTGCAGGGCACCCTCCACGAGGCCCCCACTCATGTCCAACTCATGTCTCCCTGCACCCCCACCCCCCAGCATCCAGGGGCTCCCTCCACCAGGCCCTCACTCATGTCTCCCACCACCCCCACCCCCCAGCATCCAGGGGCACCTTCCACCAGGCCCCCACTCATGTCTCCCACCACCCCCACCCCCCAGCAGTGCAGGGCACCCTCCACCAGGCCCCCACTCATGTCTCCCACCACCCCCACCCCCCAGCAGTGCAGGGGCACCCTCCACCAGGCCCCCACTCATGTCTCCCACCGCCCCCACCACCCAGCAGTGCAGGGGCACCCTCCACCAGGCCCCCACTCATGTCTCCCACCACCCCCACCCCCCAGCAGTGCAGGGCACCCTCCACCAGGCCCCCACTCATGTCTCCCACCGCCCCCACCACCCAGCAGTGCAGGGGCACCCTCCACCAGGCCCCCACTCATGTCCCCCAGCACCCCCACATACCAGCATCCAGGGGCACCCTCCACCAGGCCCCCACTCATGTCTCCCACCACCCCCATCCCCCAGCAGTGCAGGGCACCCTCCACCAGGCCCCCACTCATGTCTCCCACCACCCCCACCCCCCAGCAGTGCAGGGGCACCCTCCACCAGGCCCCCACTCATTTCTCCCACCACCCCCACCCCCCAGCAGTGCAGGGGCACCCTCCACCAGGCCCCCACTCATTTCTCCCACCACCCCCACCCCCCAGCAGTGCAGGGCACCCTCCACGAGGCCCCCACTCATGTCCAACTCATGTCTCCCTGCACCCCCACCCCCCAGCATCCAGGGGCACCCTCCACCAGGCCCCCACTCATGTCTCCCACCACCCCCACCCCCCAGCATCCAGGGGCACCCTCCACCAGGCCCCCACTCATGTCTCCCACCACCCCCACCCCCCAGCAGTGCATGGGCAGCCTAAACCAGGCCCCCACTTATGTCCCCCAGCACCCCCACCCACCAGCATCCAGGGGCACCCTCCACCAGGCCCCCACTCATGTCTCCCACCACCCCCACCCCCAGCAGTGCAGGGCACCCTCCACCAGGCCCCCACTCATGTCCAACTCATGTCTCCCTGCACCCCCACCCCCCAGCATCCAGGGGCTCCCTCCACCAGGCCCTCACTCATGTCTCCCACCACCCCCACCCCCCAGCATCCAGGGGCACCCTCCACCAGGCCCCCACTCATGTCTCCCACCACCCCCACCCCCCAGCAGTTCAGGGCACCCTCCACCAGGCCCCCACTCATGTCTCCCACCACCCCCACCCCCCAGCAGTGCAGGGGCACCCTCCACCAGGCCCCCACTCATTTCTCCCTTCACCCCCACCCCCCAGCAGTGCAGGGCACCCTCCACGAGGCCCCCACTCATGTCCAACTCATGTCTCCCTGCACCCCCACCCCCCAGCATCCAGGGGCACCCTCCACCAGGCCCCCACTCATGTCTCCCACCACCCCCACCCCCCAGAAGTGCAGGGGCAGCCTAAACCAGGCCCCCACTTATGTCCCCCAGCACCCCCACCCACCAGCATCCAGGGGCACCCTCCACCAGGCCCCCAATCATGTCTCCCACCACCCCCACCCCCAGCAGTGCAGGGCACCCTCCACCAGGCCCCCACTCATGTCCAACTCATGTCTCCCTGCACCCCCACCCCCCAGCATCCAGGGGCTCCCTCCACCAGGCCCTCACTCATGTCTCCCACCACCCCCACCCCCCAGCATCCAGGGGCACCCTCCACCAGGCCCCCACTCATGTCTCCCACCCCCCCCACCCCCCAGCAGTGCAGGGGCAACCTCCACCAGGCCCCCACTCATATCTCCCACCACCCCCACCCCCCAGCAGTGCAGGGCACCCTCCACAAGGCCCCCACTCATGTCCAACTCATGTCTCCCTGCACCCCCACCCCCCCAGCATCCAGGGGCACCCTCCACCAGGCCCCCACTCATGTCTCCCACCACCCCGACACCCCAGCAGTGCAGGGGCACCCTCCAACAGGCCCCCACTCATGTCTCCCACCACGCCCACCCCCCAGCAGTGCAGGGCACCCTCCACCAGGCCCCCACTCATGTCTCCCACCACCCCCACCCCCCAGCAGTGCAGGGGCAGCCTCCACCAGGCCCCCACTCATGTCTGCCATCACCCCCACCCCCCAGCAGTGCAGGGCACCCTCCACCAGGCCCCCACACATGTCTCCCATCACCCCCACCCCCCAGCAGTGCAGGGGCAGCCTTCACCAGGCCCCCACTCATGTCTCCCATCACCCCCACCCCCCAGCAGTGCAGGGCACCCTCCACCAGGCCCCCACTCATGTCTCCCACCACCCCCACCCCCCAGCAGTGCAGGGGCAGCCTCCACCAGGCCCCCACTCATGTCCCCCAGCACCCGCACCCACCAGCATCCAGGGGCACCCTCCACCAGGCCCACACTCATGTCTCCCACCCCCCCTCCCCCCAGCAGTGCAGGGGCAGCCTCCACCAGGCCCCCACTCATGTCCCCCAGCACCCGCACCCACCAGCATCCAGGGGCACCCTCCACCAGGCCTCCACTCATGTCCCCCAGCACCCCCACCCACCAGCATCCAGGGGCACCCTCCACCAGGCCCCCACACATGTCTCCCACCACCCCCACCCCCCAGCAGTGCAGGGCACCCTCCACCAGGCCCCCACTCATGCCCAACTCATGTCTCCCTGTACCCCCACCCCCCAGCATGCAGGGGCACCCTCCACCAGGCCCCCAAACATGTCTCCCATCACCCCCACCCCCCAGCAGTGCAGGGGCAGCCTCCACCAGGCCCCCACTCATGTCTCCCATCACCCCCACCCCCCAGCAGTGCAGGGCACCCTCCAACAGGCCCACACACATGTCTCCCATCACCCCCACCCCCCAGCAGTGCAGGGGCAGCCTCCACCAGGCCCCCACTCATGTCTCCCATCACCCCCACCCCCCAGCAGTGCAGGGTACCCTCCACCAGGCCCCCACTCATGCCTCCCACCACCCCCACCCCCCAGCAGTGCAGGGGCACCCTCCACCAGGCCCCCACTCATGTCTCCCTGCACCCCCAACCCCAGCAGTGCAGGGGCAGCCTCCACCAGGCCCCCACTCATGTCAGCCAGCACTCCCACCCACCAGCATTGAGGGGCACCCTCCACCAGGCCCCCACTCATATCTCCCACCACCCCCAGCACCCAGCAGTGCAGGGCACCCACCACCAGGCCCCCACTCATGTCTTCCACCACCCCCACTTCCCAGCAGTGCAGGGGAACCCGCCACCATGCCCCCACTTATGTCTCCCACCACCCCCACACCCCAGCAGTGCAGGGCACCCTCCACCAGGCCCCCACTCATGTCTCCCACCACCCCCACCCCCCAGCATCCAGTGCCTCCCTCCACCAGGCCCTCACTCATGTCTCCCACCACCCCCACCCCCCAGCATCCAGTGGCACCCTCCACCAGGCCCCCACTCATGTCTCCCACCACCCCACCCCCCAGCAGTGCAGGGGCACCCTCCACCAGGCCCCCACTCATATCTCCCACCACCCCCACCCCCCAGCAGTGCAGGGCACCCTCCACATGGCCCCCACTCATGTCCAACTCATGTCTCCCTGCACCCCCACCCCCCAGCATCCAGGGGCACCCTCCAAAAGGCCCCCATTCATGTCTCCCACCACCCCCACCCCCCAGCAGTGCAGGGGCAGCCTAAACCAGGCCCCCAATTATGTCCTCCAGCACCCCCACCCACCAGCATCCAGGGGCACCCTCCACCAGGCCCCCACTCATGTCTCCCACCACCCCCACCCCCAGCAGTGCAGGGCACCCTCCACCAGGCCCCCACTCATGTCCAACTCATGTCTCCCTGCACCCCCACCCCCCAGCATCCAGGGGCTCCCTCCACCAGGCCCTCACTCATGTCTCCCACCACCCCCACCCCCCAGCATCCAGGGGCACCCTCCACCAGGCCCCCACTCATGTCTCCCACCACCCCCACCCCCCAGCAGTGCAGGGCACCCTCCACCAGGCCCCCACTCATGTCTCCCACCACCCCCACCCCCCAGCAGTGCAGGGGCAGCCTCCACCAGGCCCCCACTCATGTCTGCCATCACCCCACCCCCCAGCAGTGCAGGGCACCCTCCACCAGGCCCCCACACATGTCTCCCATAACCCCCACCCCCCAGCAGTGCAGGGGCAGCCTCCACCAGGCGCCCACTCATGTCTCCCATCACCCCCACCCCCCAGCAGTGCAGGGCACCATCCACCAGGCCCCCACACATGTCTCCCATCACCCCCACCCCCCAGCAGTGCAGGGGCAGCCTCCACCAGGCCCCCACTCATGTCTCCCATCACCCCCACCCCCTAGCAGTGTGGGGCACCCTCCACCAGGCCCCCACTCATGTCTCCCACCACCCCCACCCCCCAGCAGTGCAGGGGCACCCTCCACCAGGCCTCCACTCATGTCTCCCTGCACCCCCACCCCCCAGCAGTGCAGGGGCAGCCTCCAAAAGGCCCCCACTCATGTCCCCCAGCACCCCCACCCACCAGCATCCAGGGGCACCCTCCACCAGGCCCCCACTCATGTCTCCCACCACCCCCTCCCTCCAGCAGTGCAGGGCACCCTCCACCAGGCCCCCACTCATGTCCAACTCATGTCTCCCTGTACCCCCACCCCCCAGCATGCAGGGGCACCCTCCACCAGGCCCCCACACATGTCTCCCATCACCCCCACCCCCCAGTAGTGCAGGGGCAGCCTCACCAGGCCCCCACTCATGTCTCCCATCACCCCCACCCCCCAGCAGTGCAGGGCACCCTCCACCAGGCCCACACACATGTCTCCCATCACCCCCACCCCCAGCAGTGCAGGGGCAGCCTCCACCAGGCCCCCACTCATGTCTCCCATCACCCCCACCCCCCAGCAGTGCAGGGCACCCTCCACCAGGCCCCCACTCATGCCTCCCACCACCCCCACCCCCAAGCAGTGCAGGGCGCCCTCCACCAGGCCCCCACTCATGTCCAACTCATGTCTCCCTGCACCCCCCCCCCAGCATCCAGGGGCACCCTCCACCAGGCCCCCACTCATGTCTCCCACCACCCCCACCCCCCAGCAGTGCAGGGGAAGCCTCCACCAGGCCCCCACTCATGTCTCCCATCACCCCCACCCCCCAGCATCCAAGGGCACCCTCCACCAGGCCCCCAATCATGTCTCCCACCACCCTCACCCCCGAGCAGTGCAGGGCGCCCTCCACCAGGCCCCCACTCATGTCCAACTCATGTCTCCCTGCACCCCCACCCCCCAGCATCCAGGGGCACCCTCCACCAGGCCCCCACTCATGTCTCCCACCACCCCCACCCCCCAGCAGTGCAGGGGCAGCCTAAACCAGGCCCCCACTTATGTCCCCCAGCACCCCCACCCACCAGCATCCAGGGGCACCCTCCACCAGGCCCCCACTCATGTCTCCCACCACCCCCACCCCCAGCAGTGCAGGGCACCCTCCACCAGGCCCCCACTCATGTCCAACTCATGTCTCCCTGCACCCCCACCCCCCAGCATCCAGGGGCTCCCTCCACCAGGCCCTCACTCATGTCTCCCACCACCCCCAGCCCCCAGCATCCAGGGGCACCCTCCACCAGGCCCCCACTCATGTCTCCCACCACCCCCACCCCCCAGCAGTGCAGGGCACCCTCCACCAGGCCCCCACTCATGTCTCCCACCACCCCCACCACCCAGCAGTGCAGGGGCAGCCTCCACCAGGCCCCCACTCATGTCTGCCATCACCCCCACCCCCCAGCAGTGCAGGGCACCCTCCACCAGGCCCCCACACATGTCTCCCATCACCCCCACCCCCCAGCAGTGCAGAGGCAGCCTCCACCAGGCGCCACCTCATGTCTCCCATCACCCCCACCCCCCAGCAGTGCAGGGCACCATCCACCAGGCCCCCACACAAGTCTCCCATCACCCCCACCCCCCAGCAGTGCAGGGGCAGTCTCCACCAGGCCCCCACTCATGTCTCCCATCACCCCCACCCCCCAGCAGTGCAGGGCACCCTCCACCAGGCCCCCACTCATGTCTCCCACCACCCCCACCACCCAGCAGTGCAGGGGCACCCTCCACCAGGCCCCCACTCATGTCTCCCTGCACCCCCACCCCCCAGCAGTGCAGGGGCAGCCTCCACCAGGCCCCCACTCATGTCTCCCACCACCCCGACCCCCCAGCATCCAGGGGTACCCTCCACCAGGCCCCCACTCATGTCTCCCACCACCCCCACCCACCAGCATCCAGGGGCACCCTCCACCAGGCCCTCACTCATGTCTCCCACCACCCCCACCCCCCAGCAGTGCAGGGCACCCTCCACCAGGCCCCCACTCATGTCTCCCACCGCCCCCACCACCCAGCAGTGCAGGGGCACCCTCCACCAGGCCCCCACTCATGTCTCCCACCACCCCCACCCCCCAGCAGTGCAGGGCACCCTCCACCAGGCCCCCACTCATGTCTCCCACCGCCCCCACCACCCAGCAGTGCAGGGGCACCCTCCACCAGGCCCCCACTCATGTCTCCCACCGCCCCCACCACCCAGCAGTGCAGGGGCACCCTCCACCAGGACCCCACTCATGTCTCCCTGCTCCCCCACCCCGCAGCAGTGCAGGGGGAGCCTCCACCAGGCCCCCACTCATGTCCCCCAGCACCCCCACATACCAGCATCCAGGGGCACCCTCCACCAGGCCCCCAATCATGTCTCCCACCACCCCCACCCACCAGCATCCAGGGGCACCCTCCACCAGGCCCCCACTCATGTCTCCCACCACCCCGACCCCCCAGCATCCAGGGGTACCCTCCACCAGGCCCCCACTCATGTCTCCCACCGCCCCCACCACCCAGCAGTGCAGGGGCACCCTCCACCAGGCCCCCACTCATGTCTCCCACCGCATGTCTCCCACCGCCCCCACCACCCAGCAGTGCAGGGGCACCCTCCACCAGGCCCCCACTCATGTCTCCCACTGCCCCCACCACCCAGCAGTGCAGGGGCACCCTCCACCAGGACCCCACTCATGTCTCCCTGCACCCCCACCCCCCAGCAGTGCAGGGGGAGCCTCCACCAGGCCCCCACTCATGTCCCCCAGCACCCCCACATACCAGCATCCAGGGGCCCCCTTCACCAGGCCCCCAATCATGTCTCCCACCACCCCCATCCCCCAGCAGTGCAGGGCACCCTCCACCAGGCCCCCACTCATGTCTCCCACCACCCCCACCCCCCAGCAGTGCAGGGGCACCCTCCACCAGGCCCCCACTCAAATCTCCCACCACCCCCACCCCCCAGCAGTGCAGGGCACCCTCCACGAGGCCCCCACTCATGTCCAACTCATGTCGCCCTGCACCCCCACCCCCCAGCATCCAGGGGCACCCTCTACCAGGCCCCGACTCATGTCTCCCACCACCCCCACCCCCCAGCAGTGCAGGGGCAGCCTAAACCAGGCCCCCACTTATGTCCCCCAGCACCCCCACCCACCAGCATCCAGGGGCACCCTCCACCAGGCCCCCACTCATGTCTCCCACCACCCCCACCCCCAGCAGTGCAGGGCACCCTCCACCAGGCCCCCACTCATGTCCAACTCCATACTTGCCAACCCTACCGATTTTTTTACATCAAATACCGATTTTTTTTTGTAAAAAAAAAAAATTTTTTTTTTTACATTTTTTTTTTTTGCCCACGCCAGCTCGGGGAGTCTTTCAAGGGCTCCCCCGAGCTGGCGTACCAGGAGAATGCCCGGCATGCAGGCTTTTAATGTCAAAGGCACCCACGGCGGTGGGCTAAAAGCGCCCTTCTGCCGCGAGTGCCTTTCACAAAAGGCGCCATTAGCCCCCTCACCACGTCAACTCTGGTGAGTCTTTCAAGGGCTCCCCCGAGCTGGCGTGGCAGGTGCCTCATTGTCATTGAATGCACCCGCGGCGCGGGCTCATTCAATGACAATGGGCTGCTGACGCGCCCTATTTCTATCATTACCTCCTCGACTGACTATTTTTGAAACTTTAAGATTCCTACAGATTTTTGGTCACAGAATGTTGGCATGTATGCAACTCATGTCTCCCTGCACCCCCAACCCCCAGCATCCAGGGGATCCCTCCACCAGGCCCTCACTCATGTCTCCCACCACCCCCACCCCCCCAGCATCCAGGGGCACCCTCCACCAGGCCCCCACTCATGTCTCCCACCACCCCCACCCCCCAGCAGTGCAGGGGCACCCTCCACCAGGCCCCCACTCATTTCTCCCACCACCCCCACCCCCCAGCAGTGCAGGGCACCCTCCACGAGGCCCCCACTCATGTCCAACTCATGTCTCCCTGCACCCCCACCCCCCCCAGCATCCAGGGGTACCCTCCACCAGGCCCCCACACATGTCTCCCATCACCCCCACCCCCCAGCAGTGCAGGGGCAGCCTCACCAGGCCCCCACTCATGTCTCCCATCACCCCCACCCCCCAGCAGTGCAGGGCACCCTCCACCAGGCCCCCACACATGTCTCCCATCACCCCCACCCCCCAGCAGTGCAGAGGCAGCCTCAACCAGGCGCCACCTCATGTCTCCCATCACCCCCACCACCCAGCAGTGCAGGGCACCATCCACCAGGCCCCCACTCATGTCTCCCACCACCCCCACCCCCCAGCAGTGCAGGGGCACCCTCCACCAGGCCCCCACTCATGTCTCCCACCACCCCACCCCCCAGCAGTGCAGGGCACCCTCCACCAGGCCCCCACTCATGTCTCCCACCGCCCCCACCACCCAGCAGTGCAGGGGCACCCTCCACCAGGCCCCCACTCATGTCTCCCACCGCCCCCACCACCCAGCAGTGCAGGGGCACCCTCCACCAGGACCCCACTCATGTCTCCCTGCACCCCCACCCCCCAGCAGTGCAGGGGGGGCCTCCACCAGGCCCCCACTCATGTCCCCCAGCACCCCCACATACCAGCATCCAGGGGCACCCTCCACCAGGCCCCCAATCATGTCTCCCACCACCCCCATCCCCCAGCAGTGCAGGGCACCCTCCACCAGGCCCCCACTCATGTCTCCCACCACCCCCACCCCCCAGCAGTGCAGGGGCACCCTCCACCAGGCCCCCACTCAAATCTCCCACCACCCCCACCCCCCAGCAGTGCAGGGCACCCTCCACGAGGCCCCCACTCATGTCCAACTCATGTCACCCTGCACCCCCACCCCCCAGCATCCAGGGGCACCCTCCACCAGGCCCCGACTCATGTCTCCCACCACCCCCACCCCCCAGCAGTGCAGGGGCAGCCTAAACCAGGCCCCCACTTATGTCCCCCAGCACCCCCACCCACCAGCATCCAGGGGCACCCTCCACCAGGCCCCCACTCATGTCTCCCACCACCCCCACCCCCAGCAGTGCAGGGCACCCTCCACCAGGCCCCCACTCATGTCCAACTCAAGTCTCCCTGCACCCCCACCCCCCAGCATCCAGGGGCTCCCTCCACCAGGCCCTCACTCATGTCTCCCACCACCCCCACCCCCCAGCATCCAGGGGCACCCTCCACCAGGCCCCCACTCATGTCTCCCACCACCCCCACCCCCCAGCAGTGCAGGGCACCCTCCACCAGGCCCCCACTCATGTCTCCCACCCCCCCACCCCCCAGCAGTGCAGGGGCACCCTCCACCAGGCCCCCACTCATTTCTCCCACCACCCCCACCCCCCAACAGTGCAGGGCACCCTCCACCAGGCCCCCACTCATGTCCAACTCATGTCTCCCTGCACCCCCACCCCCCCCAGCATTCAGGGGCACCCTCCACCAGGCCCCCACACATGTCTCCCATCACCCCCACCCCCCAGCAGTGCAGGGGCAGCCTCACCAGGCCCCCACTCATGTCTCCCACCCCCCCACCCCCCAGCAGTGCAGGGGCACCCTCCACCAGGCCCCCACTCATTTCTCCCACCACCCCCACCCCCCAACAGTGCAGGGCACCCTCCACCAGGCCCCCACTCATGTCCAACTCATGTCTCCCTGCACCCCCACCCCCCCCAGCATTCAGGGGCACCCTCCACCAGGCCCCCACACATGTCTCCCATCACCCCCACCCCCCAGCAGTGCAGGGGGAGCCTCCACCAGGCCCCCACTCATGTCCCCCAGCACCCCCACATACCAGCATCCAGGGGCCCCCTTCACCAGGCCCCCAATCATGTCTCCCACCACCCCCATCCCCCAGCAGTGCAGGGCACCCTCCACCAGGCCCCCACTCATGTCTCCCACCACCCCCACCCCCCAGCAGTGCAGGGGCACCCTCCACCAGGCCCCCACTCAAATCTCCCACCACCCCCACCCCCCAGCAGTGCAGGGCACCCTCCACGAGGCCCCCACTCATGTCCAACTCATGTCGCCCTGCACCCCCACCCCCCAGCATCCAGGGGCACCCTCTACCAGGCCCCGACTCATGTCTCCCACCACCCCCACCCCCCAGCAGTGCAGGGGCAGCCTAAACCAGGCCCCCACTTATGTCCCCCAGCACCCCCACCCACCAGCATCCAGGGGCACCCTCCACCAGGCCCCCACTCATGTCTCCCACCACCCCCACCCCCAGCAGTGCAGGGCACCCTCCACCAGGCCCCCACTCATGTCCAACTCCATACTTGCCAACCCTACCGATTTTTTTACATCAAATACCGATTTTTTTTTGTAAAAAAAAAAATTTTTTTTTTTACATTTTTTTTTTTTGCCCACGCCAGCTCGGGGAGTCTTTCAAGGGCTCCCCCGAGCTGGCGTACCAGGAGAATGCCCGGCATGCAGGCTTTTAATGTCAAAGGCACCCACGGCGGTGGGCTAAAAGCGCCCTTCTGCCGCGAGTGCCTTTCACAAAAGGCGCCATTAGCCCCCTCACCACGTCAACTCTGGTGAGTCTTTCAAGGGCTCCCCCGAGCTGGCGTGGCAGGTGCCTCATTGTCATTGAATGCACCCGCGGCGCGGGCTCATTCAATGACAATGGGCTGCTGACGCGCCCTATTTCTATCATTACCTCCTCGACTGACTATTTTTGAAACTTTAAGATTCCTACAGATTTTTGGTCACAGAATGTTGGCATGTATGCAACTCATGTCTCCCTGCACCCCCAACCCCCAGCATCCAGGGGATCCCTCCACCAGGCCCTCACTCATGTCTCCCACCACCCCCACCCCCCCAGCATCCAGGGGCACCCTCCACCAGGCCCCCACTCATGTCTCCCACCACCCCCACCCCCCAGCAGTGCAGGGGCACCCTCCACCAGGCCCCCACTCATTTCTCCCACCACCCCCACCCCCCAGCAGTGCAGGGCACCCTCCACGAGGCCCCCACTCATGTCCAACTCATGTCTCCCTGCACCCCCACCCCCCCCCAGCATCCAGGGGTACCCTCCACCAGGCCCCCACACATGTCTCCCATCACCCCCACCCCCCAGCAGTGCAGGGGCAGCCTCACCAGGCCCCCACTCATGTCTCCCATCACCCCCACCCCCCAGCAGTGCAGGGCACCCTCCACCAGGCCCCCACACATGTCTCCCATCACCCCCACCCCCCAGCAGTGCAGAGGCAGCCTCAACCAGGCGCCACCTCATGTCTCCCATCACCCCCACCACCCAGCAGTGCAGGGCACCATCCACCAGGCCCCCACTCATGTCTCCCACCACCCCCACCCCCCAGCAGTGCAGGGGCACCCTCCACCAGGCCCCCACTCATGTCTCCCACCACCCCACCCCCCAGCAGTGCAGGGCACCCTCCACCAGGCCCCCACTCATGTCTCCCACCGCCCCCACCACCCAGCAGTGCAGGGGCACCCTCCACCAGGCCCCCACTCATGTCTCCCACTGCCCCCACCACCCAGCAGTGCAGGGGCACCCTCCACCAGGACCCCACTCATGTCTCCCTGCACCCCCACCCCCCAGCAGTGCAGGGGGGGCCTCCACCAGGCCCCCACTCATGTCCCCCAGCACCCCCACATACCAGCATCCAGGGGCACCCTCCACCAGGCCCCCAATCATGTCTCCCACCACCCCCATCCCCCAGCAGTGCAGGGCACCCTCCACCAGGCCCCCACTCATGTCTCCCACCACCCCCACCCCCCAGCAGTGCAGGGGCACCCTCCACCAGGCCCCCACTCAAATCTCCCACCACCCCCACCCCCCAGCAGTGCAGGGCACCCTCCACGAGGCCCCCACTCATGTCCAACTCATGTCACCCTGCACCCCCACCCCCCAGCATCCAGGGGCACCCTCCACCAGGCCCCGACTCATGTCTCCCACCACCCCCACCCCCCAGCAGTGCAGGGGCAGCCTAAACCAGGCCCCCACTTATGTCCCCCAGCACCCCCACCCACCAGCATCCAGGGGCACCCTCCACCAGGCCCCCACTCATGTCTCCCACCACCCCCACCCCCAGCAGTGCAGGGCACCCTCCACCAGGCCCCCACTCATGTCCAACTCAAGTCTCCCTGCACCCCCACCCCCCAGCATCCAGGGGCTCCCTCCACCAGGCCCTCACTCATGTCTCCCACCACCCCCACCCCCCAGCATCCAGGGGCACCCTCCACCAGGCCCCCACTCATGTCTCCCACCACCCCCACCCCCCAGCAGTGCAGGGCACCCTCCACCAGGCCCCCACTCATGTCTCCCACCCCCCCACCCCCCAGCAGTGCAGGGGCACCCTCCACCAGGCCCCCACTCATTTCTCCCACCACCCCCACCCCCCAACAGTGCAGGGCACCCTCCACCAGGCCCCCACTCATGTCCAACTCATGTCTCCCTGCACCCCCACCCCCCCCAGCATTCAGGGGCACCCTCCACCAGGCCCCCACACATGTCTCCCATCACCCCCACCCCCCAGCAGTGCAGGGGCAGCCTCACCAGGCCCCCACTCATGTCTCCCATCACCCCCACCCCCCAGCAGTGCAGGGCACCCTCCACCAGGCCCACACACATGTCTCCCATCACCCCCACCCCCCAGCATTGCAGGGGCACCCTCCACCAGGCCCCCACTCATGCCTCCCACCACCCCACCCCCGAGCAGTGCAGGGCGCCCTCCACCAGGCCCCCACTCATGTCCAACTCATGTCTCCCTGCACCCCCACCCCCCAGCATCCAGGGGCACCCTCCACCAGGCCCCCACTCATGTCTCCCACCACCCCCACCCCCCAGCAGTGCAGGGGCAGCCTCCACCAGGCCCCCACTCATGTCTCCCATCACCCCCACCCCCCAGCATCCAAGGGCTCCCTCCACCAGGCCCCCAATCATGTCTCCCACCACCCTCACCCCCGAGCAGTGCAGGGCGCCCTCCACCAGGCCCCCACTCATGTCCAACTCATGTCTCCCTGCACCCCCACCCCCCAGCATCCAGGGGCACCCTCCACCAGGCCCCCACTCATGTCTCCCACCACCCCCACCCCCCAGCAGTGCAGGGGCAGCCTAAACCAGGCCCCCACTTATGTCCCCCAGCACCCCCACCCACCAGCATCCAGGGGCACCCTCCACCAGGCCCCCACTCATGTCTCCCACCACCCCCACCCCCAGCAGTGCAGGGCACCCTCCACCAGGCCCCCACTCATGTCCAACTCATGTCTCCCTGCACCCCCACCCCCCAGCATCCAGGGGCTCCCTCCACCAGGCCCTCACTCATGTCTCCCACCACCCCCAGTCCCCAGCATCCAGGGGCACCCTCCACCAGGCCCCCACTCATGTCTCCCACCACCCCGACCCCCCAGCAGTGCAGGGCACCCTCCACCAGGCCCCCACTCATGTCTCCCACCACCCCCACCACCCAGCAGTGCAGGGGCAGCCTCCACCAGGCCCCCACTCATGTCTGCCATCACCCCCACCCCACAGCAGTGCAGGGCACCCTCCACCAGGCCCCCACACATGTCTCCCATCACCCCCACCCCCCAGCAGTGCAGAGGCAGCCTCAACCAGGCGCCACCTCATGTCTCCCATCACCCCCACCCCCCAGCAGTGCAGGGCACCATCCACCAGGCCCCCACACATGTCTCCCATCACCCCCACCCCCCAGCAGTGCAGGGGCAGTCTCCACCAGGCCCCCACTCATGTCTCCCTGCACCCCCACCCCCCAGCAGTGCAGGGGCAGCCTCCACCAGGCCCCCACTCATGTCCCCCAGCACCCCCACCCACCAGCATCCAGGGGCACCCTCCACCAGGCCCCCACTCATGTCTCCCACCACCCCCACCCCCCAGCATCCAGGGGCACCCTCCACCAGGCCCCCACTCATGTCTCCCACCACCCCCACCCACAAGCATCCAGGGGCACCATCCAACAGGCCCCCACTCATGTCTCCCACCACCCCCACCCCCCAGCAGTGCAGGGCACCCTCCACCAGGCCCCCACTCATGTCTCCCACCGCCCCCACCACCCAGCAGTGCAGGGGCACCCTCCACCAGGCCCCCACTCATGTCTCCCACCACCCCCACCCCCCAGCAGTGCAGGGCACCCTCCACCAGGCCCCCATTCATGTCTCCCACCGCCCCCACCACCCAGCAATGCAGGGGCACCCTCCACCAGGCCCCCACTCATGTCTCCCACCGCCCCCACCACCCAGCAGTGCAGGGGCACCCTCCACCAGGCCCCCACTCATGTCCCCCAGCACCCCCACATACCAGCATCCAGGGGCACCCTCCACCAGGCCCCCACTCATGTCTCCCACCACCCCCATCCCCCAGCAGTGCAGGGCAGCCTCCACCAGGCCCCCACTCATGTCTCCCACCACCCCCACCCCCCAGCAGTGCAGGGGCACCCTCCACCAGGCCCCCACTCATGTCTCCCACCACCCCACCCCCCAGCAGTGCAGGGGCAGCCTAAACCAGGCCCCCACTTATGTCCCCCAGCACCCCCACCCACCAGCATCCAGGGGCACCCTCCACCAGGCCCCCACTCATGTCTCCCACCACCCCCACCCCCAGCAGTGCAGGGCACCCTCCACCAGGCCCCCACTCATGTCCAACTCATGTCTCCCTGCACCCCCACCCCCCAGCATCCAGGGGCTCCCTCCACCAGGCCCTCACTCATGTCTCCCACCACCCCCACCCCCCAGCATCCAGGGGCACCCTCCACCAGGCCCCCACTCATGTCTCCCACCACCCCCACCCCCCAGCAGTGCAGGGCACCCTCCACCAGGCCCCCACTCATGTCTCCCACCACCCCCACCCCCCAGCAGTGCAGGGGCACCCTCCACCAGGCCCCCACTCATTTCTCCCACCACCCCCACCCCCCAGCAGTGCAGGGCACCCTCCACCAGGCCCCCACTCATGTCTCCCACCACCCACACCCCCCAGCAGTGCAGGGCACCCTCCACCAGACCCCCACTCATGTCTCCCAGCACCCCCACCCCCCAGCATCCAGGGGCACCCTCCACCAGGCCCCCACTCATGTCTCCCACCACCCCCACCCCCCAGAATTGCAGGGGCAGCCTAAACCAGGCCCCCACTTATGTCCCCCAGCACCCCCACCCACCAGCATCCAGGGGCACCCTCCACCAGGCCCCCAATCATGTCTCCCACCACCCCCACCCCCAGCAGTGCAGGGCACCCTCCACCAGGCCCCCACTCATGTCCAACTCATGTCTCCCTGCACCCCCACCCCCCAGCATCCAGGGGCTCCCTCCACTAGGCCCTCACTCATGTCTCCCACCACCCCCACCCCCCAGCATCCAGGGGCACCCTCCACCAGGCCCCCACTCATGTCTCCCACCACCCCCACCCCCCAGCAGTGCAGGGGCACCCTCCACCAGGCCCCCACTCATATCTCCCACCACCCCCACCCCCCAGCAGTGCAGGGCACCCTCCACGAGGCCCCCACTCATGTCCAACTCATGTCTCCCTGCACCCCCACCCCCCAGCATCCAGGGGCACCCTCCACCAGGCCCCCACTCATGTCTCCCACCACCCCCACACCCCAGCAGTGCAGGGGCACCCTCCAACAGGCCCCCACTCATGTCTCCCACCACGCCCACCCCCCAGCAGTGCAGGGCACCCTCCACCAGGCCCCCACTCATGTCTCCCACCACCCCCACCCCCCAGCAGTGCAGGGGCAGCCTCCACCAGGCCCCCACTCATGTCTGCCATCACCCCCACCCCCCATCAGTGCAGGGCACCCTCCACCAGGCCCCCACACATGTCTCCCATCACCCCCACCCCCCAGCAGTGCAGGGGCAGCCTCCACCAGGCACCCACTCATGTCTCCCATCACCCCCACCCCCAGCAGTGCAGGGGACCATCGACCAGGCCCCCACACATGTCTCCTATCACCCCCACCCCCCAGCAGTGCAGGGGCAGCCTTCACCAGGCCCCCACTCATGTCTCCCATCACCCCCACCCCACAGCAGTGCAGGGCACCCTCCACCAGGCCCCCACTCATGTCTCCCACCACCCCCACCCCCCAGCAGTGCAGGGGCAGCCTCCACCAGGCCCCCACTCATGTCCCCCAGCACCCGCACCCACCAGCATCCAGGGGCACCCTCCACCAGGCCCCCACTCATGTCTCCCACCCCCCCTCCCCCCAGCAGTGCAGGGGCAGCCTCCACCAGGCCTCCACTCATGTTCCCCAGCACCCCCACCCACCAGCATCCAGGGGCACCCTCCACCAGGCCCCCACACATGTCTCCCACCACCCCCACCCCCCAGCAGAGCAGGGCACCCTCCACCAGGCCCCCACTCATGTCCAACTCATGTCTCCCTGTACCCCCACCCCCCAGCATGCAGGGGCACCCTCCACCAGGCCCCCAAACATGTCTCCCATCACCCCCACCCCCCAGCAGTGCAGGGGCAGCCTCCACCAGGCCCCCACTCATGTCTCCCATCACCCCCACCCCCCAGCAGTGCAGGGCACCCTCCACCAGGCCCACACACATGTCTCCCATCACCCCCACCCCCCAGCAGTGCAGGGGCAGCCTCCACCAGGCCCCCACTCATGTCTCCCATCACCCCCACCCCCCAGCAGTGCAGGGCACCCTCCACCAGGCCCCCACTCATGTCCAACTCATGTCTCCCTGTACCCCCACCCCCCAGCATGCAGGGGCACCCTCCACCAGGCCCCCACACATGTCTCCCATCACCCCCACCCCCCAGCAGTGCAGGGGCAGCCTCCACCAGGCCCCCACTCATGTCTCCCATCACCCCCACCCCCCAACAGTGCAGGGCACCCTCCACCAGGCCCCCACACATGTCTCCCATCAACCCCACCCCCCAGCAGTGCAGGGGCAGCCTCCACCAGGCCCCCACTCATGTCTCCCATCACCCCCACCCCCCAGCAGTGCAGGGCACCCTCCATCAGGCCCCCACTCATGCCTCCCACCACCCACACCCCCCATCAGTGCAGGGGCACCCTCCACCAGGCCCCCACTCATGTCTCCCTGCACCCCCAACCCCCAGCAGTGCAGGGGCAGCCTCCACCAGACCCCCACTCATGTCTCCCAGCACCCCCACCCACCAGCATCCAGGGGCACCCTCCACCAGGCCCCCACTCATATCTCCCACCACCCCCACCCCCCAGCAGTGCAGGGCACCCTCCACCAGGCCCCCACTCATGTCTCCCACCACCCCCACTCCCCAGCAGTGCAGGGGAACCCGCCACCATGCCCCCACTTATGTCTCCCACCACCCCCACACCCCAGCAGTGCAGGGCACCCTCCACCAGGCCCCCACTCATGTCTCCCACCACCCCCACCCCCCAGCAGTGCAGGGCACTGTTAGGGAGAATTCTTTGTTTAGGCTGCATTTCCTAACCTAGTGAGTCCCCCAGCAGCTTTGCTGGATTTCTGGAGTTTGTTTTTTTCCATCCTGCCAAGAGTGAGACTCTTTTTCTCCCACTCTTGGACATGAATGTATGTAATTCCTTTGAATGTCAATATGTTCTATGGGCTATGGGGTCTTTTACTCCATAGGGTCTCATATGTTTTTCTAGGTGTGTTACACCGCACTCTACGTGCCGTAACACTGGGGCGTCCTAGCGGACCTCTGTCCTAGACTCCATACCCGGGGACTGACTACTGTCTCCCCGGGCATGTACAGTCACCATTGGCTTTACTAGACCTAAATTTACTAACAGAACTAGTACAAACCATCCTATTGTGGCCGTACTAGTAGGGGTAATTCCATTACTTCTGGGTCTGTTATTCGAAGGGGCACTGTCCCGTCCCCCCTCGTCAGGTTTTGGCTGGTGGCAGTGGAAACTACTTGTTATGTTCGACCCCGAATATAACCCTATGGGATTCTTCCCATTGTTGGAGATTGATACTTTTTCTCATTAGTCTCTAACATTCCACCGGTCTACTTATCTTAAATAAGTCTATCGGATGGTATTTTCTGCCAGAACTCGGTTTTCAAAATGGCGTCTGTGTTCGTCTCTGTGACTCCTAAACCAAAGTTCGAGCCCTTTGTTCCACTTTTGGCGGGCTTCTGTACAGAGACCCTCCAAAGTGGTGCCATTCTGTCTGGGTTACCACAGGGGTGTGGTAGGGGGTTTTGGCACCCTGGACCGAGTTGCCTTGCCAACTCTGGTCGCACTCTGGTGTGATTGGCCCAAGTGGTGAGCCTCCCCGCACACCACTTAGCGTGTGTTGATTGATAGCTAGGCTGAATGAATGGGGGTTTTCTGCATAAAAGCAGGGCTTTTGGGACTGGATCTTCAGAAGTCGCCACAGGACCTAAGAATCCGACGAGGGTAAAGCTGAGCCGACCTGCAACAACGACACCTGACGACACCTCCGGTGGAGCCCTGCTGAACCGACTCACCACTTCCCAATGACAGAGGAGATCTCCCTGCCGGAGAGTCTCTTCCCCTGACTGGTGGGAACAACCAGCCCTTTTTGCTTTTTCTTCGCCTCAGGACGCAGTGGTCAAATTGCCCGTGCAGAGCACCTCGGCAACCGGATGGCCACTACCCCTGTACCGCAACCAAAAGGTGGTGCCTTGTGACGGAGCACTCCACGGCTGGTCTCTTCCCTGGTGATGCAACGATCTTCAACTTTCCTTCGACAACGAGATCCTCTCTTCTCTTGGCAAAGACCGGACGTGCATCCACCACCAGGAACAACTGTCCCCGCCGGAGCTGTCTCTCCACAATCAAGCTACTGTGTCCGCCTGGCTTCCCTTGTTGCCGGATAGAGTGAGGTGTCTTAATCCTCGCCTCTCCATAGGGTCGCCTCCAAGCTTTCTCTAGCGTGTTGTTCTGAACTGGTCCAATCTGCCGATAACAATTTGCTTCAAAGACTCGAACGCATTTCCACTAAGATACTTTTGGGACATATCGCCTCGCCTCTCTCCGAGTGGGCCTGGCCTCTGAACTTTATAATCTATCGTGGTTCTTGTCTTCTTGCCTTGCATTTGTCCGTTCAGTATTGGGACTGTGTTGATTTCGTAACCTGCTTATTTTCTCTCCCGTCCTAACAAATACTAGTGTGCCATCTAGGTTGAAGCATACACCTCTGTCTGCAAATAAGTGATGCTGGTAAAACCTAGACTTGTCGAACTATTGTTAGGGGGATTGATCTGTTTTCTTTGTAGAGTAATTGAAATTGAAGTATTTGCCGTGATAGTGCCAAAGTGTTTTCTATAGATGTGCCGTTATAAATAAATACCTTTATATCTTTACACTGAAGCCTTGTTCCGTGTTTGCTTGTCTTACTGTGAAGAATTGTCCTATTTTGTATACTCCACATACTCATGTCTCCCACCACCCCCACGCCCCAGCAGTGCAGGGAACCCTCCACCAGTGCAGGGAACCCTCCACCAGGCCCCCACTCATGTCACCCACCACCCCCACCCCCCAGCAGTGCAGGGCACCCTCCACCAGGCCCCCACTCAGGTCCAACTCATGTCTCCCTGCACCCCCACACCCCAGCATCCAGGGGCACCCTCCACCAGGCCCCAACTCATGTCTCCCACCCCCCCACCCCCCAGCAGTGCAGGGCACCCTCCACCAGGCCCCCACTCATGCCTCCCATCACCCTCACTCCCCAGCAGTGCAGGGCACCCTCCACCAGGCCCCCACACATGTCTCCCATCACCCCCACCCCCCAGCAGTGCAGGGGTAGCCTCCACCAGGCCCCCACTCATTGCTCCCATCACCCCCACTCCCCAGCAGTGCAGGGCACCCTCCACCAGGCCCCCACTCATGTCTCCCACCACCCCCACCCCCTAGCAGTGCAGGGCACCCTCCACCAGGCCCCCACTCATGTCACCCTGCACCCCACCCCCCAGCAGTGCATGGGCAGCCTCAACCAGGCCCCCACTCATGTCCCCCAGCACCCCCACTCACCAGCATCCAGGGGCACCCTCCACCAGGCCCCGACTCATGTCTCCCACCAGCCCCATCCCCCAGCAGTGCAGGGCACCCTCTACCAGGCCCCCACTCATGTCTCCCACCACCCCCACCCCCCAGCAGTGCAGGGGCACCCTCCACCAGCCCCCCACTCATGTCTCCCACCACCCCCACCCCCCAGCAGTGCAGGGCACCCTCCACCAGGCCCCCACTCATGTCCAACTCATGTCTCCCTGCACCCCCACACCCCAGCATCCAGGGGCACCCTCCACCAGGCCCCGACTCATGTCTCCCACCACCCCCACCCCCCAGCAGTGCAGGGGCAGCCTCCACCAGGCCCCCACTCATGCCCCCCAGCACCCCCACCCACAGGCATCCAGGGGCACCCTCCACCAGGCCCCCACTCATGTCTCCCACCACCCCCACAACCCAACAGTGCAGGGCACCCTCCACCAGGCCCCCACTCATGTCCATCTCATGTCTCCCTGCACCCCCACCCCCCAGCATCCAGGGGCACCCTCCACCAGGCCCCCACTCATGTCTCCCACCACCCCCACCCCCCAGCATCCAGGGGCACCCTCCACCAGGCCCCCACTCATGTCTCCCACCACCCCCACCCCCCAGCAGTGCAGGGCACCCTCCGCCAGGCCCCCACTCATGTCTCCCTCCACCCCCACCCCCCAGCAGTGCAGGGGCAGCCTCCACCAGGCCCCCACTCATGTCTTCCATCACCCCCAACCCCCAGCAGTGCAGGGCACCCTCCACTAGGCCCCCACTCATGTCTCCCACCCCCCCAGTCCCCAGCAGTGCAGGGCACCCTCCACCAGGCCCCCACACATGTCTCCCATCACCCCCACCCCCCAGCAGTGCAGGGGCAGCCTCCACCAGGCCCCCACTCATGTCTCCCATCACCCACACCCGCCAGAAGTGCAGGGCACCCTCCACCAGGCCCCCACTCATGTCTCCCACCCCCCCAGTCCCCAGCAGTGCAGGGCACCCTCCACCAGGCCCCCACACATGTCTCCCATCACCCCCACCCCCCAGCAGTGCAGGGGCAGCCTCCACCAGGCCCCCACTCATGTCTCCCATCACCCCCACCCCCCAGCAGTGCAGGGGCACCCTCCACCAGGCCCCCACTCATGTCTCCCTGCACCCCCAACCCCCAGCAGTGCAGGGGCAGCCTCCACCAGGCCCCCACTCATGTCCCCCAGCACCCCCACCCACCAGCATCCAGGGGCACCCCCCACCAGGCCCCCACTCATGTCTCCCACCACCCCCACCCCCCAGCAGTGCAGGGCACCCTCCACCAGGCCCCCACTCAAGTCTCCCACCACCCCCACCCCCCAGCATTGCAGGGGCACCATCCACCAGGCCCCCACTCATGTCTCCCACCACCCCCACCCCCCAGCAGTGCAGGGCACCCTCCACCAGGCCCCCACTCCTGTCCAACTCATGTCTCCCTGCACCCCCACCCCCCAGCATCCAGGGGCACCCTCCACCAGGCCCCCACTCATGTATACCACCAACCCCACCCCCCAGCAGTGCAGGGGCAGCCTCCACCAGGCCCCTACTCATGTCCCCCAGCACCCCCACCCACCAGCATCCAGGGGCACCCTCCACCAGGCCCCCACTCATGTCTCCCACCACCCCCACCCCCCAGCAGTGCAGGGCACCCTCCACCAGGCCCCCACTCATGTCCAACTCATGTCTCCCTGCACCCCAACTCCCCAGCATCCAGGGGCACCCTCCACCAGGCCCCCACTAATGTCTCCCACCACCCCCACCCCCCAGCAGTGCAGGGCACCCTCCACCAGGCCCCCACTCATGTCTCCCACCACCCCCACCCCCAGCAGTGCAGGGGCAGCCTCCACCAGGCCCCCACTCATGTCTCCCATCACCCCCACCCCCCAGCAGTGCAGGGCACCCTCCACCAGGCCCCCACTCATGTCTCCCACCACCCCCACCCCCCAGCAGTGCAGGGGCACCCTCCACCAGGCCCCCACACATGTCTCCCATCACTCCCGCCCCCCAGCAGTGCAGGGGCAGCCTCCACCAGGCCCCCACTCATGTCTCCCATCACCCCCACCCCCCAGCAGTGCAGGGCACCCTCACCAGGCCCCCACACATGTCTCCCATCACCCCCACCCCCCAGCCGTGCAGGGGTAGCCTCCACCAGGCCCCCACTCATGTCTCCCATCACCCCCTCCCCCCAGCAGTGCAGGGCACCCTCCACCAGGCCCCCACTCATGTCTCCCACCACCCCCACCCCCCGGCAGTGCAGGGACACCCTCCACCCGGCCCCCACTCATGTATCCCTGCACCCCACCCCCCAACAGTGCAGGGGCAGCCTCCACCAGGCCCCCACTCATGTCCCCCAGCACCCACACCCACCAGCATCCAGGGGCACCCTCCACCAGGCCCCTACTCATGTCTCCCACCACCCCCACCCCCCAGCAGTGCAGGGGCACCCTGCACCAGGCCCCCACTCATGTCTCCCACCACCCCCACCCACTAGCAGTGCAGGGGCAGCCTCCACCAGGCCCCCACTCATGTCTCCCATCACCCCTACCCCCAGCAGTGCAGGGCACCCTCCACCAGGCCCCCACTCATGTCTCCAACCACCCCCACCCCCCAGCAGTGCAGGGGCACCCTCCACCAGGCCCCCACTCATGTCTCCCTGCACCCCGACCCCCCAGCAGTGCAGGGGCACCCTCCACCAGGCCCCCACTCATGTCTCCCACCACCCCCACCCCCCAGCAGTGCAGGGGCAGCCTCCACTAAGCCTCCACTCATGTCTCCCTGCACCACCACCCGCCAGCAGTGCAGGGCACCCTCCACCAGTCCCCCACACATGTCTCCCATCACCCCCACCCCCCAGCAGTGCAGGGGCAGCCTCCACCAGGCCCCCACTCATGTCTCCCATCACCCCCACCCGCCAGCAGTGCAGGGCACCCTCCGCCAGTCCCCCACACATGTCTCCCATCACCCCTACCCGCCAGCAGTGCAGGGCACCCTCCACCAGTCCACCAGTCCCCCACTCATGTCTCCCACCACCCCCACCCCCAGCAGTGCAGGGGCAGCCTCCACCAGGCCCCCACTCATGTCTCCCATCACCCCCACCCCCCAGCAGTGCAGGGCACCCTCCACCAGGCCCCCAATCATGTCTCCCACCACCCCCACCCCCCAGCAGTGCAGGGCACCCTCCACCAGGCCCCCACTCATGTCTCCCTGCACCCCCACCCCCCAGCATCCAGGGGCACCCTCCACCAGGCCCCCACTCATGTATCCCACCACCCCCACCCCCCAGCAGTGCAGGGGCAGCCTCCACCCGGCCCCCACTCATGTCCCCCAGCACTCCCACCCACCAGCATCCAGGGGCACCCTCCACCAGGCCCCCACTCATGTCAGTGCAGGGCACCCTCCACCAGGCCCCCACTCATGTCCAACTCATGTCTCCCTACACCCCCACTCCCCAGCATCCAGGGGCACCCTCCACCAGGCCCCCACTCATGTCTCCCACCACCCCCACCCCCCAGCATCCAGGGGCACCCTCCACCAGGCCCCCACTCATGTCTCCCACCACCCCCACCCCCCAGCAGTGCAGGATATGTCTCCACCAGGCCCCCACTCATGTCTCCCACCACCCTCACCCCCAGCAGTGCAGGGGCAGCCTCCACCAGGCCCCCACTCATGTCTCCCACCACCCCCACCCCCCAGCAGTGCAGGGCACCCTCCACCAGGCCCCCACACATGTCTCCCATCACTTCCTCCCCCCAGCAGTGCAGGGGCAGCCTCCACCAGGCCCCCACTCATGTCTCCCATCACCCCCACACCCCAGTAGTGCAGGGCACCCTCCACCAGGCCCCCACACATGTCTCCCATCACCCCCACCCCCCAGCAGTGCAGGGGCAGCCTCCAACAGGCCCCCACTCATGTCTCCCATCACCCCCACCCCCCAGCAGTGCAGGGCACCCTCTACCAGGCCCCCACTCATGTCTCCCACCACCCCCACCCCCAGAAGTGCAGGGGCACCCTCCACCAGGCCCCCACTCATGTCTCCCTGCACCCCACCCCCCAGCATCCAGGGGCACCCTCCACCAGGCCCCCACTCATGTCTCCCACCACCCCCACCCCCCAGCATCCAGGGGCACCCTCCACCAGGCCCCCACTCATGTCTCCCACCACCCCCACCACCCAGCAGTGCAGGGCACCCTCCACCAGGCCCCCACTCATGTCTCCCTCCACCCCCACCCCCCAGCAGTGCAGGGGCAGCCTCCACCAGGCCCCCACTCATGTCTCCCACCCCCCCACCCCCCAGCAGTGCAGGGCACCCTCCACCAGGACCCCACACATGTCTCCCATCACCCCCACCTCCCAGCAGTGCAGGGGCAGCCTCCACCAGGCCCCCACTCATGTCTCCCTTCACCCCCACCCGCCATAAGTGCAGGGCAGCCTCCACCAGGCCCCAACACATCTCTCCCATCACCCCCACCCCCCAGCAGTGCAGGGGCAGCCTCCACCAGGCCCCCACTCATGTCTCCCATCACCCCCACCCCCCAGCAGTGCAGGGGCACCCTCCACCAGGCCCCCGCTCATGTCTCCCTGCACCCCCAACCCCCAGCAGTGCAGGGGCAGCCTCCACCAGGCCCCCACTCATGTCCCCCAGCACCCCCACCCACCAGCATCCAGGGGCACCCCCCACCAGGCCCCCACTCATGTCTCCCACCACCCCCACCCCCCAGCAGTGCAGGGCACCCTCCACCAGGCCCCCACTCAAGTCTCCCACCACCCCCACCCCCCAGCATTGCAGGGGCACCATCCACCAGGCCCCCACTCATGTCTCCCACCACCCCCACCCCCCAGCAGTGCAGGACACCCTCCACCAGGCCCCCACTCATGTCCAACTCATGTCTCCCTGCACCCCCACCCCCCAGCATCCAGGGGCACCCTCCACCAGGCCCCCACTCATGTATCCCACCACCCCCACCCCCCAGCAGTGCAGGGGCAGCCTCCACCAGGCCCCCACTCATGTCCCCCAGCACCCCCACCCACCAGCATCCAGGGGCACCCTCCACCAGGCCCCCACTCATGTCTCCCACCACCCCCACCCCCCAGCAGTGCAGGGCACCCTCCACCAGGCCCCCACTCATGTCCAACTCATGTCTCCCTGCACCCCAACTCCCCAGCATCCAGGGGCACCCTCCACCAGGCCCCCACTCATGTCTCCCACCAACCCCCCCCCAGCAGTGCAGGGCACCCTCCACCAGGCCCCCACTCATGTCTCCCACCACCCCCACCCCCAGCAGTGCAGGGGCAGCCTCCACCAGGCCCCCACTCATGTCTCCCATCACCCCCACCCCCCAGCAGTGCAGGGCACCCTCCACCAGGCCCCCACTCATGTCTCCCACCACCCCCACCCCCCAGCAGTGCAGGGGCACCCTCCACCAGGCCCCCACACATGTCTCCCATCACTCCCGCCCCCCAGCAGTGCAGGGGCAGCCTCCACCAGGCCCCCACTCATGTCTCCCATCACCCCCACCCCCCAGCAGTGCAGGGCACCCTCCACCAGGCCCCCACACATGTCTCCCATCACCCCAACCCCCAGCCGTGCAGGGGTAGCCTCCACCAGGCCCCCACTCATGTCTCCCATCACCCCCACCCCCCAGCAGTGCAGGGCACTCTCCACCAGGCCCCCACTCATGTCTCCCTGCACCCCACCCCCCAACAGTGCAGGGGCAGCCTCCACCAGGCCCCCACTCATGTCCCCCAGCACCCCCACCCCCCAGCAGTGCAGGGGCACCCTCCACCAGGCCCCCACTCATGTCTCCCACCACCCCCACCCCCCAGCAGTGCAGGGCACCCTGCACCAGGCCCCCACTCATGTCTCCCACCACCCCCACCCACCAGCAGTGCAGGGGCAGCCTCCACCAGGCCCCCACTCATGCCTCCCATCACCCCTACCCCCGGCAGTGCAGGGCACCCTCCACCAGGCCCCCACTCATGTCTCCCACCACCCCCACCCCCAGCAGTGCAGGGGCACCCTCCACCAGGCCCCCACTCATGTCTCCCTGCACCCCCACCCCCCAGCAGTGCAGGGGCACCCTCCACCAGGCCCCCTCTCATGTCTCCCACCACCCCCACCTCCCAGCAGTGCAGGGGCAGCCTCCACCAAGCCTCCACTCATGTCTCCCTGCACCCCCACCCGCCAGCAGTGCAGGGCACCCTCCACCAGTCCCCCACACATGTCTCCTATCACCCCCACCCCCCAGCAGTGCAGGGGCAGCCTCCACCAGGCCCCCACTCATGTCTCCCATCACCCCCACCCGCCAGCAGTGCAGGGCACCCTCCACCAGTCCCCCACACATGTCTCCCATCACCCCTACCCGCCAGCAGTGCAGGGCACCCTCCACCAGTCCACCAGTCCCCCACTCATGTCTCCCACCACCCCCACCCCCAGCAGTGCAGGAACAGCCTCCACCAGGCCCCCACTCATGTCTCCCATCACCCCCACCCCCCAGCAGTGCAGGGCACCCTCCACCAGGCCCCCACTCATGTCTCCCTGCACCCCCACCCCCCAGCAGTGCAGGGGCAGCCTCCACCAGGCCCCCACTCATGTCCCCCAGCACCCCCACCCACCAGCATCCAGGGGCACCCTCCACCAGGCCCCCACTCATGTCTCCCACCACAACCACCCCCCAGCAGTGCAGGGCACCCTCCATCAGGCCCCCACTCATGTCTCCCACCACCCCCACCTCCCGGCATTGCAGGGGCACCATCCACCAGGCCCCCACTCATGTCTCCCACCACCCCCACCCCCCAGCAGTGCAGGGCACCCTCCACCAGGCCCCCACTCATGTCAAACTCATGTCTCCCTGCACCCCCACCCCCCAGCATCCAGGGGCACCCTCCACCAGGCCCCCACTCATGTATCCCACCACCCCCACCCCCCAGCAGTGCAGGGGCAGCCTCCACCCGGCCCCCACTCATGTCCCCCAGCACCCCCACCCACCAGCATCCAGGGGCACCCTCCACCAGGCCCCCACTCATGTCTCCCACCACAACCACCCCCCAGCAGTGCAGGGCACCCTCCATCAGGCCCCCACTCATGTCTCCCACCACCCCCACCTCCCGGCATTGCAGGGGCACCCTCCACCAGGCCCCCACTCATGTCAAACTCATGTCTCCCTGCACCCCCACCCCCCAGCATCCAGGGGCACCCTCCACCAGGCCCCCACTCATGTATCCCACCACCCCCACCCCCCAGCAGTGCAGGGGCAGCCTCCACCCGGCCCCCACTCATGTCCCCCAGCACCCCCACCCACCAGCATCCAGGGGCACCCTCCACCAGGCCCCCACTCATGTCAGTGCAGGGCACCCTCCACCAGGCCCCCACTCATGTCCAACTAATGTCTCCCTGCACCCCCACTCCCCAGCATCCAGGGGCACCCTCCACCAGGCCCCCACTCATGTCTCCCACCACCCCCACCCCCCAGCATCCAGGGGCACCCTCCACCAGGCCCCCACTCATGTCTCCCACCACCCGAAGCCCCCAGCAGTGCAGGATATGTCTCCACCAGGCCCCCACTCATGTCTCCCACCACCCCCACCCCCAGCAGTACAGGGGCACCCTCCACCAGGCCCCCACTCATGTCTCCCACCACCCCCACCCCCCAGCAGTGCAGGATATGTCTCCACCAGGCCCCCACTCATGTCTCCCACCACCCCCACCCCCAGCAGTGCAGGGGCAGCCTCCACCAGGCCCCCACACATGTCTCCCATCACTTCCACCCCCCAGCAGTGCAGGGGCAGCCTCCACCAGGCCCCCACTCATGTCTCCCATCACCCCCACACCCCAGTAGTGCAGGGCACCCTCCACCAGGCCCCCACACATGTCTCCCATCACCCCCACCCCCCAGCAGTGCAGGGCCAGCCCCCAACAGGCCCCCACTCATGTCTCCCATCACCCCCACCCCCCAGCAGTGCAGGGCACCCTCCACCAGGCCCCCACTCATGTCTCCCACCACCCCCACCCCCCAGCAGTGCAGGGGCACCCTCCACCAGGCCCCCACTCATGTCTCCCTGCACCCCACCCCCCAACAGTGCAGGGGCAGCCTCCACCAGGCCCCCACTCATGTCCCCCAGCACTCCCACCCACCAGCATCCAGGGGCACCCTCCACCAGGCCCGCACTCATGTCTCCCACCACCCCCACCCCCCAGCAGTGCAGGGCACCCTCCACCAGGCCCCCACTCATGTCTCCCACCACCCCCACCCCCCAGAAGTGCAGGGGCATCCTCCACCAGGCCCCCACTGATGTCTCCCACCACCCCCACCCCCCAGCAGTGCAGGGCACCCTGCACCAGGCCCCCACTCATGTCTCCCACCACCCCCACCCCCCAGAAGTGCAGGGGCATCCTCCACCAGGCCCCCACTGATGTCTCCCATCACCCCCATCCCCCAGCAGTGCAGGGCACCCTCCACCAGGCCCCCACTCATGTCTCCCACCACCCCCACCCCCCAGCAGTGCAGGGGCACCCTCCACCAGGCCCCCACTCATGTCTCCCTGCACCCCACCCCCCAACAGTGCAGGGGCAGCCTCCACCAGGCCCCCACTCATGTCCCCCAGCACTCCCACCCACCAGCATCCAGGGGCACCCTCCACCAGGCCCGCACTCATGTCTCCCACCACCCCCACCCCCCAGCAGTGCAGGGCACCCTCCACCAGGCCCCCACTCATGTCTCCCACCACCCCCACCCCCCAGAAGTGCAGGGGCATCCTCCACCAGGCCCCCACTGATGTCTCCCACCACCCCCACCCCCCAGCAGTGCAGGGCACCCTGCACCAGGCCCCCACTCATGTCCAACTCATTTCTCCCTGCACCCTGACCCCCCAGCATCCAGGGGCACCCTCCACCAGGCCCCCACTCATGTCTCCCACCACCCCCACCCCCCAGCAGTGCAGGGGCAGCCTCCATCAGGCCCCCACTCATGTCTCCCACCACCCCCAGCCCTCAGCATCCAGGGGCACCATCCACCAGGCCCCCACTCATGTCTCCCATCAACCCCACCCCCCAGCAGTGCAGGGCACCCTCCACCAGGCCCCCACTCATGTCTCCCATCACCCCCACCCCCCAGAAGTTCAGGGGCACCCTCCACCAGGCCCCCACTCATGTCTCCCTGCACCCCCACCCCCCAGCAGTGCAGGGGCACTCTCCACCAGGCCCCCACTCATGTCCCCCAGCACTCCCACCCACCAGCATGCAGGAGCACCCTCCACCAGGCCCCCACTCATGTCTCCCACCACCCCCACCCCCCAGCAGTGCAGGGCACCCTCCACCAGGCCCCCACTCATGTCTCCCACCACCCCCACCCCCCAGCAGTGCAGGCGCACCAGCCACCAGGCCCCCACTCATGTCTCCCACCACCCCCACCCCCCAGCAGTGCAGGGCACCCTCCACCAGGCCCCCACTCATGTCCAACTCATGTCTCCCTGCACCCCAACCCCCCAACATCCAGGGGCACCCTCCACCAGGCCCCCACTCATGTCTCCCACCACCCCCACCCCCCAGAAGTGCAGGGGCAGCCCCCACCAGGCCCCCACTCATGTCCGCCAGCACCCCCACCCACCAGCATCCAGGGGCACCCTCCTCCAGGCCCCCACTCATGTCTCCCACCACCCCCACCCCTCAGCAGTGCAGGCCACCCTCCACCAGGCCCCCACTCATGTCCAACTCATGCCTCCCTGCACCCCCACCCCCCAGCATCCAGGGGCACCCTCCACCAGGCCCCTACTCATGTCTCCCACCACCCCCACCCCCCAGCAGTGCAGGGGCACCCTGCACCAGGCCCCCACTCATGTCTCCCACCACCCCCACCCACTAGCAGTGCAGGGGCAGCCTCCACCAGGCCCCCACTCATGTCTCCCATCACCCCTACCCCCAGCAGTGCAGGGCACCCTCCACCAGGCCCCCACTCATGTCTCCAACCACCCCCACCCCCCAGCAGTGCAGGGGCACCCTCCACCAGGCCCCCACTCATGTCTCCCTGCACCCCCACCCCCCAGCAGTGCAGGGGCACCCTCCACCAGGCCCCCACTCATGTCTCCCACCACCCCCACCCCCCAGCAGTGCAGGGGCAGCCTCCACTAAGCCTCCACTCATGTCTCCCTGCACCACCACCCGCCAGCAGTGCAGGGCACCCTCCACCAGTCCCCCACACATGTCTCCCATCACCCCCACCCCCCAGCAGTGCAGGGGCAGCCTCCACCAGGCCCCCACTCATGTCTCCCATCACCCCCACCCGCCAGCAGTGCAGGGCACCCTCCGCCAGTCCCCCACACATGTCTCCCATCACCCCTACCCGCCAGCAGTGCAGGGCACCCTCCACCAGTCCACCAGTCCCCCACTCATGTCTCCCACCACCCCACCCCCAGCAGTGCAGGGGCAGCCTCCACCAGGCCCCCACTCATGTCTCCCATCACCCCCACCCCCCAGCAGTGCAGGGCACCCTCCACCAGGCCCCAATCATGTCTCCCACCACCCCCACCCCCCAGCAGTGCAGGGCACCCTCCACCAGGCCCCCACTCATGTCTCCCTGCACCCCCACCCCCCAGCATCCAGGGGCACCCTCCACCAGGCCCCCACTCATGTATCCCACCACCCCCACCCCCCAGCAGTGCAGGGGCAGCCTCCACCCGGCCCCCACTCATGTCCCCCAGCACTCCCACCCACCAGCATCCAGGGGCACCCTCCACCAGGCCCCCACTCATGTCAGTGCAGGGCACCCTCCACCAGGCCCCCACTCATGTCCAACTCATGTCTCCCTACACCCCCACTCCCCAGCATCCAGGGGCACCCTCCACCAGGCCCCCACTCATGTCTCCCACCACCCCCACCCCCCAGCATCCAGGGGCACCCTCCACCAGGCCCCCACTCATGTCTCCCACCACCCCCACCCCCCAGCAGTGCAGGATATGTCTCCACCAGGCCCCCACTCATGTCTCCCACCACCCTCACCCCCAGCAGTGCAGGGGCAGCCTCCACCAGGCCCCCACTCATGTCTCCCACCACCCCCACCCCCCAGCAGTGCAGGGCACCCTCCACCAGGCCCCCACACATGTCTCCCATCACTTCCTCCCCCCAGCAGTGCAGGGGCAGCCTCCACCAGGCCCCCACTCATGTCTCCCATCACCCCCACACCCCAGTAGTGCAGGGCACCCTCCACCAGGCCCCCACACATGTCTCCCATCACCCCACCCCCCAGCAGTGCAGGGGCAGCCTCCAACAACAGGCCCCCACTCATGTCTCCCATCACCCCCACCCCCCAGCAGTGCAGGGCACCCTCTACCAGGCCCCCACTCATGTCTCCCACCACCCCCACCCCCCAGAAGTGCAGGGGCACCCTCCACCAGGCCCCCACTCATGTCTCCCTGCACCCCACCCCCCAGCATCCAGGGGCACCCTCCACCAGGCCCCCACTCATGTCTCCCACCACCCCCACCCCCCAGCATCCAGGGGCACCCTCCACCAGGCCCCCACTCATGTCTCCCACCACCCCCACCACCCAGCAGTGCAGGGCACCCTCCACCAGGCCCCCACTCATGTCTCCCTCCACCCCCACCCCCCAGCAGTGCAGGGGCAGCCTCCACCAGGCCCCCACTCATGTCTCCCACCCCCCCACCCCCCAGCAGTGCAGGGCACCCTCCACCAGGACCCCACACATGTCTCCCATCACCCCCACCTCCCAGCAGTGCAGGGGCAGCCTCCACCAGGCCCCCACTCATGTCTCCCTTCACCCCCACCCGCCATAAGTGCAGGGCAGCCTCCACCAGGCCCCAACACATCTCTCCCATCACCCCCACCCCCCAGCAGTGCAGGGGCAGCCTCCACCAGGCCCCCACTCATGTCTCCCATCACCCCCACCCCCCAGCAGTGCAGGGGCACCCTCCACCAGGCCCCCGCTCATGTCTCCCTGCACCCCCAACCCCCAGCAGTGCAGGGGCAGCCTCCACCAGGCCCCCACTCATGTCCCCCAGCACCCCCACCCACCAGCATCCAGGGGCACCCCCCACCAGGCCCCCACTCATGTCTCCCACCACCCCCACCCCCCAGCAGTGCAGGGCACCCTCCACCAGGCCCCCACTCAAGTCTCCCACCACCCCCACCCCCCAGCATTGCAGGGGCACCATCCACCAGGCCCCCACTCATGTCTCCCACCACCCCCACCCCCCAGCAGTGCAGGACACCCTCCACCAGGCCCCCACTCATGTCCAACTCATGTCTCCCTGCACCCCCACCCCCCAGCATCCAGGGGCACCCTCCACCAGGCCCCCACTCATGTATCCCACCACCCCCACCCCCCAGCAGTGCAGGGGCAGCCTCCACCAGGCCCCCACTCATGTCCCCCAGCACCCCCACCCACCAGCATCCAGGGGCACCCTCCACCAGGCCCCCACTCATGTCTCCCACCACCCCCACCCCCCAGCAGTGCAGGGCACCCTCCACCAGGCCCCCACTCATGTCCAACTCATGTCTCCCTGCACCCCAACTCCCCAGCATCCAGGGCCACCCTCCACCAGGCCCCCACTCATGTCTCCCACCAACCCCCCCCCCAGCAGTGCAGGGCACCCTCCACCAGGCCCCCACTCATGTCTCCCACCACCCCCACCCCCAGCAGTGCAGGGGCAGCCTCCACCAGGCCCCCACTCATGTCTCCCATCACCCCCACCCCCCAGCAGTGCAGGGCACCCTCCACCAGGCCCCCACTCATGTCTCCCACCACCCCCACCCCCCAGCAGTGCAGGGGCACCCTCCACCAGGCCCCCACACATGTCTCCCATCACTCCCGCCCCCCAGCAGTGCAGGGGCAGCCTCCACCAGGCCCCCACTCATGTCTCCCATCACCCCCACCCCCCAGCAGTGCAGGGCACCCTCCACCAGGCCCCCACACATGTCTCCCATCACCCCAACCCCCAGCCGTGCAGGGGTAGCCTCCACCAGGCCCCCACTCATGTCTCCCATCACCCCCACCCCCCAGCAGTGCAGGGCACTCTCCACCAGGCCCCCACTCATGTCTCCCTGCACCCCACCCCCCAACAGTGCAGGGGCAGCCTCCACCAGGCCCCCACTCATGTCCCCCAGCACCCCCACCCCCCAGCAGTGCAGGGGCACCCTCCACCAGGCCCCCACTCATGTCTCCCACCACCCCCACCCCCCAGCAGTGCAGGGCACCCTGCACCAGGCCCCCACTCATGTCTCCCACCACCCCCACCCACCAGCAGTGCAGGGGCAGCCTCCACCAGGCCCCCACTCATGCCTCCCATCACCCCTACCCCCGGCAGTGCAGGGCACCCTCCACCAGGCCCCCACTCATGTCTCCCACCACCCCCACCCCCAGCAGTGCAGGGGCACCCTCCACCAGGCCCCCACTCATGTCTCCCTGCACCCCCACCCCCCAGCAGTGCAGGGGCACCCTCCACCAGGCCCCCTCTCATGTCTCCCACCACCCCCACCTCCCAGCAGTGCAGGGGCAGCCTCCACCAAGCCTCCACTCATGTCTCCCTGCACCCCCACCCGCCAGCAGTGCAGGGCACCCTCCACCAGTCCCCCACACATGTCTCCTATCACCCCCACCCCCCAGCAGTGCAGGGGCAGCCTCCACCAGGCCCCCACTCATGTCTCCCATCACCCCCACCCGCCAGCAGTGCAGGGCACCCTCCACCAGTCCCCCACACATGTCTCCCATCACCCCTACCCGCCAGCAGTGCAGGGCACCCTCCACCAGTCCACCAGTCCCCCACTCATGTCTCCCACCACCCCCACCCCCAGCAGTGCAGGAACAGCCTCCACCAGGCCCCCACTCATGTCTCCCATCACCCCCACCCCCCAGCAGTGCAGGGCACCCTCCACCAGGCCCCCACTCATGTCTCCCTGCACCCCCACCCCCCAGCAGTGCAGGGGCAGCCTCCACCAGGCCCCCACTCATGTCCCCCAGCACCCCCACCCACCAGCATCCAGGGGCACCCTCCACCAGGCCCCCACTCATGTCTCCCACCACAACCACCCCCCAGCAGTGCAGGGCACCCTCCATCAGGCCCCCACTCATGTCTCCCACCACCCCCACCTCCCGGCATTGCAGGGGCACCATCCACCAGGCCCCCACTCATGTCTCCCACCACCCCCACCCCCCAGCAGTGCAGGGCACCCTCCACCAGGCCCCCACTCATGTCAAACTCATGTCTCCCTGCACCCCCACCCCCCAGCATCCAGGGGCACCCTCCACCAGGCCCCCACTCATGTATCCCACCACCCCCACCCCCCAGCAGTGCAGGGGCAGCCTCCACCCGGCCCCCACTCATGTCCCCCAGCACCCCCACCCACCAGCATCCAGGGGCACCCTCCACCAGGCCCCCACTCATGTCTCCCACCACAACCACCCCCCAGCAGTGCAGGGCACCCTCCATCAGGCCCCCACTCATGTCTCCCACCACCCCCACCTCCCGGCATTGCAGGGGCACCCTCCACCAGGCCCCCACTCATGTCAAACTCATGTCTCCCTGCACCCCCACCCCCCAGCATCCAGGGGCACCCTCCACCAGGCCCCCACTCATGTATCCCACCACCCCCACCCCCCAGCAGTGCAGGGGCAGCCTCCACCCGGCCCCCACTCATGTCCCCCAGCACCCCCACCCACCAGCATCCAGGGGCACCCTCCACCAGGCCCCCACTCATGTCAGTGCAGGGCACCCTCCACCAGGCCCCCACTCATGTCCAACTAATGTCTCCCTGCACCCCCACTCCCCAGCATCCAGGGGCACCCTCCACCAGGCCCCCACTCATGTCTCCCACCACCCCCACCCCCCAGCATCCAGGGGCACCCTCCACCAGGCCCCCACTCATGTCTCCCACCACCCGAAGCCCCCAGCAGTGCAGGATATGTCTCCACCAGGCCCCCACTCATGTCTCCCACCACCCCCACCCCCAGCAGTACAGGGGCACCCTCCACCAGGCCCCCACTCATGTCTCCCACCACCCCCACCCCCCAGCAGTGCAGGATATGTCTCCACCAGGCCCCCACTCATGTCTCCCACCACCCCCACCCCCAGCAGTGCAGGGGCAGCCTCCACCAGGCCCCCACACATGTCTCCCATCACTTCCACCCCCCAGCAGTGCAGGGGCAGCCTCCACCAGGCCCCCACTCATGTCTCCCATCACCCCCACACCCCAGTAGTGCAGGGCACCCTCCACCAGGCCCCCACACATGTCTCCCATCACCCCCACCCCCCAGCAGTGCAGGGCCAGCCCCCAACAGGCCCCCACTCATGTCTCCCATCACCCCCACCCCCCAGCAGTGCAGGGCACCCTCCACCAGGCCCCCACTCATGTCTCCCACCACCCCCACCCCCCAGCAGTGCAGGGGCACCCTCCACCAGGCCCCCACTCATGTCTCCCTGCACCCCACCCCCCAACAGTGCAGGGGCAGCCTCCACCAGGCCCCCACTCATGTCCCCCAGCACTCCCACCCACCAGCATCCAGGGGCACCCTCCACCAGGCCCGCACTCATGTCTCCCACCACCCCCACCCCCCAGCAGTGCAGGGCACCCTCCACCAGGCCCCCACTCATGTCTCCCACCACCCCCACCCCCCAGAAGTGCAGGGGCATCCTCCACCAGGCCCCCACTGATGTCTCCCACCACCCCCACCCCCCAGCAGTGCAGGGCACCCTGCACCAGGCCCCCACTCATGTCTCCCACCACCCCCACCCCCCAGAAGTGCAGGGGCATCCTCCACCAGGCCCCCACTGATGTCTCCCATCACCCCCATCCCCCAGCAGTGCAGGGCACCCTCCACCAGGCCCCCACTCATGTCTCCCACCACCCCCACCCCCCAGCAGTGCAGGGGCACCCTCCACCAGGCCCCCACTCATGTCTCCCTGCACCCCACCCCCCAACAGTGCAGGGGCAGCCTCCACCAGGCCCCCACTCATGTCCCCCAGCACTCCCACCCACCAGCATCCAGGGGCACCCTCCACCAGGCCCGCACTCATGTCTCCCACCACCCCCACCCCCCAGCAGTGCAGGGCACCCTCCACCAGGCCCCCACTCATGTCTCCCACCACCCCCACCCCCCAGAAGTGCAGGGGCATCCTCCACCAGGCCCCCACTGATGTCTCCCACCACCCCCACCCCCCAGCAGTGCAGGGCACCCTGCACCAGGCCCCCACTCATGTCCAACTCATTTCTCCCTGCACCCTGACCCCCCAGCATCCAGGGGCACCCTCCACCAGGCCCCCACTCATGTCTCCCACCACCCCCACCCCCCAGCAGTGCAGGGGCAGCCTCCATCAGGCCCCCACTCATGTCTCCCACCACCCCCAGCCCTCAGCATCCAGGGGCACCATCCACCAGGCCCCCACTCATGTCTCCCATCAACCCCACCCCCCAGCAGTGCAGGGCACCCTCCACCAGGCCCCCACTCATGTCTCCCATCACCCCCACCCCCCAGAAGTTCAGGGGCACCCTCCACCAGGCCCCCACTCATGTCTCCCTGCACCCCCACCCCCCAGCAGTGCAGGGGCACTCTCCACCAGGCCCCCACTCATGTCCCCCAGCACTCCCACCCACCAGCATGCAGGAGCACCCTCCACCAGGCCCCCACTCATGTCTCCCACCACCCCCACCCCCCAGCAGTGCAGGGCACCCTCCACCAGGCCCCCACTCATGTCTCCCACCACCCCCACCCCCCAGCAGTGCAGGCGCACCAGCCACCAGGCCCCCACTCATGTCTCCCACCACCCCCACCCCCCAGCAGTGCAGGGCACCCTCCACCAGGCCCCCACTCATGTCCAACTCATGTCTCCCTGCACCCCAACCCCCCAACATCCAGGGGCACCCTCCACCAGGCCCCCACTCATGTCTCCCACCACCCCCACCCCCCAGAAGTGCAGGGGCAGCCCCCACCAGGCCCCCACTCATGTCCGCCAGCACCCCCACCCACCAGCATCCAGGGGCACCCTCCTCCAGGCCCCCACTCATGTCTCCCACCACCCCCACCCCTCAGCAGTGCAGGCCACCCTCCACCAGGCCCCCACTCATGTCCAACTCATGCCTCCCTGCACCCCCACCCCCCAGCATCCAGGGGCACCCTCCACCAGGCCCCCACTCATGTCTCCCACCACCCCCGCCCCCCAGCATCCAGGGGCACCCTCCACCAGGCCCCCATTCATGTCTCCCACCACCCCCACCCCCCAGCAGTGCAGGGCACCCTCCACCAGGCCCCCACTCATGTCTCCCACCACCCCCACCCCCAGCATTGCAGGGGCAGCCTCCACCAGGCCCCCACTCATGTCTCCCATCACCCTCACCCCCCAGCAGTGCAGGGCACCCTCCACCAGGCCCCGACTCATGTCTCCCACCACCCCCACCCCCAGCAGTGCAGGGCACCCTCCACCAGGCCCCCACACATGTCTCCCATCACTCCCACCCCGCAGCAGTGCAGGGGCACCCTCCTCCAAGCCCCCACTCATGTCTCCCTGCACCCCACCCCCCAACAGTGCAGGGCAACCTCCACCAGGCCCCCACTCATGTCTCCCACCAACCCCAGCCCCCAGCAGTGCAGGGGCACCAGCCACCAGGCCCCCACTCATGTCTCCCACCACCCCCACCCCCAGCAGTGCAGGGCACCCTCCACCAGGCCCCCACTCATGTCCCCCAGTACTCCCACCCACCAGCATCCAGGGGCACCCTCCACCAGGCCCGCACTCATGTCTCCCACCACCCCCACCCCCCAGCAGTGCAGGGCACCCTCCACCAGGCCCCCACTCATGTCTCCCACCACCCCCACCCCCCAGCAGTGCAGGGGCACCCTCCACCAGGCCCCCACTGATGTCTCCCACCACACCCAACCCCCAGCAGTGCAGGGCACCCTGCAACAGGCCCCCACTCATGTCCAACTCATGTCTCCCTGCACCCCGACCCCCCAGCATCCAGGGGCACCCTCCACCAGGCCCCCACTCATGTCTCCCACCACCCCCACCCCCCAGCAGTGCAGGGGCAGCCTCCATCAGGCCCCCACTCATGTCTCCCACCACCCCCATCCCTCAGCATCCAGGGACACCATCCACCAGGCCCCCACTCATGTCTCCCATCACCCCCACCCCCCAGCAGTGCAGGGCACCCTCCACCAGGCCCCCACTCATGTCTCCCATCACCCCCACCCCCCAGAAGTGCAGGGGCACCCTCCACCAGGCCCCCACTCATGTCTCCCTGCACCCCCACCCCCCAGCAGTGCAGGGGCACCCTCCACCAGGCCCCCACTCATGTCCCCCAGCACTCCCACCCACCAGCATGCAGGAGCACCCTCCACCAGGCCCCCACTCATGTCTCCCACCATCCCCACCCCCCAGCAGTGCAGGGCAACCTCCACCAGGCCCCCACTCATGTCTCCCACCAACCCCAGCCCCCAGCAGTGCAGGGGCACCAGCCACCAGGCCCCCACTCATGTCTCCCACCACCCCCACCCCCAGCAGTGCAGGGCACCCTCCACCAGGCCCCCACTCATGTCCAACTCATGTCTCCCTGCACCCCCACCCCCCAGCATCCAGGGGCACCCTCCACCAGGCCCCCACTCATGTCTCCCACCACCCCCACCCCCCAGCAGTGCAGGGGCAGCCTCCACCAGGCCCCCACTCATGTCCGCCAGCACCCCCACCCACCAGCATCCAGGGGCACCCTCCTCCAGGCCCCCACTCATGTCTCCCACCACCCCCACCCCTCAGCAGTGCAGGCCACCCTCCACCAGGCCCCCACTCATGTCCAACTCATGCCTCCCTGCACCCCCACCCCCCAGCATCCAGGGGCACCCTCCACCAGGCCCCCACTCATGTCTCCCACCACCCCCGCCCCCCAGCATCCAGGGGCACCCTCCACCAGGCCCCCATTCATGTCTCCCACCACCCCCACCCCCCAGCAGTGCAGGGCACCCTCCACCAGGCCCCCACTCATGTCTCCCACCACCCCCACCCCCAGCATTGCAGGGGAAGCCTCCACCAGGCCCCCACTCATGTCTCCCATCACCCCCACCCCCCAGCAGTGCAGGGCACCCTCCACCAGGCCCCCACTCATGTCGCCCACCACCCCCACCCCTCAGCAGTGCAGGGCACCCTCCACCAGGCCCCCACACATGTCTCCCATCACTCCCACCCCTCAGCAGTGCAGGGGCAGCCTCCACCAGTCCCCCACTCATGTCTCCCATCACCCCTGTTAGGGAGAATTCTCTGTTTAGGCTGAATTTCCTAACCTAGTGAGTCCCCCAGCAGCTTTGCTGGATTTCGGGAGTTTGTTTTTTCCATCCTGCCAAGAGTGAGACTCTTTTCCTCCCACTCTTGGACATGAATGTGTGTAATTCCTTTGAACGTTGATGTGTTCTATGGGCTATGGGGTCTTTTACTCCATAGGGTCTCATATGTTTTTCTATGTGTGTTATACCACACCCTACGTGCCGTAACACGGGGGCGTCCTAGCGGATCCCCCACCATAGACTCCATACCCGGGGACTGACTACTGTCTCCCTGGGCATGTAAAGTCACCATTGGCTTTACTAGACCTAAATTTACTAACAGGACTATTACCAACCATCTTATTGTGGGCGTACTAGTAGAGGTAATTTGATTAATCCTGGATCTGTTACTCGAGGGGGCACTGTCCCGTCCGCCCTCGTCGAGTTTTGGCTGGTGGCAGTGGAAACTACTTGTTATGTTCGACCCCGGACATAACCCTATGGGATTCGTCCCATTGTTGGAGATTGATACTTTTTTCTCGTTAATCTCTAACGTACCACCGGTCTACTTATCTTAAATAGGTTTATCAGATGGTATTTTCTGCCAGAACTCGGTTTGTAAAATGGCGTCTGTGTTCGTCTCTGTGACTCCTAAACCAAAGGTCGAGCCCTTTGCTCCACTTTTGGCAGGCTCTGTACAGAGACCCTCCAAAGTGGTGCCATTCTGTCTGGGTTACCACAGGGGTATGGGAGGGGGTTTAGGCACACTGGACCGAGTTGCCTTGCCAACTCCGGTCGCACTCTGGAGTGATTGGCCCAGGTGGTGAGCCTTCCCGCTCACCACTTAGCATGTGTTGATTGACAGCTAGGCTGAATGAATGGGGGTTTTCTGCATAAAAGCAGGGCTTTTGGGACTGGGTCTTGAGAAGTCGCCACAGGACCTAAGAATCCGACGAGGGTAACGCTGAGCCGACCTGCACGACGACACCTCCGGTGGAGCCCTGCGGAACCGACTCACCACTTCCCGACGACAGAGGAGATCTCCCTGCCGGAGAGTCTCTTCCCCTGACTGGTGGGAACAACCAGTCCCCTTTGCTTTTTATTCGCCTCAGAACGCAGTGGTCGAATTGCCCGTGCAGAGCACCTCGGCAACCGGATAGCCACTACCCCTGAACTGCGACCAAAAGTGGTGCCTTGTGACGGAGCACTCCGCGGCTTGTCTCTTCCCTGGTGGTGCACCGGACTTCACTTTCTTCGACGACGAGAACCTCTCTACTCTTGGCAAAGACCCGACGTGCATCCACCACCAGGAACAACTGCCCCCGCCGGAGCTGCCCTCCACAACAAGGTACCGTGTCCGCCTGGCTTCCCTTTCTATCGGTTCGAATGAGGTGTCTTAATCCTCTCCGTTCCGTTGAGTCGCCTCCAAGCTTTTCTCATTCTTTGTTCTGAACTGGTTCAATCTGCCGATAACAATTTGCTATAAAAACTTGAATGCATCTCCACTAGAGACTTTTTGGGACATCGCGCCTTGCCTCTCTCCGAGTGGGCCTGGGCTCAGAACTTTATGATCCATTGTGATTCTTGCCTTCCTGCCTTGCATTTTATCCGCGTAGAATTGAACTGGGTTGATTTCATAACCTGCCTATCTTTTTCTCTCCCGTCCTAACTAATATTCGAGTGTCATCTAGGTGGAGGTATACAACTCTGTCTGAAAATAAGTGGTACCGGTAGAACCTAGAGTTGTCGATATATTGCTAGGGGGATTGATCGTTTTCTACTTCGTAGAGTAATTGTGTTTGATTTGTTTGCCGTGATTTGCCTTAGTGTTTTCCATAGATGTTTCATTATAAATAAATACCGTAATAACTTTACACTAAGCCTCGGTGCGTGTTTACTTGTCTTGCTGTGAAGAATTGCCCTATCTTGTATACTCCACATACTGCTCAACTCTTCTTGAGGGAAGTCTGACTGCTCAGCCACAGCTACCAAGTGAATCTGTGTGGTACAGACTGCTACCAAGTGGGTTCACCGCCAAACGCCTGTAGTCCTAAATCTTTTGCAGTGGTCCCAGAGGGAACTGCACAGGTTTCCGCCTAACACTGGTGTACAGCGGTGGGATTTGTATCGAGTATACAGTTTAGAGTGCTTTTCGACACTGTAGGATAACTAACCACAAAACTTTGCACAAAAAGCAACTTTCAGAAAACATGTCTACGATGGAAACTTACAGTCAAGAGTCTTTGTCAGGTGAAAATACTGAGAGTCTGCGAGCTCTCTGTAGGCAAGAGAATCTTCCTGTAAGAGGCAAGAAGTTAGAACTAATCGAGAGATTGCTGGCGAACCAAAGTCTGGGTACTGGTTCAGAGGAACCAATCTCTCCAGCAACTGTAGATAACAGTAATGGTGTTGATCTGAATCGTAATTCTGATGATAGCAATGAAGAGGCTGACGAGGACGGAGAGGCTAACGAAACTGTCTCCCCTGCTCCTCTACCTGCCTTACCAGCTGTGCCTACGGGGCCCATACCAGGTCCCACAAGTAACCCTGCTTATTTTGAACTAGAAAAAATGAAGCTCGAATTAGAATATAAACGGTTCTTGGCTCAATCTGAACGAAACCAAGAGCTCGAGTTCAGACGGATGAATGCCCAGGCTGAGCAGAAGCAAGCTGAGTTAAGACTCAGAGAAATAGAACTTAATCACGAGTTAGAGATGAAAAAGTTGTCTTTGGAAAATGCTTCTCTCTCCTCTGGTTCCTCTAGGAGCTCCAGTCCCAAAAGACCCCGGATGCCGAAGGAATTAGTGGGTATGTATGAACCGAGATTGGATGTGTTGGATTGGTTGACACTGTTTGAATACAATCATGGGCTCCAGGACATCACCGGGAATGCTTTACTTCCCTGGTTGTTCTCTAGGCTCCCTCCTGTTGCGACTGATGTGGTAATGGAGTTGGGGGAGGCGGATAAGATGGATTACGAAAGTGTGAAACTAGCTTTAATAGCTAGATTTGGGAAGACCCCTTCCCAGTATCTTAAGAGGTTTAGAACCCTCAAAAAGCATGATGCTACCCCTTGGGCTACCTGGGTGAGTGAAGGGTTGAAAAACTTAGAGGGATGGATTAAGGGTTACAAAGTGAATACTTATGAGGGTATGAGGAATCTTTTTATGTTGGAGTCTATTTATGATGCCTGTTCTCCTGAGCTCAGACAGCACTTGGCTGATTCGAAGAAATTGGGTTCCCGGGCACTAGCTAAGGCTGCTGACTTGTGGGTTGCCAACAGGGCTACTCACAAGGATTCTGTGGAATCTCAGAAAAAGGATGAGGGAAAACAGCCTAAAAAAGACTCAAAAGAGAATTCTAATAACTCACATTCCAAAGAGGGCCCCAAACAAAACCAGAAGGGTAAGCCACAAGGAAAACCACTGCAGAATAGTGTGTCTTCGGGTGCCAAACCGGAAGGAGGTCAGAACAAGCCGACATTCCAGAAAGCATTCGGTAAATGCTTTGTTTGTGGCTCGACTGATCACGTGAAAGAGATCCCAGATGTAAGGGTAAACCTTCAGGGGTCCAGCTTGTCTCCTTAGCCTTCGCTCCAGAGGAGGAAGTCCAAATGGCAAGTGGAAACTTTCTACTGCTAGCTGACGAACCCATTGGAGTCTCAGCCAGCGTTTCTTTAGTATCTCTGGGGTTGTGGGAACAACAGAATTTAGATGTCTATAATTCTATCCCCGATAATACTAAAGAGTATTATAAGGACAGTGTCCAGGTGAATGGTCAGGAGACTCCTGCCATTAGGGACACTGGGGCCAGCATAACTGTGGTGGATAAATCATTTTTTCAGGGCGAGGATGTTGCTAAGGCACCCAAACGCCTCACCAAGTTAGCTGGAGGGCCTGTGCAGATGCTTCCCCAATTACCAATTCTCATCCAGTGTAACGACATGACTGTGAAGATACCTGTCAGCATACAGAGTGAGGTACCAGGACGCGTACTGTTGGGTAACGATTTGAGAACTCTCGGAGTAGTATTGCATACTCCCAGACCTCCTAGTAAACGGTTACAGGAGCTAACCAGACCTGCAAGAGAGAGGACCATGCGCGGTACTCTCGGGGAGATGATGAAGAAAGAAATCACTCCTGCTCCACTGGAATTGTCGGCCGCTGTCTCCAAGACATCAGAAGCAAAAGGGAAACCTAAGGCTTCTATCGCGAAATCAGCAGCCAGCATTCCAGTGCAGCCAACATGGACTTCCGCCCCGGTTGTCCAAAGTTACACCCGTAACTCCACCTCCAGCCGAGGCTGAGAGGGAGGTACAACCCTGTGTGGTAGAATTAGACTCTGGGGAAGAGCTAATGGAGGGCCAGGAACTCATTGGAGATCTGGATCCTGTTGACCATCCTGAGCTGCAGTCTTTACTGGCAGAAGGTGAACCCAGCAGGGCAGACTTCAGTAAGGGACAGAGAGAATGTCCAACTCTGGAAGGTCTTCGCCACCAGGCAGAAGCTCAGGCTAAAGGGCAAGAGCCTGGGAAATACAGGTTACACTGGGAAGATGGCCTCTTCTACAGTGAACCGACCGAGTCTGCACCTGGAGACTACAAACGACTTGTAGTACCCCAAGAGAACAGACCACAGTTCTTGCAGTTAGCCCACGAGATTCCTTTGGCTGGTCACTTGAGTTTCAAGAAGACTAAGGAAAGGTTCTCTCTCTACTTCTATTGGGCGAAGATGGGGGCTGAAGTAGAAAAACACTGCAGGAGCTGCCACACCTGCCAGATCTCTGTTAAGGTTGGCTCCAAGAATGTGGCACCTTTAGTGCCTCTTCCAGTTGTGTGAGTCCCATTTGAGAGAGTAGGGATTGACATCGTTGGTCCCCTTGATCCTCCAACCTCCTCAGGCAACAGGTTTATCCTTGTTTTAGTAGACCATGCTACTAGGTATCCTGAGGCAATTCCTATGAGGACTGTTACAGCTCCGGCTGTGGCTAAGGCCCTCCTTGGTATTTTTAGTAGGGTCGGGTTTCCTAAGGAAGTAATCTCAGACAGGGGGTCAAACTTTATGTCCCACTACATGAAAGCCATGTGGAAAACCTGTGGAGTTACTTACAAGTTCTCAACAGCTTACCACCCACAAACCAATGGGTTGGTAGAACGGTTCAACCGAATCATGAAGAGCATGATAGGTGCTTTAGAGGAACCCCTTAAGCGTAAGTGGGACCTTCTACTGCCATGCCTTCTCTTTGCTTATAGAGAAGCCCCTCAGGAGGGAGTAGGTTACTCTCCCTTCGAACTACTCTATGGTCATCCCGTCAGAGGTCCATTGGCCCTGATTAAGGAGGGGTTGGAGAGTGCTCCTTCCCCCAAGCCAGTCAGAGTGACTGACTACGTGATAGGTCTCCGGAGGAGAATGTCACACAGGATGACGGAAGCAAGCGATAACTTGAAAGCTGGACAAGCATTGGTCAAGCACTGGCACGATCAAAAGGCTAACATGGTTGAGTTTGCTCAAAACCAGCTCGTTCTCGTTATGATCCCAACAAGGCAGAGGGCCTTGCAGGATAAGTGGATGGGACCCTTCCGAGTACTGGGTAAACTCGGAGAGGTTAACTATCTGGTGGACTTGGGCAATCCCAAGGAGGCTCCGACAGTCTTTCACACCAACCGACATAAAGCGTATGTCTCGCGACCTGATGTAGGAGCATTGCTTCTAGCATCATCCGAGGAAGAAGAAGAGAGTGAAGCTCTTCCGGATCTCCTCAGAGGCTTACCTGTAGATGAAAAAATTGAAGGAGTGAATCTCTCCTCCAATCTGACACCCGAGCAACAAGAAGAGTGCAAATCTATGTTGAATCAGTTTGCCTCTCTGTTCTTGCTTTCACCAGGCTTGACCCCTTGGGGCCAGCACGATATACTCACTGGTGACTGTCTGCCTGTCAAAAGCAGAGGATACCGCATGTCAGAAAATGCACGAACCCACATCAAAGGTGAGGTCAGCAAGATGCTCGATCTCGGGGTAATAGAGCCCTCTACTAGTCCATGGTCTAGCCCAGTTGTGTTAGTACCAAAGGCCGGATCTAAAGAACTTAGATTCTGCGTGGATTATAGAGCTCTTAATGCAGTCACCAAGACTGATGCCCACCCTTTGCCAAGAACAGATGAGTTGCTGGATAAACTTGGCGTCGCCAAGTTCCTCAGCACATTTGACTTGACGTCAGGCTATTGGCAAATAGCCCTGACAGACCATGCCAAGGAGAAAACTGCATTTTCTACCCCGTTGGCTTATACCAGTTTAAGGTAATGCCTTTCGGATTGAAGAATGCACCTGCTACGTTTCAACGGATGGTAAACCAGGTTCTGAATGGGATGGAGGACTTCTGCATGGCATACTTGGATGACATCGCAGTGTTCAGCAATTCCTGGGAAGAACATGTAACCCTCCTGAGAGATGTTTTGCAGGCTCTTGGACGAGCCAATCTGACCATAAAGGCGAGCAAATGCCAAATTGGACAGAGTAAGGTAGTCTATCTTGGGCATGAGGTAGGCGGTGGAGAAATAAGGCCTTTGCTCAGTAAGATTGAAGCTGTGCAAAATTGGACAACACCGACTACTCAAACCCAGCTGAGAGCCTTCCTAGGCCTCACTGGGTATTACAGGAATTTCATAGAGAACTATGGGACCATAGCTTCTCCACTGAATGTCATCTCCTCGCCCAAATTTCCTAAGAAGGTTAGATGGAACGAGGAATGCAATCAGGCTTTTGAAAACCTGAAAAAGGCTCTTTGCCAAGCCCCAGTACTCAGAGCTCCTGATTACCGCCAACACTTCATTGTGCAGACAGATGCTTCAAATATAGGAATAGGTGCCGTAATCAGTCAACTGGATGCGAAAGGTAGGGAGCACCCCGTTTGCTTCATCAGCCGCAAGCTGAAGGATCCTGAAACAGGGTGGGCAACAATCGAAAGAGAGTGCTTTGCTATCGTGTGGGCTCTGAAGAAGTTTAGGCCGTACTTGTATGGTTCTACTTTTGTCATTCAGACTGACCACCAACCCTTGAGATGGTTAATGCAAATGAAAGAGGAAAACCCAAAACTATTGAGATGGTCGATCTGCCTGCAAGTTTTTGATTTCCCCATTGAGCACAGGTCAGGATGTCACCAACAAAATGCTGATGGTCTCTCTATGATGTATGTCATGGACTAGAGGCATGAGATTCATCCAGGAGTGGATTAAATCCTCCTGTCCCTTAGTCTGGGGTGGGGGGGGGCGAGTGTTAAGGAGAATTCTCTGTTTAGGCTGAATTTCCTAACCTAGTGAGTCCCCCAGCAGCTTTGCTGGATTTCGGGAGTTTGTTTTTTCAATCCTGCCAAGAGTGAGGCTCTTTTCCTCCCACTCTTGGACATGAATGTGTGTAATTCCTTTGAATGTCGATGTGTTCTATGGGCTATGGGGTCTTTTACTCCATAGGGTCTCATATGTTTTTCTATGTGTGTTACACCACACCCTACATGCCGTAACACGGGGGCGTCCTAGCGGATCACCCACCATAGACTCCATACCCGGGGACTGACTAATGTCTCCCCGGGCATGTAAAGTCACCATTGGCTTTACTAGACCTAAATTTACTAACAGGACTAGTACCAACCATCTTATTGTGGGCGTACTAGTAGGGGTAATTCGATTACTCCTGGATCTGTTACTCGAGGGGGCACTGTCCCGTCCCCCCTCATCGAGTTTTAGCTGGTGGCAGTGGAAACTACTTGTTAAGTTTGACTCCGGACAGAACCATATGGGATTCGTCCCATTGTTGGAGATTGATACTTTTTCTCGTTAATCTCTAACGTACCACCGGTCTACTTATCTTAAATAGGTTTATCGGATGGTATTTTCTGCCAGAACTCGGTTTGTAAAATGGCGTCTGTGTTCGTCTCTGTGACTCCTAAATCAAAGGTCGAGCCCTTTGTTCCACTTTTGGCGGGCTCTGTACAGAGACCCTCCAAAGTGGTGCCATTCTGTCTGGGTTACCACAGGGGTGTGGGAGGGGATTTAGGCACCCTGGACCGAGTTGCCTTGCCAACTCCGGTCGCACTCTGGAGTGATTGGCCCAGGTGGTGAGCCTTCCCGCTCACCACTTAGCATGTGTTGATTGACAGCTAGGCTGAATGAATGGGGGTTTTCCGCATAAAAGCAGGGCTTTTGGGACTGGATCTTGAGAAGTCGCCACAGGACCTAAGAATCCGACGAGGGTAACGCTGAGCCGACCTGCACGACGACACCTCCGGTGGAGCCCTGCGGAAATGACTCACCACTTCCCGACGACAGAGGAGATCTCCCTGCCGGAGAGTCTCTTCCCCTGACTGGTGGGAACAACCAGTCCCCTTTGCTTTTTATTCACCTCAGGACGCAGTGGTCGAATTGCCCGTGCAGAGCACCTCAGCAACCGGATAGCCACTACCCCTGAACCACGACCAAAAGGTGGTGCCTTGTGACGGAGCACTCCGCGGCTGGTCTCTTCCCTGGTGGTGCACCGGACTTCACTTTCTTCGACGACGAGAACCTCTCTACTCTTGGCAAAGACCCGACGTGCATCCACCACCAGGAACAACTGCCCCCGCCGGAGCTGCCCTCCACAACAAGGTACCGTGTCTGCCTGGGTTCCCTTTCTATCGGTTCGAATGAGGTGTCTTAATCCGCTCCGTTCCGTTGGGTCGCCTCCAAGCTTTTCTCATTCTTTGTTCTGAACTGGTTCAATCTGCCCATAACAATTTGCTATAAAGACTTGAATGCATCTCCACTAGAGACTTTTTGGGACATCGCGCCTTGCCTCTCTCCGAGTGGGCCTGGCCTCTGAACTTTATGATCCATTGTGATTCTTGCCTTCCTGCCTTGCATTTTATCCGCGTAGGATTGAACTGGGTTGATTTCATAACCTGCCTATCTTTTTCTCTCCCGTCCTAACTAATATTTGAGTGTCATCTAGGTTGAGGTATACACCTCTGTCTGAAAATAAGTGGTACCGGTAGAACCTAGTGTTGTCGATATATTGCTAGAAGGATTGATCGTTTTCTACTTCGTAGAGTAATTGTGTTTGATTTGTTTGCTGTGATTTGCCTTAGTGTTTTCCATAGATGTTTCATTATAAATAAATACCGTAATATCTTTACACTAAGCCTCGGTGCGTGTTTACTTGTCTTGCTGTGAAGAATTGCCCTATCTTGTATACTCCACATAATGCTCAACTCTTCTTGAGGGAAGTCTGACTGCTCAGCCACAGCTACCAAGTGAATCTGTGTGGTACAGGCTGCAACCAAGTGGGTTCACCGCCAAACACCTGTAGTCCTAAATCTTTTGCAGTGGTCCCAGAGGGAACTGCACAGGTTTCCGCCTAACAACCCCCACCCCCCAGCAGTGCAGGGCACCCTCCACTAGGCCCCCACACATGTCTCCCATCACCCCCACCCACCAGCAGTGCAGGGGCAGCCTCCACCAGGCCCCCATTCATATCTCCCATCACCCCCACCCCCCAGCAGTGCAGGGCACCCTCCACCAGGCCCGAACTCATGTCTCCCACCACACCCACCCCCCAGCAGTGCAGGGGCACCCTCCACCAGGCCTCCACTCATGTCTCCCTGCACCCCCACCCCCCAACAGTGCAGGGGCAGCCTCCACCAGGCCCCCACTCATGTCCCCCAGCACCCCCACCCACCAGCATCCAGGGGCACCCTCCACCAGGCCCCCACTCATGTCTCCCACCACCCCCACCCCCCAGCAGTGTAGGGCACCCTCCACCAGGCCCCCACTCATGTCTCCCACCACCCCCACCCCCCAGCAGTGCAGGGGCACCCTCCACCACGCCCCCGCTCATGTCTCCCACCACCCCCACCCCCCAGCAGTGCAGTGCACCCTCCACCAGCCCCCCACTCATGTCCAACTCATGTCTCCCTGCACCCCCACCCCCCAGCATCCAGGGGTACCCTCCACCAGGACCCCACTCATGTCTCCCACCACCCCCACCCCCCGCAGTGCAGGGGCACCCTCCACCAGGCCCCCACTCATGTCTCCCTCCACCCCATCCCTCAGCATCCAGGGGCACCATCCACCAGGCCCCCACTCATGTCCCCCAGCACCCCCACCCACCAGCATCCAGGGGCACCCTCCACCAGGCCCCCACTCATGTCTCCCACCACCCCCACCCCCCAGCAGTGCAGGGCACCCTCCACCAGGCCCCCACTCATGTCCAACTCATGTCTCCCTGCACCCCCACACCCCAGCATCCAGGGGCACCCTCCACCAGGCCCCGACTCATGTCTCCCACCACCCCCACCCCCCAGCAGTGCAGGGGCAGCCTCCACCAGGCCCCCACTCATGTCCCCCAGCACCCCCACCCACCAGCATCCAGGGGCACCCTCCACCAGGCCCCCACTCATGTCTCCCACCACCCCCACCACCCAACAGTGCAGGGCACCCTCCACCAGGCCCCCACTCATGTCCATCTCATGTCTCCCTGCACCCCCACCCCCCAGCATCCAGGGGCACCCTCCACCAGGCCCCCACTAATGTCTCCCACCACCCCCACCCCCCAGCAGTGCAGGGCACCCTCCGCCAGGCCCCCACTCATGTCTCCCTCCACCCCCACCCCCCAGCAGTGCAGGGGCAGCCTCCACCAGGCCCCCACTCATGTCTTCCATCACCCCCACCCCCCAGCAGTGCAGGGCACCCTCCACTAGGCCCCCACTCATGTCTCCCACCCCCCACCCCCCAGCAGTGCAGGGCACCCTCCACCAGGCCCCCACACATGTCTCCCATCACCCCCACCCCCCAGCAGTGCAGGGGCAGCCTCCACCAGGCCCCCACACATGTCTCCCATCACCCCCACCCGCCAGAAGTGCAGGGCACCCTCCACCAGGCCCCAACACATCTCTCCCATCACCCCCACCCCCCAGCAGTGCAGGGGCAGCCTCCACCAGGCCCCCACTCATGTCTCCCATCACCCCCACCCCCCAGCAGTGCAGGGGCACCCTCCACCAGCCCCCACTCATGTCTCCCTGCACCCCCAACCCCCAGCAGTGCAGGGGCAGCCTCCACCAGGCCCCCACTCATGTCCCCCAGCACCCCCACCCACCAGCATCCAGGGGCACCCCCCACCAGGCCCCCACTCATGTCTCCCACCACCCCCACCCCCCAGCAGTGCAGGGCACCCTCCACCAGGCCCCCACTCAAGTCTCCCACCCCCCCACCCCCCAGCATTGCAGGGGCACCATCCACCAGGCCCCCACTCATGTCTCCCACCACCCCCACCCCCCAGCAGTGCAGGGCACCCTCCACCAGGCCCCCACTCATGTCCAACTCATGTCTCCCTCCACCCCCACCCCCCAGCATCCAGGGGCACCCTCCACCAGGCCCCCACTCATGTATCCCACCAACCCCACCCCCCAGCAGTGCAGGGGCAGCCTCCACCAGGCCCCCACTCATGTCCCCCAGCACCCCCACCCACCAGCATCCAGGGGCACCCTCCACCAGGCCCCCACTCATGTCTCCCACCACCCCCACCCCCCAGCAGTGCAGGGCACCCTCCACCAGGCCCCCACTCATGTCCAACTCATGTCTCCCTGCACCCCAACTCCCCAGCATCCAGGGGCACCCTCCACCAGGCCCCCACTCATGTCTCCCACCACCCCCACAGCCAGCAGTGCAGGGGCAGCCTCCACCAGGCCCCCACTCATGTCTCCCATCACCCCCACCCCCCAGCAGTGCAGGGCACCCTCCACCAGGCCCCCACTCATGTCTCCCACCACCCCCACCCCCCAGCAGTGCAGGGGCACCCTCCACCAGGCCCCCACACATGTCTCCCATCACTCCCGCCCCCCAGCAGTGCAGGGGCAGCCTCCACCAGGCCCCCACTCATGTCTCCCATCACCCCACCCCCCAGCAGTGCAGGGCACCCTCCACCAGGCCCCCACACATGTCTCCCATCACCCCCACCCCCCAGCCGTGCAGGGGTAGCCTCCACCAGGCCCCCACTCATGTCTCCCATCACCCCCACCCCCCAGCAGTGCAGGGCACCCTCCACCAGGCCCCCACTCATGTCTCCCACCACCCCCACCCCCCGGCAGTGCAGGGGCACCCTCCACCAGGCCCCCACTCATGTCTCCCTGCACCCCACCCCCCAACAGTGCAGGGGCAGCCTCCACCAGGCCCCCACTCATGTCCCCCAGCACCCACACCCACCAGCATCCAGGGGCACCCTCTACCAGGCCCCCACTCATGTCTCCCACCACCCCCACCCCCCAGCAGTGCAGGGGCACCCTCCACCAGGCCCCCACTCATGCCTCCCACCACCCCCATCCCCCAGCAGTGCAGGGCACCCTGCACCAGGCCCCCACTCATGTCTCCCACCACCCCCACCCACCAGCAGTGCAGGGGCAGCCTCCACCAGGCCCCCACTCATGTCTCCCATCACCCCTACCCCCAGCAGTGCAGGGCACCCTCCACCAGGCCCCCACTCATGTCTCCCACCACCCCCACCCCCCAGCAGTGCAGGGGCACCCTCCACCAGGCCCCCACTCATGTCTCCCTGCACCCCCAACCCCCAGCAGTGCAGGGGCACCCTCCACCAGGCCCCCACTCATGTCTCCCACCACCCCCACCCCCCAGCAGTGCACGGGCAGCCTCCACCAAGCCTCCACTCATGTCTCCCAGCACCCCCACCCGCCAGCAGTGCAGGGCACCCTCCACCAGTCCCCCACACATGTCTCCCATCACCCCCACCTCCCAGCAGTGCATGGGCAGCCTCCACCAGGCCCCCACTCATGTCTCCCATCACCGCCACCCGCCAGCAGTGCAGGGCACCCTCCACCAGTCCCCCACACATGTCCCCCATCACCCCTACCCACCAGCAGTGCAGGGCACCCTCCACCAGTCCACCAGTCCCCCGCTCATGTCTCCCACCACCCCCACCCCCAGCAGTGCAGGGGCAGCCTCCACCAGGCCCCCACTCATGTCTCCCATCACCCCCAACCCCCAGCAGTGCAGGGCACCCTCCACCAGGCCCCCAACCATGTCTCCCTGCACCCCCACGCCCCAGCAGTGCAGGGGCAGCCTCCACCAGGCCCCCACTCATGTCCCCCAGCACCCCCCCCACCAGCATCCAGGGGCACCCTCCACCAGGCCCCCACTCATGTCTCCCACCACCGCCACCCCCCAGCAGTGCAGGGCACCCTCCACCAGGCCCCCACTCATGTCTCCCACCACCCCACCTCCCAGCATTGCAGGGGCACCATCCACCAGGCCCCCACTCATGTCTCCCACCACCCCCACCACCCAGCAGTGCAGGGCACCCTCCACCAGGCCCCCACTCATGTCAAACTCATGTCTCCCTGCACCCCCACCCCCCAGCATCCAGGAGCACCCTCCACCAGGCCCCCACTCATGTATCCCACCACCCCCACCCCCCAGCAGTGCAGGGGCAGCCTCCACCCGGCCCCCACTCATGTCCCCCAGCACCCCCACCCACCAGCATCCAGGGGCACCCTCCACCAGGCCCCCACTCATGTCAGTGCAGGGCACCCTCCACCAGGCCCCCACTCATGTCCAACTCATGTCTCCCTGCACCCCCACCCCCCAGCATCCAGGGGCACCCTCCACCAGGCCCCCACTCATGTCTCCCACCACCCCCACCCCCCAGCAGTGCAGGGGCAGCCTCCACCAGGCCCCCACTCATGTCCCCCAGCACCCTCACCCACCAGCATCCAAGGGCACCCTCCACCAGGCCCCCAATCATGTCTCCCACCACCCTCACCCCCGAGCAGTGCAGGGCGCCCTCCACCAGGCCCCCACTCATGTCCAACTCATGTCTCCCTGCACCCCCACCCCCCAGCATCCAGGGGCACCCTCCACCAGGCCCCCACTCATGTCTCCCACCACCCCCACCCCCCAGCATCCAGGGGCACCCTCTACCAGGCCCCCACTAATGTCTCCCATCACCCCCACCCCCAGCAGTGCTGGGCACCCTCCACCAGGCCCCCACTCATGTCGCCCACCCCCCCCACCCCCCAGCAGTGCAGGGCACCCTCCACCAGGCCCACACACATGTCTCCCATCACCCCCACCCCCCAGCAGTGCAGGGGCAGCCTCCACCAGGCCCCCACTCATGTCTCCCATCACCCTCACCCCCCAGCAGTGCAGCGCACCCTCCACCAGGCCCCCACACATGTCTCCCAAAACCCCCACCCCCCAGCAGTGCAGGGGCAGCCTCCACCAGGCCCCCACTCATTTCTCCCACCACCCCCACCCCCCAGCAGTGCAGGGCACCCTCCACCAGGCCCCCACTCATGTCCAACTCATGTCTCCCTGCACCCCCACCCCCCAGCATCCAGGGGCACCCTCCACCAGGCCCCCACTCATGTCTCCCACCACCCCCACGCCCCAGCAGTGCAGGGAACCCTCCACCAGTGCAGCGAACCCTCCACCAGGCCCCCACTCATGTCACCCACCACCCCCACCCCCCAGCAGTGCAGGGCACCCTCCACCAGGCCCCCACTCATGTCCAACTCATGTCTCCCTGCACCCCCACCCCCCAGCATCCAGGGGCACCCTCCACCAGGCCCCAACTCATGTCTCCCACCCCCCCACCCCCCAGCAGTGCAGGGCACCCTCCACCAGGCTCCCACTCATGTCTCCCATCACCCTCACTCCCCAGCAGTGCAGAGCACCCTCCACCAGGCCCCCACACATGTCTCCCATCACCCCCACCCCCCAGCAGTGCAGGGGCAGCCTCCACCAGGCCCCCACTCATTGCTCCCATCACCCCCACTTCCCAGCAGTGCAGGGCACCCTCCACCAGGCCCCCACTCATGTCTCCCACCACCCCCACCCCCCAGCAGTGCTGGCCACCCTCCACCAGGCCCCCACTCATGTCACCCTGCACCCCACCCCCCAGCAGTGCATGGGCAGCCTCAACCAGGCCCCCACTCATGTCCCCCAGCACCCCCACTCACCAGCATCCAGGGGCACCCTCCACCAGGCCCCGACTCATGTCTCCCACCACCCCCATCCCCCAGCAGTGCAGGGCACCCTCCACCAGGCCCCCACTCATGTCTCCCACCACCCCCACCCCCCAGCAGTGCAGGGGCACCCTCCACCAGCCCCCCACTCATGTCTCCCACCACCCCCACCCCCCAGCAGTGCAGGGCACCCTCCACCAGGCCCCCACTCATGTCCAACTCATGTCTCCCTGCACCCCCACACCCCAGCATCCAGGGGCACCTTCCACCAGGCCCCGACTCATGTCTCCCACCACCCCCACCCCCCAGCAGTGCAGGGGCAGCCTCCACCAGGCCCCCACTCATGTCCCCCAGCACCCCCACCCACCAGCATCCAGGGGCACCCTCCACCAGGCCCCCACTCATGTCTCCCACCACCCCCACCACCCAACAGTGCAGGGCACCCTCCACCAGGCCCCCACTCATGTCCATCTCATGTCTCCCTGCACCCCCACCCCCCAGCATCCAGGGGCACCCTCCACCAGGCCCCCACTCATGTCTCCCACCACCCCCACCCCCCAGCATCCAGGGGCACCCTCCACCAGGCCCCCACTCATGTCTCCCACCACCCCCACCCCCCAGCAGTGCAGGGCACCCTCCGCCAGGCCCCCACTCATGTCTCCCTCCACCCCCACCCCCCAGCAGTGCAGGGGCAGCCTCCACCAGGCCCCCACTCATGTCTTCCATCACCCCCACCCCCCAGCAGTGCAGGGCACCCTCCACTAGGCCCCCACTCATGTCTCCCACCCCCCCAGTCCCCATCAGTGCAGGGCACCCTCCACCAGGCCCCCACACATGTCTCCCATCACCCCCACCCCCCAGCAGTGCAGGGGCAGCCTCCACCAGGCCCCCACTCATGTCTCCCATCACCCCCACCCGCCAGAAGTGCAGGGCACCCTCCACCAGGCCCCAACACATCTCTCCCATCACCCCCACCCCCCAGCAGTGCAGGGGCAGCCTCCACCAGGCCCCCACTCATGTCTCCCATCACCCCCACCCCCCAGCAGTGCAGGGGCACCCTCCACCAGGCCCCCACTCATGTCTCCCTGCACCCCCAACCCCCAGCAGTGCAGGGGCAGCCTCCACCAGGCCCCCACTCATGTCCCCCAGCACCCCCACCCACCAGCATCCAGGGGCACCCCCCACCAGGCCCCCACTCATGTCTCCCACCACCCCCACCCCCCAGCAGTGCAGGGCACCCTCCACCAGGCCCCCACTCAAGTCTCCCACCACCCCCACCCCCCAGCATTGCAGGGGCACCATCCACCAGGCCCCCACTCATGTCTCCCACCACCCCCACCCCCCAGCAGTGCAGGGCACCCTCCACCAGGCCCCCACTCCTGTCCAACTCATGTCTCCCTGCACCCCCACCCCCCCCGCATCCAGGGGCACCCTCCACCAGGCCCCCACTCATGTATACCACCAACCCCACCCCCCAGCAGTGCAGGGGCAGCCTCCACCAGGCCCCCACTCATGTCCCCCAACACCCCCACCCACCAGCATCCAGGGGCACCCTCCACCAGGCCCCCACTCATGTCTCCCCCCACCCCCACCCCCCAGCAGTGCAGGGCACCCTCCACCAGGCCCCCACTCATGTCCAACTCATGTCTCCCTGCACCCCAACTCCCCAGCATCCTGGGGCACCCCCCACCAGCCCCCCACTCATGTCTCCCACCACCCCCACCCCCCAGCAGTGCAGGGCACCCTCCACCAGGCCCTCACTCATGTCTCCCACCACCCCCACCCCCCAGCAGTGCAGGGGCAGCCTCCACCAGGCCCCCACTCATGTCTCCCATCACCCCCACCCCCCAGCAGTGCAGGGCACCCTCCACCAGGCCCCCACTCATGTCTCCCACCACCCCCACCCCCCAGCAGTGCAGGGGCACCCTCCACCAGGCCCCCACACATGTCTCCCATCACTCCCGCCCCCCAGCAGTGCAGGGGCAGCCTCCACCAGGCCCCCACTCATGTCTCCCATCACCCCCACCCCCCAGCAGTGCAGGGCACCCTCCACCAGGCCCCCACACATGTCTCCCATCACCCCCACCCCCCAGCCGTGCAGGGGTAGCCTCCACCAGGCCCCCACTCATGTCTCCCATCACCCCCACCCGTCAGCAGTGCAGGGCACCCTCCACCAGGCCCCCACTCATGTCTCCCACCACCCCCCGGCAGTGCAGGGGCACCCTCCACCAGGCCCCCACTCATGTATCCCTGCACCCCACCCCCCAACAGTGCAGGGGCAGCCTCCACCAGGCCCCCACTCATGTCCCCCAGCACCCACACCCACCAGCATCCAGGGGCACCCTCCACCAGGCCCCCACTCATGTCTCCCACCACCCCCACCCCCCAGCAGTGCAGGGGCACCCTCCACCAGGCCCCCACTCATGTCTCCCACCACCCCCACCCCCCAGCAGTGCAGGGCACCCTGCACCAGGCCCCCACTCATGTCTCCCACCACCCCCACCCACCAGCAGTGCAGGGGCAGCCTCCACCAGGCCCCCACTCTTGTCTCCCATCACCCCTACCCCCAGCAGTGCAGGGCACCCTCCACCAGGCCCCCACTCATGTCTCCCACCACCCCCACCCCCCAGCAGTGCAGGGGCACCCTCCACCAGGCCCCCACTCATGTCTCCCTGCACCCCCACCCCCCAGCAGTGCAGGGGCACCCTCCACCAGGCCCCCACTCATGTCTCCCACCACCCCCACCCCCCAGCAGTGCAGGGGCAGCCTCCACCAAGCCTCCACTCATGTCTCCCTGCACCCCCACCGCCAGCAGTGCAGGGCACCCTCCACCAGTCCCCCACACATGTCTCCCATCACCCCCACCCCCCAGCAGTGCAGGGGCAGCCTCCACCAGGCCCCCACTCATGTCTCCCATCACCCCCACCCGCCAGCAGTGCAGGGCACCCTCCACCAGTCCCCCACACATGTCTCCCATCACCCCTACCCGCCAGCAGTGCAGGGCACCCTCCACCAGTCCCCCACTCATGTCTCCCACCACCCCCACCCCCAGCAGTGCAGGGGCAGCCTCCACCAGGCCCCCACTCATGTCTCCCATCACCCCCACCCCCCAGCAGTGCAGGGCACCCTCCACCAGGCCCCAACCATGTCTCCCTGCACCCCCACGCCCCAGCAGTGCAGGGGCAGCCTCCACCAGGCCCCCACTCATGTCCCCCAGCACCCCCACCCACCAGCATCCCGGGGCACCCTCCACCAGGCCCCCACTCATGTCAGTGCAGGGCACCCTCCACCAGGCCCCCACTCATGTCTCCCACCACCCCCACCCCCCAGCAGTGCAGGGCACCCTCCACCAGGCCCCCACTCAAGTCTCCCACCACCCCCACCCCCCAGCATTGCAGGGGCACCATCCACCAGGCCCCCACTCATGTCTCCCACCACCCCCACCCCCCAGCAGTGCAGGACACCCTCCACCAGGCCCCCACTCATGTCCAACTCATGTCTCCCTGCACCCCCACCCCCCAGCATCCAGGGGCACCCTCCACCAGGCCCCCACTCATGTATCCCACCACCCCCACCCCCCAGCAGTGCAGGGGCAGCCTCCACCAGGCCCCCACTCATGTCCCCCAGCACCCCCACCCACCAGCATCCAGGGGCACCCTCCACCAGGCCCCCACTCATGTCTCCCACCACCCCCACCCCCCAGCAGTGCAGGGCACCCTCCACCAGGCCCCCACTCATGTCCAACTCATGTCTCCCTGCACCCCAACTCCCCAGCATCCAGGGGCACCCTCCACCAGGCCCCCACTCATGTCTCCCACCAACCCCACCCCCCAGCAGTGCAGGGCACCCTCCACCAGGCCCCCACTCATGTCTCCCACCACCCCCACCCCCAGCAGTGCAGGGGCAGCCTCCACCAGGCCCCCACTCATGTCTCCCATCACCCCCACCCCCCAGCAGTGCAGGGCACCCTCCACCAGGCCCCCACTCATGTCTCCCACCACCCCCACCCCCCAGCAGTGCAGGGGCACCCTCCACCAGGCCCCCACACATGTCTCCCATCACTCCCGCCCCCCAGCAGTGCAGGGGCAGCCTCCACCAGGCCCCCACTCATGTCTCCCATCACCCCCACCCCCCAGCAGTGCAGGGCACCCTCCACCAGGCCCCCACACATGTCTCCCATCACCCCAACCCCCCAGCCGTGCAGGGGTAGCCTCCACCAGGCCCCCACTCATGTCTCCCATCACCCCCACCCCCCAGCAGTGCAGAGCACTCTCCACCAGGCCCCCACTCATGTCTCCCTGCACCCCACCCCCCAACAGTGCAGGGGCAGCCTCCACCAGGCCCCCACTCATGTCCCCCAGCACCCCCACCCCCCAGCAGTGCAGGGGCACCCTCCACCAGGCCCCCACTCATGTCTCCCACCACCCCCACCCCCCAGCAGTGCAGGGCACCCTGCACCAGGCCCCCACTCATGTCTCCCACCACCCCCACCCACCAGCAGTGCAGGGGCAGCCTCCACCAGGCCCCCACTCATGTCTCCCATCACCCCTACCCCCAGCAGTGCAGGGCACCCTCCACCAGGCCCCCACTCATGTCTCCCACCACCCCCACCCCCAGCAGTGCAGGGGCACCCTCCACCAGGCCCCCACTCATGTCTCCCTGCACCCCCCCCCCCAGCAGTGCAGGGGCACCCTCCACCAGGCCCCCTCTCATGTCTCCCACCACCCCCACCTCCCAGCAGTGCAGGGGCAGCCTCCACCAAGCCTCCACTCATGTCTCCCTGCACCCCCACCCGCCAGCAGTGCAGGGCACCCTCCACCAGTCCCCCACACATGTTTCCTATCACCCCCACCCCCCAGCAGTGCAGGGGCAGCCCCCACCAGGCCCCCACTCATGTCTCCCATCACCCCCACCCGCCAGCAGTGCAGGGCACCCTCCACCAGTCCCCCACACATGTCTCCCATCACCCCTACCCGCCAGCAGTGCAGGGCACCCTCCACCAGTCCACCAGTCCCCCACTCATGTCTCCCACCACCCCCACCCCCAGCAGTGCAGGAACATCCTCCACAAGGCCCCCACTCATGTCTCCCATCACCCCCACCCGCCAGCAGTGCAGGGCACCCTCCACCAGGCCCCCACTCATGTCTCCCACCACCCCCACCCCCAGCATTGCAGGGGAAGCCTCCACCAGGCCCCCACTCATGTCTCCCATCACCCCCACCCCCCAGCAGTGCAGGGCACCCTCCACCAGGCCCCCACTCATGTCTCCCATCACCCCTGTTAGGGAGAATTCTCTGTTTAGGCTGAATTTCCTAACCTAGTGAGTCCCCCAGCAGCTTTGCTGGATTTCGGGAGTTTGTTTTTTCCATCCTGCCAAGAGTGAGACTCTTTTCCTCCCACTCTTGGACATGAATGTGTGTAATTCCTTTGAACGTTGATGTGTTCTATGGGCTATGGGGTCTTTTACTCCATAGGGTCTCATATGTTTTTCTATGTGTGTTATACCACACCCTACGTGCCGTAACACGGGGGCGTCCTAGCGGATCCCCCACCATAGACTCCATACCCGGGGACTGACTACTGTCTCCCTGGGCATGTAAAGTCACCATTGGCTTTACTAGACCTAAATTTACTAACAGGACTATTACCAACCATCTTATTGTGGGCGTACTAGTAGAGGTAATTTGATTAATCCTGGATCTGTTACTCGAGGGGGCACTGTCCCGTCCGCCCTCGTCGAGTTTTGGCTGGTGGCAGTGGAAACTACTTGTTATGTTCGACCCCGGACATAACCCTATGGGATTCGTCCCATTGTTGGAGATTGATACTTTTTTCTCGTTAATCTCTAACGTACCACTGGTCTACTTATCTTAAATAGGTTTATCAGATGGTATTTTCTGCCAGAACTCGGTTTGTAAAATGGCGTCTGTGTTCGTCTCTGTGACTCCTAAACCAAAGGTCGAGCCCTTTGCTCCACTTTTGGCAGGCTCTGTACAGAGACCCTCCAAAGTGGTGCCATTCTGTCTGGGTTACCACAGGGGTATGGGAGGGGGTTTAGGCACACTGGACCGAGTTGCCTTGCCAACTCCGGTCGCACTCTGGAGTGATTGGCCCAGGTGGTGAGCCTTCCCGCTCACCACTTAGCATGTGTTGATTGACAGCTAGGCTGAATGAATGGGGGTTTTCTGCATAAAAGCAGGGCTTTTGGGACTGGGTCTTGAGAAGTCGCCACAGGACCTAAGAATCCGACGAGGGTAACGCTGAGCCGACCTGCACGACGACACCTCCGGTGGAGCCCTGCGGAACCGACTCACCACTTCCCGACGACAGAGGAGATCTCCCTGCCGGAGAGTCTCTTCCCCTGACTGGTGGGAACAACCAGTCCCCTTTGCTTTTTATTCGCCTCAGGACGCAGTGGTCGAATTGCCCGTGCAGAGCACCTCGGCAACCGGATAGCCACTACCCCTGAACTGCGACCAAAAGTGGTGCCTTGTGACGGAGCACTCCGCGGCTTGTCTCTTCCCTGGTGGTGCACCGGACTTCACTTTCTTCGACGACGAGAACCTCTCTACTCTTGGCAAAGACCCGACGTGCATCCACCACCAGGAACAACTGCCCCCGCCGGAGCTGCCCTCCACAACAAGGTACCGTGTCCGCCTGGCTTCCCTTTCTATCGGTTAGAATGAGGTGTCTTAATCCTCTCCGTTCCGTTGAGTCGCCTCCAAGCTTTTCTCATTCTTTGTTCTGAACTGGTTCAATCTGCCGATAACAATTTGCTATAAAAACTTGAATGCATCTCCACTAGAGATTTTTTGGGACATCGCGCCTTGCCTCTCTCCGAGTGGGCCTGGCCTCAGAACTTTATGATCCATTGTGATTCTTGCCTTCCTGCCTTGCATTTTATCCGCGTAGAATTGAACTGGGTTGATTTCATAACCTGCCTATCTTTTTCTCTCCCGTCCTAACTAATATTCGAGTGTCATCTAGGTGGAGGTATACAACTCTGTCTGAAAATAAGTGGTACCGGTAGAACCTAGAGTTGTCGATATATTGCTAGGGGGATTGATCGTTTTCTACTTCGTAGAGTAATTGTGTTTGATTTGTTTGCCGTGATTTGCCTTAGTGTTTTCCATAGATGTTTCATTATAAATAAATACCGTAATAACTTTACACTAAGCCTCGGTGCGTGTTTACTTGTCTTGCTGTGAAGAATTGCCCTATCTTGTATACTCCACATACTGCTCAACTCTTCTTGAGGGAAGTCTGACTGCTCAGCCACAGCTACCAAGTGAATCTGTGTGGTACAGACTGCTACCAAGTGGGTTCACCGCCAAACACCTGTAGTCCTAAATCTTTTGCAGTGGTCCCAGAGGGAACTGCACAGGTTTCCGCCTAACACTGGTGTACAGCGGTGGGATTTGTATCGAGTATACAGTTTAGAGTGCTTTTCGACACTGTAGGATAACTAACCACAAAACTTTGCACAAAAAGCAACTTTCAGAAAACATGTCTACGATGGAAACTTACAGTCAAGAGTCTTTGTCAGGTGAAAATACTGAGAGTCTGCGAGCTCTCTGTAGGCAAGAGAATCTTCCTGTAAGAGGCAAGAAGTTAGAACTAATCGAGAGATTGCTGGCGAACCAAAGTCTGGGTACTGGTTCAGAGGAACCAATCTCTCCAGCAACTGTAGATAACAGTAATGGTGTTGATCTGAATCGTAATTCTGATGATAGCAATGAAGAGGCTGACGAGGACGGAGAGGCTAACGAAACTGTCTCCCCTGCTCCTCTACCTGCCTTACCAGCTGTGCCTACGGGGCCCATACCAGGTCCCACAAGTAACCCTGCTTATTTTGAACTAGAAAAAATGAAGCTCGAATTAGAATATAAACGGTTCTTGGCTCAATCTGAACGAAACCAAGAGCTCGAGTTCAGACGGATGAATGCCCAGGCTGAGCAGAAGCAAGCTGAGTTAAGACTCAGAGAAATAGAACTTAATCACGAGTTAGAGATGAAAAAGTTGTCTATGGAAAATGCTTCTCTCTCCTCTGGTTCCTCTAGGAGCTCCAGTCCCAAAAGACCCCGGATGCCGAAGGAATTAGTGGGTATGTATGAACCGAGATTGGATGTGTTGGATTGGTTGACACTGTTTGAATACAATCATGGGCTCCAGGACATCACCGGGAATGCTTTACTTCCCTGGTTGTTCTCTAGGCTCCCTCCTGTTGCGACTGATGTGGTAATGGAGTTGGGGGAGGCGGATAAGATGGATTACGAAAGTGTGAAACTAGCTTTAATAGCTAGATTTGGGAAGACCCCTTCCCAGTATCTTAAGAGGTTTAGAACCCTCAAAAAGCATGATGGTACCCCTTGGGCTACCTGGGTGAGTGAAGGGTTGAAAAACTTAGAGGGATGGATTAAGGGTTACAAAGTGAATACTTATGAGGGTATGAGGAATCTTTTTATGTTGGAGTCTATTTATGATGCCTGTTCTCCTGAGCTCAGACAGCACTTGGCTGATTCGAAGAAATTGGGTTCCCGGGCACTAGCTAAGGCTGCTGACTTGTGGGTTGCCAACAGGGCTACTCACAAGGATTCTGTGGCATCTCAGAAAAAGGATGAGGGAAAACAGCCTAAAAAAGACTCAAAAGAGAATTCTAATAACTCACATTCCAAAGAGGGCCCCAAACAAAACCAGAAGGGTAAGCCACAAGGAAAACCACTGCAGAATAGTGTGTCTTCGGGTGCCAAACCGGAAGGAGGTCAGAACAAGCCGACATTCCAGAAAGCATTCGGTAAATGCTTTGTTTGTGGCTCGACTGATCACGTGAAAGAGATCCCAGATGTAAGGGTAAACCTTCAGGGGTCCAGCTTGTCTCCTTAGCCTTCGCTCCAGAGGAGGAAGTCCAAATGGCAAGTGGAAACTTTCTACTGCTAGCTGACGAACCCATTGGAGTCTCAGCCAGCGTTTCTTTAGTATCTCTGGGGTTGTGGGAACAACAGAATTTAGATGTCTATAATTCTATCCCCGATAATACTAAAGAGTATTATAAGGACAGTGTCCAGGTGAATGGTCAGGAGACTCCTGCCATTAGGGACACTGGGGCCAGCATAACTGTGGTGGATAAATCATTTTTTCAGGGCGAGGATGTTGCTAAGGCACCAAAACGCCTCACCAAGTTAGCTGGAGGGCCTGTGCAGATGCTTCCCCAATTACCAATTCTCATCCAGTGTAACGACATGACTGTGAAGATACCTGTCAGCATACAGAGTGAGGTACCAGGACGCGTACTGTTGGGTAACGATTTGAGAACTCTCGGAGTAGTATTGCATACTCCCAGACCTCCTAGTAAACGGTTACAGGAGCTAACCAGACCTGCAAGAGAGAGGACCATGCGCGGTACTCTCGGGGAGATGATGAAGAAAGAAATCACTCCTGCTCCACTGGAATTGTCGGCCGCTGTCTCCAAGACATCAGAAGCAAAAGGGAAACCTAAGGCTTCTATCGCGAAATCAGCAGCCAGCATTCCAGTGCAGCCAACATGGACTTCCGCCCCGGTTGTCCAAAGTTACACCCGTAACTCCACCTCCAGCCGAGGCTGAGAGGGAGGTACAACCCTGTGTGGTAGAATTAGACTCTGGGGAAGAGCTAATGGAGGGCCAGGAACTCATTGGAGATCTGGATCCTGTTGACCATCCTGAGCTGCAGTCTTTACTGGCAGAAGGTGAACCCAGCAGGGCAGACTTCAGTAAGGGACAGAGAGAATGTCCAACTCTGGAAGGTCCTCGCCACCAGGCAGAAGCTCAGGCTAAAGGGCAAGAGCCTGGGAAATACAGGTTACACTGGGAAGATGGCCTCTTCTACAGTGAACCGACCGAGTCTGCACCTGGAGACTACAAACGACTTGTAGTACCCCAAGAGAACAGACCACAGTTCTTGCAGTTAGCCCACGAGATTCCTTTGGCTGGTCACTTGAGTTTCAAGAAGAATAAGGAAAGGTTCTCTCTCTACTTCTATTGGGCGAAGATGGGGGCTGAAGTAGAAAAACACTGCAGGAGCTGCCACACCTGCCAGATCTCTGTTAAGGTTGGCTCCAAGAATGTGGCACCTTTAGTGCCTCTTCCAGTTGTGTGAGTCCCATTTGAGAGAGTAGGGATTGACATCGTTGGTCCCCTTGATCCTCCAACCTCCTCAGGCAACAGGTTTATCCTTGTTTTAGTAGACCATGCTACTAGGTATCCTGAGGCAATTCCTATGAGGACTGTTACAGCTCCGGCTGTGGCTAAGGCCCTCCTTGGTATTTTTAGTAGGGTCGGGTTTCCTAAGGAAGTAATCTCAGACAGGGGGTCAAACTTTATGTCCCACTACATGAAAGCCATGTGGAAAACCTGTGGAGTTACTTACAAGTTCTCAACAGCTTACCACCCACAAACCAATGGGTTGGTAGAACGGTTCAACCGAATCATGAAGAGCATGATAGGTGCTTTAGAGGAACCCCTTAAGCGTAAGTGGGACCTTCTACTGCCATGCCTTCTCTTTGCTTATAGAGAAGCCCCTCAGGAGGGAGTAGGTTACTCTCCCTTCGAACTACTCTATGGTCATCCCGTCAGAGGTCCATTGGCCCTGATTAAGGAGGGGTTGGAGAGTGCTCCTTCCCCCAAGCCAGTCAGAGTGACTGACTACGTGATAGGTCTCCGGAGGAGAATGTCACACAGGATGACGGAAGCAAGCGATAACTTGAAAGCTGGACAAGCATTGGTCAAGCACTGGCACGATCAAAAGGCTAACATGGTTGAGTTTGCTCAAAACCAGCTCGTTCTTGTTATGATCCCAACAAGGCAGAGGGCCTTGCAGGATAAGTGGATGGGACCCTTCCGAGTACTGGGTAAACTCGGAGAGGTTAACTATCTGGTGGACTTGGGCAATCCCAAGGAGGCTCCGACAGTCTTTCACACCAACCGACATAAAGCGTATGTCTCGCGACCTGATGTAGGAGCATTGCTTCTAGCATCATCCGAGGAAGAAGAAGAGAGTGAAGCTCTTCCGGATCTCCTCAGAGGCTTACCTGTAGATGAAAAAATTGAAGGAGTGAATCTCTCCTCCAATCTGACACCCGAGCAACAAGAAGAGTGCAAATCTATGTTGAATCAGTTTGCCTCTCTGTTCTTGCTTTCACCAGGCTTGACCCCTTGGGGCCAGCACGATATACTCACTGGTGACTGTCTGCCTGTCAAAAGCAGAGGATACCGCATGTCAGAAAATGCACGAACCCACATCAAAGGTGAGGTCAGCAAGATGCTCGATCTCGGGGTAATAGAGCCCTCTACTAGTCCATGGTCTAGCCCAGTTGTGTTAGTACCAAAGGCCGGATCTAAAGAACTTAGATTCTGCGTGGATTATAGAGCTCTTAATGCAGTCACCAAGACTGATGCACACCCTTTGCCAAGAACAGATGAGTTGCTGGATAAACTTGGCGTCGCCAAGTTCCTCAGCACATTTGACTTGACGTCAGGCTATTGGCAAATAGCCCTGACAGACCATGCCAAGGAGAAAACTGCATTTTCTACCCCGTTGGCTTATACCAGTTTAAGGTAATGCCTTTCGGATTGAAGAATGCACCTGCTACGTTTCAACGGATGGTAAACCAGGTTCTGAATGGGATGGAGGACTTCTGCATGGCATACTTGGATGACATCGCAGTGTTCAGCAATTCCTGGGAAGAACATGTAACCCTCCTGAGAGATGTTTTGCAGGCTCTTGGACGAGCCAATCTGACCATAAAGGCGAGCAAATGCCAAATTGGACAGAGTAAGGTAGTCTATCTTGGGCATGAGGTAGGCGGTGGAGAAATAAGGCCTTTGCTCAGTAAGATTGAAGCTGTGCAAAATTGGACAACACCGACTACTCAAACCCAGCTGAGAGCCTTCCTAGGCCTCACTGGGTATTACAGGAATTTCATAGAGAACTATGGGACCATAGCTTCTCCACTGAATGTCATCTCCTCGCCCAAATTTCCTAAGAAGGTTAGATGGAACGAGGAATGCAATCAGGCTTTTGAAAACCTGAAAAAGGCTCTTTGCCAAGCCCCAGTACTCAGAGCTCCTGATTACCGCCAACACTTCATTGTGCAGACAGATGCTTCAAATATAGGAATAGGTGCCGTAATCAGTCAACTGGATGGGAAAGGTAGGGAGCACCCCGTTTGCTTCATCAGCCGCAAGCTGAAGGATCCTGAAACAGGGTGGGCAACAATCGAAAGAGAGTGCTTTGCTATCGTGTGGGCTCTGAAGAAGTTTAGGCCGTACTTGTATGGTTCTACTTTTGTCATTCAGACTGACCACCAACCCTTGAGATGGTTAATGCAAATGAAAGAGGAAAACCCAAAACTATTGAGATGGTCGATCTGCCTGCAAGTTTTTGATTTCCCCATTGAGCACAGGTCAGGATGTCACCACCAAAATGCTGATGGTCTCTCTATAATGTATGTCATGGACTAGAGGCATGAGATTCATCCAGGAGTGGATTAAATCCTCCTGTCCCTTAGTCTGGGGTGGGGGGGGCGAGTGTTAAGGAGAATTCTCTGTTTAGGCTGAATTTCCTAACCTAGTGAGTCCCCCAGCAGCTTTGCTGGATTTCGGGAGTTTGTTTTTTCAATCCTGCCAAGAGTGAGGCTCTTTTCCTCCCACTCTTGGACATGAATGTGTGTAATTCCTTTGAATGTCGATGTGTTCTATGGGCTATGGGGTCTTTTACTCCATAGGGTCTCATATGTTTTTCTATGTGTGTTACACCACACCCTACATGCCGTAACACGGGGGCGTCCTAGCGGATCACCCACCATAGACTCCATACCCGGGGACTGACTAATGTCTCCCCGGGCATGTAAAGTCACCATTGGCTTTACTAGACCTAAATTTACTAACAGGACTAGTACCAACCATCTTATTGTGGGCGTACTAGTAGGGGTAATTCGATTACTCCTGGATCTGTTACTCGAGGGGGCACTGTCCCGTCCCCCCTCATCGAGTTTTAGCTGGTGGCAGTGGAAACTACTTGTTAAGTTCGACTCCGGACAGAACCATATGGGATTCGTCCCATTGTTGGAGATTGATACTTTTTCTCGTTAATCTCTAACGTACCACCGGTCTACTTATCTTAAATAGGTTTATCGGATGGTATTTTCTGCCAGAACTCGGTTTGTAAAATGGCGTCTGTGTTCGTCTCTGTGACTCCTAAACCGAAGGTCGAGCCCTTTGTTCCACTTTTGGCGGGCTCTGTACAGAGACCCTCCAAAGTGGTGCCATTCTGTCTGGGTTACCACAGGGGTGTGGGAGGGGATTTAGGCACCCTGGACCGAGTTGCCTTGCCAACTCCGGTCGCACTCTGGAGTGATTGGCCCAGGTGGTGAGCCTTCCCGCTCACCACTTAGCATGTGTTGATTGACAGCTAGGCTGAATGAATGGGGGTTTTCCGCATAAAAGCAGGGCTTTTGGGACTGGATCTTGAGAAGTCGCCACAGGACCTAAGAATCCGACGAGGGTAACGCTGAGCCGACCTGCACGACGACACCTCCGGTGGAGCCCTGCGGAAATGACTCACCACTTCCCGACGACAGAGGAGATCTCCCTGCCGGAGAGTCTCTTCCCCTGACTGGTGGGAACAACCAGTCCCCTTTGCTTTTTATTCACCTCAGGACGCAGTGGTCGAATTGCCCGTGCAGAGCACCTCAGCAACCGGATAGCCACTACCCCTGAACCACGACCAAAAGGTGGTGCCTTGTGACGGAGCACTCCGCGGCTGGTCTCTTCCCTGGTGGTGCACCGGACTTCACTTTCTTCGACGACGAGAACCTCTCTACTCTTGGCAAAGACCCGACGTGCATCCACCACCAGGAACAACTGCCCCCGCCGGAGCTGCCCTCCACAACAAGGTACCGTGTCTGCCTGGGTTCCCTTTCTATCGGTTCGAATGAGGTGTCTTAATCCGCTCCGTTCCGTTGGGTCGCCTCCAAGCTTTTCTCATTCTTTGTTCTGAACTGGTTCAATCTGCCCATAACAATTTGCTATAAAGACTTGAATGCATCTCCACTAGAGACTTTTTGGGACATCGCGCCTTGCCTCTCTCCGAGTGGGCCTGGCCTCTGAACTTTATGATCCATTGTGATTCTTGCCTTCCTGCCTTGCATTTTATCCGCGTAGGATTGAACTGGGTTGATTTCATAACCTGCCTATCTTTTTCTCTCCCGTCCTAACTAATATTTGAGTGTCATCTAGGTTGAGGTATACACCTCTGTCTGAAAATAAGTGGTACCGGTAGAACCTAGTGTTGTCGATATATTGCTAGAAGGATTGATCGTTTTCTACTTCGTAGAGTAATTGTGTTTGATTTGTTTGCTGTGATTTGCCTTAGTGTTTTCCATAGATGTTTCATTATAAATAAATACCGTAATATCTTTACACTAAGCCTCGGTGCGTGTTTACTTGTCTTGCTGTGAAGAATTGCCCTATCTTGTATACTCCACATAATGCTCAACTCTTCTTGAGGGAAGTCTGACTGCTCAGCCACAGCTACCAAGTGAATCTGTGTGGTACAGACTGCAACCAAGTGGGTTCACCGCCAAACACCTGTAGTCCTAAATCTTTTGCAGTGGTCCCAGAGGGAACTGCACAGGTTTCCGCCTAACAACCCCCACCCCCCAGCAGTGCAGGGCACCCTCCACTAGGCCCCCACACATGTCTCCCATCACCCCCACCCACCAGCAGTGCAGGGGCAGCCTCCACCAGGCCCCCACTCATATCTCCCATCACCCCCACCCCCCAGCAGTGCAGGGCACCCTCCACCAGGCCCAAACTCATGTCTCCCACCACACCCACCCCCCAGCAGTGCAGGGGCACCCTCCACCAGGCCTCCACTCATGTCTCCCTGCACCCCCACCCCCCAACAGTGCAGGGGCAGCCTCCACCAGGCCCCCACTCATGTCCCCCAGCACCCCCACCCACCAGCATCCAGGGGCACCCTCCACCAGGCCCCCACTCATGTCTCCCACCACCCCCACCCCCCAGCAGTGTAGGGCACCCTCCACCAGGCCCCCACTCATGTCTCCCACCACCCCCACCCCCCAGCAGTGCAGGGGCACCCTCCACCACGCCCCCGCTCATGTCTCCCACCACCCCCACCCCCCAGCAGTGCAGTGCACCCTCCACCAGCCCCCCACTCATGTCCAACTCATGTCTCCCTGCACCCCCACCCCCCAGCATCCAGGGGTACCCTCCACCAGGACCCCACTCATGTCTCCCACCACCCCCACCCCCCGCAGTGCAGGGGCACCCTCCACCAGGCCCCCACTCATGTCTCCCTCCACCCCATCCCTCAGCATCCAGGGGCACCATCCACCAGGCCCCCACTCATGTCCCCCAGCACCCCCACCCACCAGCATCCAGGGGCACCCTCCACCAGGCCCCCACTCATGTCTCCCACCACCCCCACCCCCCAGCAGTGCAGGGCACCCTCCACCAGGCCCCCACTCATGTCCAACTCATGTCTCCCTGCACCCCCACACCCCAGCATCCAGGGGCACCCTCCACCAGGCCCCGACTCATGTCTCCCACCACCCCCACCCCCCAGCAGTGCAGGGGCAGCCTCCACCAGGCCCCCACTCATGTCCCCCAGCACCCCCACCCACCAGCATCCAGGGGCACCCTCCACCAGGCCCCCACTCATGTCTCCCACCACCCCCACCACCCAACAGTGCAGGGCACCCTCCACCAGGCCCCCACTCATGTCCATCTCATGTCTCCCTGCACCCCCACCCCCCAGCATCCAGGGGTACCCTCCACCAGGCCCCCACTCATGTCTCCCACCACCCCCACCCCCCAGCAGTGCAGGGGCACCCTCCACCAGCCCCCTACTCATGTCTCCCACCACCCCCACCCCCCAGCAGTGCAGGGCACCCTCCACCAGGCCCCCACTCATGTCCAACTCATGTCTCCCTGCACCCCCACACCCCAGCATCCAGGGGCACCCTCCACCAGGCCCCGACTCATGTCTCCCACCACCCCCACCCCCAGCAGTGCAGGGGCAGCCTCCACCAGGCCCCCACTCATGTCCCCCAGCACCCCCACCCACCAGCATCCAGGGGCACCCTCCACCAGGCCCCCACTCATGTCTCCCACCACCCCCACCACCCAACAGTGCAGGGCACCCTCCACCAGGCCCCCACTCATGTCCATCTCATGTCTCCCTGCACCCCCACCCCCCAGCATCCAGGGGCACCCTCCACCAGGCCCCCACTCATGTCTCCCACCACCCCCACCCCCCAGCATCCAGGGGCACCCTCCACCAGGCCCCCACTCATGTCTCCCACCACCCCCACCCCCCAGCAGTGCAGGGCACCCTCCGCCAGGCCCCCACTCATGTCTCCCTCCACCCCCACCCCCCAGCAGTGCAGGGGCAGCCTCCACCAGGCCCCCACTCATGTCTTCCATCACCCCCACCCCCCAGCAGTGCAGGGCACCCTCCACTAGGCCCCCACTCATGTCTCCCACCCCCCCAGTCCCCATCAGTGCAGGGCACCCTCCACCAGGCCCCCACACATGTCTCCCATCACCCCCACCCCCCAGCAGTGCAGGGGCAGCCTCCACCAGGCCCCCACTCATGTCTCCCATCACCCCCACCCGCCAGAAGTGCAGGGCACCCTCCACCAGGCCCCAACACATCTCTCCCATCACCCCCACCCCCCAGCAGTGCAGGGGCAGCCTCCACCAGGCCCCCACTCATGTCTCCCATCACCCCCACCTCCCAGCAGTGCAGGGGCACCCTCCACCAGGCCCCCACTCATGTCTCCCTGCACCCCCAACCCCCAGCAGTGCAGGGGCAGCCTCCACCAGGCCCCCACTCATGTCCCCCAGCACCCCCACCCACCAGCATCCAGGGGCACCCCCCACCAGGCCCCCACTCATGTCTCCCACCACCCCCACCCCCCAGCAGTGCAGGGCACCCTCCACCAGGCCCCCACTCAAGTCTCCCACCACCCCCACCCCCCAGCATTGCAGGGGCACCATCCACCAGGCCCCCACTCATGTCTCCCACCACCCCCACCCCCCAGCAGTGCAGGGCACCCTCCACCAGGCCCCCACTCCTGTCCAACTCATGTCTCCCTGCACCCCCACCCCCCCGCATCCAGGGGCACCCTCCACCAGGCCCCCACTCATGTATACCACCAACCCCACCCCCCAGCAGTGCAGGGGCAGCCTCCACCAGGCCCCCACTCATGTCCCCCAACACCCCCACCCACCAGCATCCAGGGGCACCCTCCACCAGGCCCCCACTCATGTCTCCCCCCACCCCCACCCCCCAGCAGTGCAGGGCACCCTCCACCAGGCCCCCACTCATGTCCAACTCATGTCTCCCTGCACCCCAACTCCCCAGCATCCAGGGGCACCCCCCACCAGGCCCCCACTCATGTCTCCCACCACCCCCACCCCCCAGCAGTGCAGGGCACCCTCCACCAGGCCCCCACTCATGTCTCCCACCACCCCCACCCCCCAGCAGTGCAGGGGCAGCCTCCACCAGGCCCCCACTCATGTCTCCCATCACCCCCACCCCCCAGCAGTGCAGGGCACCCTCCACCAGGCCCCCACTCATGTCTCCCACCACCCCCACCCCCCAGCAGTGCAGGGGCACCCTCCACCAGGCCCCCACACATGTCTCCCATCACTCCCGCCCCCCAGCAGTGCAGGGGCAGCCTCCACCAGGCCCCCACTCATGTCTCCCATCACCCCCACCCCCCAGCAGTGCAGGGCACCCTCCACCAGGCCCCCACACATGTCTCCCATCACCCCCACCCCCCAGCCGTGCAGGGGTAGCCTCCACCAGGCCCCCACTCATGTCTCCCATCACCCCCACCCGTCAGCAGTGCAGGGCACCCTCCACCAGGCCCCCACTCATGTCTCCCACCACCCCCCGGCAGTGCAGGGGCACCCTCCACCAGGCCCCCACTCATGTATCCCTGCACCCCACCCCCCAACAGTGCAGGGGCAGCCTCCACCAGGCCCCCACTCATGTCCCCCAGCACCCACACCCACCAGCATCCAGGGGCACCCTCCACCAGGCCCCCACTCATGTCTCCCACCACCCCCACCCCCCAGCAGTGCAGGGGCACCCTCCACCAGGCCCCCACTCATGTCTCCCACCACCCCCACCCCCCAGCAGTGCAGGGCACCCTGCACCAGGCCCCCACTCATGTCTCCCACCACCCCCACCCACCAGCAGTGCAGGGGCAGCCTCCACCAGGCCCCCACTCTTGTCTCCCATCACCCCTACCCCCAGCAGTGCAGGGCACCCTCCACCAGGCCCCCACTCATGTCTCCCACCACCCCCACCCCCCAGCAGTGCAGGGGCACCCTCCACCAGGCCCCCACTCATGTCTCCCTGCACCCCCACCCCCCAGCAGTGCAGGGGCACCCTCCACCAGGCCCCCACTCATGTCTCCCACCACCCCCACCCCCCAGCAGTGCAGGGGCAGCCTCCACCAAGCCTCCACTCATCTCTCCCTGCACCCCCACCGCCAGCAGTGCAGGGCACCCTCCACCAGTCCCCCACACATGTCTCCCATCACCCCCACCCCCCAGCAGTGCAGGGGCAGCCTCCACCAGGCCCCCACTCATGTCTCCCATCACCCCCACCCGCCAGCAGTGCAGGGCACCCTCCACCAGTCCCCCACACATGTCTCCCATCACCCCTACCCGCCAGCAGTGCAGGGCACCCTCCACCAGTCCCCCACTCATGTCTCCCACCACCCCCACCCCCAGCAGTGCAGGGGCAGCCTCCACCAGGCCCCCACTCATGTCTCCCATCACCCCCACCCCCCAGCAGTGCAGGGCACCCTCCACCAGGCCCCAACCATGTCTCCCTGCACCCCCACGCCCCAGCAGTGCAGGGGCAGCCTCCACCAGGCCCCCACTCATGTCCCCCAGCACCCCCACCCACCAGCATCCCGGGGCACCCTCCACCAGGCCCCCACTCATGTCAGTGCAGGGCACCCTCCACCAGGCCCCCACTCATGTCTCCCACCACCCCCACCCCAGCAGTGCAGGGCACCCTCCACCAGGCCCCCACTCAAGTCTCCCACCACCCCCACCCCCCAGCATTGCAGGGGCACCATCCACCAGGCCCCCACTCATGTCTCCCACCACCCCCACCCCCCAGCAGTGCAGGACACCCTCCACCAGGCCCCCACTCATGTCCAACTCATGTCTCCCTGCACCCACACCCACCAGCATCCAGGGGCACCCTCCACCAGGCCCCCACTCATGTCTCCCACCACCCCCACCCCCCAGCAGTGCAGGGGCACCCTCCACCAGGCCCCCACTCATGTCTCCCACCACCCCCACCCCCCAGCAGTGCAGGGCACCCTGCACCAGGCCCCCACTCATGTCTCCCACCACCCCCACCCACCAGCAGTGCAGGGGCAGCCTCCACCAGGCCCCCACTCTTGTCTCCCATCACCCCTACCCCCAGCAGTGCAGGGCACCCTCCACCAGGCCCCCACTCATGTCTCCCACCACCCCCACCCCCCAGCAGTGCAGGGGCACCCTCCACCAGGCCCCCACTCATGTCTCCCTGCACCCCCACCCCCCAGCAGTGCAGGGGCACCCTCCACCAGGCCCCCACTCATGTCTCCCACCACCCCCACCCCCCAGCAGTGCAGGGGCAGCCTCCACCAAGCCTCCACTCATCTCTCCCTGCACCCCCACCGCCAGCAGTGCAGGGCACCCTCCACCAGTCCCCCACACATGTCTCCCATCACCCCCACCCACCAGCAGTGCAGGGGCAGCCTCCACCAGGCCCCCACTCATGTCTCCCATCACCCCCACCCGCCAGCAGTGCAGGGCACCCTCCACCAGTCCCCCACACATGTCTCCCATCACCCCTACCCGCCAGCAGTGCAGGGCACCCTCCACCAGTCCCCCACTCATGTCTCCCACCACCCCCACCCCCAGCAGTGCAGGGGCAGCCTCCACCAGGCCCCCACTCATGTCTCCCATCACCCCCACCCCCCAGCAGTGCAGGGCACCCTCCACCAGGCCCCAACCATGTCTCCCTGCACCCCCACGCCCCAGCAGTGCAGGGGCAGCCTCCACCAGGCCCCCACTCATGTCCCCCAGCACCCCCACCCACCAGCATCCCGGGGCACCCTCCACCAGGCCCCCACTCATGTCAGTGCAGGGCACCCTCCACCAGGCCCCCACTCATGTCTCCCACCACCCCCACCCCAGCAGTGCAGGGCACCCTCCACCAGGCCCCCACTCAAGTCTCCCACCACCCCCACCCCCCAGCATTGCAGGGGCACCATCCACCAGGCCCCCACTCATGTCTCCCACCACCCCCACCCCCCAGCAGTGCAGGACACCCTCCACCAGGCCCCCACTCATGTCCAACTCATGTCTCCCTGCACCCCCACCCCCCAGCATCCAGGGGCACCCTCCACCAGGCCCCCACTCATGTATCCCACCACCCCCACCCCCCAGCAGTGCAGGGGCAGCCTCCACCAGGCCCCCACTCATGTCCCCCAGCACCCCCACCCACCAGCATCCAGGGGCACCCTCCACCAGGCCCCCACTCATGTCTCCCACCACCCCCACCCCCCAGCAGTGCAGGGCACCCTCCACCAGGCCCCCACTCATGTCCAACTCATGTCTCCCTGCACCCCAACTCCCCAGCATCCAGGGGCATCCTCCACCAGGCCCCCACTCATGTCTCCCACCAACCCCACCCCCCAGCAGTGCAGGGCACCCTCCACCAGGCCCCCACTCATGTCTCCCACCACCCCCACCCCCAGCAGTGCAGGGGCAGCCTCCACCAGGCCCCCACTCATGTCTCCCATCACCCCCACCCCCCAGCAGTGCAGGGCACCCTCCACCAGGCCCCCACTCATGTCTCCCACCACCCCCACCCCCCAGCAGTGCAGGGGCACCCTCCACCAGGCCCCCACACATGTCTCCCATCACTCCCGCCCCCCAGCAGTGCAGGGGCAGCCTCCACCAGGCCCCCACTCATGTCTCCCATCACCCCCACCCCCCGGCAGTGCAGGGCACCCTCCACCAGGCCCCCACACATGTCTCCCATCACCCCAACCCCCCAGCCGTGCAGGGGTAGCCTCCACCAGGCCCCCACTCATGTCTCCCATCACCCCCACCCCCCAGCAGTGCAGAGCACTCTCCACCAGGCCCCCACTCATGTCTCCCTGCACCCCACCCCCCAACAGTGCAGGGGCAGCCTCCACCAGGCCCCCACTCATGTCCCCCAGCACCCCCACCCCCCAGCAGTGCAGGGGCACCCTCCACCAGGCCCCCACTCATGTCTCCCACCACCCCCACCCCCCAGCAGTGCAGGGCACCCTGCACCAGGCCCCCACTCATGTCTCCCACCACCCCACCCACCAGCAGTGCAGGGGCAGCCTCCACCAGGCCCCCACTCATGTCTCCCATCACCCCTACCCCCAGCAGTGCAGGGCACCCTCCACCAGGCCCCCACTCATGTCTCCCACCACCCCCACCCCCAGCAGTGCAGGGGCACCCTCCACCAGGCCCCCACTCATGTCTCCCTGCACCCCCCCCCCCAGCAGTGCAGGGGCACCCTCCACCAGGCCCCCTCTCATGTCTCCCACCACCCCCACCTCCCAGCAGTGCAGGGGCAGCCTCCACCAAGCCTCCACTCATGTCTCCCTGCACCCCCACCCGCCAGCATCCAGGGGCACCCTCCACCAGTCCCCCACACATGTTTCCTATCACCCCCACCCCCCAGCAGTGCAGGGGCAGCCCCCACCAGGCCCCCACTCATGTCTCCCATCACCCCCACCCGCCAGCAGTGCAGGGCACCCTCCACCAGTCCCCCACACATGTCTCCCATCACCCCTACCCGCCAGCAGTGCAGGGCACCCTCCACCAGTCCACCAGTCCCCCACTCATGTCTCCCACCACCCCCACCCCCAGCAGTGCAGGAACAGCCTCCACCAGGCCCCCACTCATGTCTCCCATCACCCCCACCCCCCAGCAGTGCAGGGCACCCTCCACCAGGCCCCCACTCATGTCTCCCTGCACCCCCACCCCCCAGCAGTGCAGGGGCAGCCTCCACCAGGCCCCCACTCATGTCCCCCAGCACCCCCACCCACCAGCATCCAGGGGCACCCTCCACCAGGCCCCCACTCATGTCTCCCACCACCCCCACCCCCCAGCAGTGCAGGGCACCCTCCATCAGGCCCCCACTCATGTCTCCCACCACCCCCACCTCCCGGCATTGCAGGGGCACCATCCACCAGGCCCCCACTCATGTCTCCCACCACCCCCACCCCCCAGCAGTGCAGGGCACCCTCCACCAGGCCCCCACTCATGTCAAACTCATGTCTCCAAGCACCCCCACCCCCCAGCATCCAGGGGCACCCTCCACCAGGCCCCCACTCATGTCTCCCACCACCCCCACCCCCAGCATCCAGGGGCACCCTCCACCAGGCCCCCACTCATGTCTCCCACCACCCCCAGCCCCCAGCAGTGCAGGATATGTCTCCACCAGGCCCCCACTCATGTCTCCCACCACCCCCACCCCCAGCAGTACAGGGGCACCCTCCACCAGGCCCCCACTCATGTCTCCCACCACCCCCACCCCCCAGCAGTGCAGGATATGTCTCCACCAGGCCCCCACTCATGTCTCCCACCACCCCACCCCCAGCAGTGCAGGGGCAGCCTCCACCAGGCCCCCACACATGTCTCCCATCACTTCCACCCCCCAGCAGTGCAGGGGCAGCCTCCACCAGGCCCCCACTCATGTCTCCCATCACCCCCACACCCCAGTAGTGCAGGGCACCCTCCACCAGGCCCCCACACATGTCTCCCATCACCCCCACCCCCCAGCAGTGCAGGGGCAGCCTCCAACAGGCCCCCACTCATGTCTCCCATCACCCCCACCCCCCAGCAGTGCAGGGCACCCTCCACCAGGCCCCCACTCATGTCTCCCACCACCCCCACCCCCCAGCAGTGCAGGGGCACCCTCCACCAGGCCCCCACTCATGTCTCCCTGCACCCCACCCCCCAACAGTGCAGGGGCAGCCTCCACCAAGCCCCCACTCATGTCCCCCAGCACTCCCACCCACCAGCATCCAGGGGCACCCTCCACCAGGCCCGCACTCATGTCTCCCACCACCCCCACCCCCCAGCAGTGCAGGGCACCCTCCACCAGGCCCCCACTCATGTCTCCCACCACCCCCACCCCCCAGCAGTGCAGGGGCACCCTCCACCAGGCCCCCACTGATGTCTCCCACCACCCCCACCCCCCAGCAGTGCAGGGCACCCTGCACCAGGCCCCCACACATGTCTCCCATCACTCCCACCCCCCAGCAGTGCAGGGGCACCCTCCACCAGGCCCACACTCATGTCTCCCTGCACCCCACCCCCCAACAGTGCAGGGGCAGCCTCCACCAGGCCCCCACTCATGTCCCCCAGCACTCCCACCCACCAGCATCCAGGGGCACCCTCCACCAGGCCCGCACTCATGTCTCCCACCACCCCCACCCCCCAGCAGTGCAGGGCACCCTCCACCAGGCCCCCACTCATGTCTCCCACCACCCCCACCCCCCAGCAGTGCAGGGGCACCCTCCACCAGGCCCCCACTGATGTCTCCCACCACACCCAACCCCCAGCAATGCAGGGCACCCTGCAACACGCCCCCACTCATGTCCAACTCATGTCTCCCTGCACCCCGACCCCCCAGCATCCAGGGGCACCCTCCACCAGGCCCCGACTCATGTCTCCCACCACCCCCACCCCCCAGCAGTGCAGGGGCAGCCTCCATCAGGCCCCCACTCATGTCTCCCACCACCCCATCCCTCAGCATCCAGGGGCACCATCCACCAGGCCCCCACTCATGTCTCCCATCAACCCCACCCCCCAGCAGTGCAGGGCACCCTCCACCAGGCCCCCATTCATGTCTCCCATCACCCCCACCCCCCAGAAGTGCAGGGGCACCCTCCACCAGGCCCCCACTCATGTCTCCCTGCACCCCCACACCCCGGCAGTGCAGGGGCACCCTCCACCAGGCCCCCACTCATGTCCCCCAGCACTCCCACCCACCAGCATGCAGGAGCACCCTCCACCAGGCCCCCACCCATGTCTCCCACCACCCCCACCCCCCAGCAGTGCAGGGCACCCTCCACCAGGCCCCCACTCATGTCTCCCACCACCCCCACCCCCCAGCAGTGCAGGGGCACCAGCCACCAGGCCCCCACTCATGTCTCCCACCACCCCCACCCCCCAGCAGTGCAGGGCACCCTCCACCAGGCCCCCACTCATGTCCAACTCATGTCTCCCTGCACCCCAACCCCCCAACATCCAGGGGCACCCTCCACCAGGCCCCCACTCATGTCTCCCACCACCCCACCCCCCAGTAGAGCAGGGGCAGCCACCACCAGGCCCCCACTCATGTCCGCCAGCACCCCCACCCACCAGCATCCAGGGGCACCCTCCTCCAGGCCCCCACTCATGTCTCCCACCACCCCCACCCCTCAGCATTGCAGGGGCAGCCCCCACCAGGCCCCCACTCATGTCCGCCAGCACCCCCACCCACCAGCATCCAGGGGCACCCTCCACCAGGCCCCCACTCATGTCCAACTCATGCCTCCCTGCACCCCCACCCCCCAGCATCCAGGGGCACCCTCCACCAGGCCCCCACTCATGTCTCCCACCACCCCCGCCCCCCAGCATCCAGGGGCACCCTCCACCAGGCCCCCATTCATGTCTCCCACCACCCCCACCCCCCAGCAGTGCAGGGCACCCTCCACCAGGCCCCCACTCATGTCTCCCACCACCCCCACCCCCAGCATTGCAGGGGCAGCCTCCACCAGGCCCTCACTCATGTCTCCCATCACCCCCACCCCCCAGCAGTGCAGGGCACCCTCCACCAGGCCCCCACTCATGTCTCCCACCACCCCCAGCCCCCAGCAGTGCAGGGCACCCTCCACCAGGCCCCCACACATGTCTCCCATCACTCCCACCCCCCAGCAGTGCAGGGGCACCCTCCACCAGGCCCACACTCATGTCTCCCTGCACCCCACCCCCCAACAGTGCAGGGGCAGCCTCCACCAGGCCCCCACTCATGTCCCCCAGCACTCCCACCCACCAGCATCCAGGGGCACCCTCCACCAGGCCCGCACTCATGTCTCCCACCACCCCCACCCCCCAGCAGTGCAGGGCACCCTCCACCAGGCCCCCACTCATGTCTCCCACCACCCCCACCCCCCAGCAGTGCAGGGGCACCCTCCACCAGGCCCCCACTGATGTCTCCCACCACACCCAACCCCCAGCAATGCAGGGCACCCTGCAACACGCCCCCACTCATGTCCAACTCATGTCTCCCTGCACCCCGACCCCCCAGCATCCAGGGGCACCCTCCACCAGGCCCCCACTCATGTCTCCCACCACCCCCACCCCCCAGCAGTGCAGGGGCAGCCTCCATCAGGCCCCCACTCATGTCTCCCACCACCCCCATCCCTCAGCATCCAGGGGCACCATCCACCAGGCCCCCACTCATGTCTCCCATCACCCCCACCCCCCAGCAGTGCAGGGCACCCTCCACCAGGCCCCCACTCATGTCTCCCATCACCCCCACCCCCCAGAAGTGCAGGGGCACCCTCCACCAGGCCCCCACTCATGTCTCCCTGCACCCCCACCCCCCAGCAGTGCAGGGGCACCCTCCACCAGGCCCCCACTCATGTCCCCCAGCACTCCCACCCACAAGCATGCAGGAGCACCCTCCACCAGGCCCCCACTCATGTCTCCCACCACCCCCACCCCCCAGCAGTGCAGGGCACCCTCCACCAGGCCCCCACTCATGTCTCCCACCAACCCCAGCCCCCAGCAGTGCAGGGGCACCAGCCACCAGGCCCCCACTCATGTCTCCCACCACCCCCACCCCCCAGCAGTGCAGGGCACCCTCCACCAGGCCCCCACTCATGTCCAACTCATGTCTCCCTGCACCCCCACCCCCCAGCATCCAGGGGCACCCTCCACCAGGCCCCCACTCATGTCTCCCACCACCCCCACCCCCCAGCAGTGCAGGGGCAGCCTCCACCAGGCCCCCACTCATGTCCGCCAGCACCCCCACCCACCAGCATCCAGGGGCACCCTCCTCCAGGCCCCCACTCATGTCTCCCACCACCCCCACCCCTCAGCAGTGCAGGCCACCCTCCACCAGGGCCCCACTCATGTCCAACTCATGCCTCCCTGCACCCCCACCCCCCAGCATCCAGGGGCACCCTCCACCAGGCCCCCACTCATGTCTCCCACCACCCCCGCCCCCCAGCATCCAGGGGCACCCTCCACCAGTCCCCCATTCATGTCTCCCACCACTCCCACCCCCCAGCAGTGCAGGGCACCCTCCACCAGGCCCCCACTCATGTCTCCCACCACCCCCACCCCCAGCAGTGCAGGGCACCCTCCACCAGGCCCCCACTCATGTCTCCCACCACCCCCACACCCCAGCAGTGCAGGGGCACCAGCCACCAGGCCCCCACTCATGTCTCCCACCACCCCCACCCCCCAGCAGTGCAGGGCACCCTCCACCAGGCCCCCACTCATGTCCAACTCATGTCTCCCTGCACCCCAACCCCCCAACATCCAGGGGCACCCTCCACCAGGCCCCCACTCATGTCTCCCACCACCCCACCCCCCAGCAGTGCAGGGGCAGCCCCCACCAGGCCCCCACTCATGTCCGCCAGCACCCCCACCCACCAGCATCCAGGGGCACCCTCCTCCAGGCCCCCACTCATGTCTCCCACCACCCCCACCCCTCAGCAGTGCAGAGGCAGCCCCCACCAGGCCCCCACTCATGTCCGCCAGCACCCCCACCCACCAGCATCCAGGGGCACCCTCCGCCAGGCCCCCACTCATGTCCAACTCATGCCTCCCTGCACCCCCACCCCCCAGCATCCAGGGGCACCCTCCACCAGTCCCCCACTCATGTCTCCCACCACCCCCGCCCCCCAGCATCCAGGGGCACCCTCCACCAGGCCCCCATTCATGTCTCCCACCACCCCCACCCCCCAGCAGTGCAGGGCACCCTCCACCAGGCCCCCACTCATGTCTCCCACCACCCCCACCCCCAGCATTGCAGGGGCAGCCTCCACCAGGCCCCCACTCATGTCTCCCATCACCCCCACCCCCCAGCAGTGCAGGGCACCCTCCACCAGGCCCCCACTCATGTCTCCCACCACCCCCAGCCCCCAGCAGTGCAGGGCACCCTCCACCAGGCCCCCACACATGTCTCCCCTCACTCCCACCCCCCAGCAGTGCAGGGGCACCCTCCACCAGGCCCCCACTCATGTCTCCCTGCACCCCACCCCCCAACAGTGCAGGGGCAGCCTCCACCAGGCCCCCACTCATGTCCCCCAGCACTCCCACCCACCAGCATCCAGGGGCACCCTCCACCAGGCCCGCACTCATGTCTCCCACCACCCCCACCCCCCAGCAGTGCAGGGCACCCTCCACCAGGCCCCCACTCATGTCTCCCACCACCCCCACCCCCCAGCAGTGCAGGGGCACCCTCCACCAGGCCCCCACTGATGTCTCCCACCACACCCAACCCCCAGCAGTGCAGGGCACCCTGCAACACGCCCCCACTCATGTCCAACTCATGTCTCCCTGCACCCCGACCCCCCAGCATCCAGGGGCACCCTCCACCAGGCCCCCACTCATGTCTCCCACCACCCCCACCCCCCAGCAGTGCAGGGGCAGCCTCCATCAGGCCCCCACTCATGTCTCCCACCACCCCCATCCCTCAGCATCCAGGGGCACCATCCACCAGGCCCCCACTCATGTCTCCCATCACCCCCACCCCCCAGCAGTGCAGGGCACCCTCCACCAGGCCCCCACTCATGTCTCCCATCACCCCACCCCCCAGAAGTGCAGGGGCACCCTCCACCAGGCCCCCACTCATGTCTCCCTGCACCCCCACCCCCCAGCAGTGCAGGGGCAGCCTCCACCAGGCCCCCACTCATGTCCCCCAGCACTCCCACCCACAAGCATGCAGGAGCACCCTCCACCAGGCCCCCACTCATGTCTCCCACCACCCCCACCCCCCAGCAGTGCAGGGCACCCTCCACCAGGCCCCCACTCATGTCTCCCACCAACCCCAGCCCCCAGCAGTGCAGGGGCACCAGCCACCAGGCCCCCACTCATGTCTCCCACCACCCCCACCCCCCAGCAGTGCAGGGCACCCTCCACCAGGCCCCCACTCATGTCCAACTCATGTCTCCCTGCACCCCCACCCCCCAGCATCCAGGGGCACCCTCCACCAGGCCCCCACTCATGTCTCCCACCACCCCCACCCCCCAGCAGTGCAGGGGCAGCCTCCACCAGGCCCCCACTCATGTCCGCCAGCACCCCCACCCACCAGCATTGCAGGGGAAGCCTCCACCAGGCCCCCACTCATGTCTCCCATCACCCCCACCCCCCAGCAGTGCAGGGCACCCTCCACCAGGCCCCCACTCATGTCTCCCACCACCCCCACCCCTCAGCAGTGCAGGGCACCCTCCACCAGGCCCCCACTCATGTCTCCCACCACCCCCACCCCCAGCATTGCAGGGGAAGCCTCCACCAGGCCCCCACTCATGTCTCCCATCACCCCCACCCCCCAGCAGTGCAGGGCACCCTCCACCAGGCCCCCACTCATGTCTCCCACCACCCCCACCCCTCAGCAGTGCAGGGCACCCTCCACCAGGCCCCCACTCATGTCTCCCACCACCCCCACCCCCAGCATTGCAGGGGCAGCCTCCACCAGGCCCCCACTCATGTCTCCCATCACCCCTGTTAGGGAGAATTCTCTGTTTAGGCTGAATTTCCTAACCTAGTGAGTCCCCCAGCAGCTTTGCTGGATTTCGGGAGTTTGTTTTTTCCATCCTGCCAAGAGTGAGACTCTTTTCCTCCCACTCTTGGACATGAATGTGTGTAATTCCTTTGAACGTTGATGTGTTCTATGGGCTATGGGGTCTTTTACTCCATAGGGTCTCATATGTTTTTCTATGTGTGTTATACCACACCCTACGTGCCGTAACACGGGGGCGTCCTAGCGGATCCCCCACCATAGACTCCATACCCGGGGACTGACTACTGTCTCCCTGGGCATGTAAAGTCACCATTGGCTTTACTAGACCTAAATTTACTAACAGGACTATTACCAACCATCTTATTGTGGGCGTACTAGTAGAGGTAATTTGATTAATCCTGGATCTGTTACTCGAGGGGGCACTGTCCCGTCCGCCCTCGTCGAGTTTTGGCTGGTGGCAGTGGAAACTACTTGTTATGTTCGACCCCGGACATAACCCTATGGGATTCGTCCCATTGTTGGAGATTGATACTTTTTTCTCGTTAATCTCTAACGTACCATCGGTCTACTTATCTTAAATAGGTTTATCAGATGGTATTTTCTGCCAGAACTCGGTTTGTAAAATGGCGTCTGTGTTCGTCTCTTTGACTCCTAAACCAAAGGTCGAGCCCTTTGCTCCACTTTTGGCAGGCTCTGTACAGAGACCCTCCAAAGTGGTGCCATTCTGTCTGGGTTACCACAGGGGTATGGGAGGGGGTTTAGGCACCCTGGACCGAGTTGCCTTGCCAACTCCGGTCGCACTCTGGAGTGATTGGCCCAGGTGGTGAGCCTTCCCGCTCACCACTTAGCATGTGTTGATTGACAGCTAGGCTGAATGAATGGGGGCTTTCTGCATAAAAGCAGGGCTTTTGGGACTGGGTCTTGAGAAGTCGCCACAGGACCTAAGAATCCGACGAGGGTAACGCTGAGCCGACCTGCACGACGACACCTCCGGTGGAGCCCTGCGGAACCGACTCACCACTTCCCGACGACAGAGGAGATCTCCCTGCCGGAGAGTCTCTTCCCCTGACTGGTGGGAACAACCAGTCCCCTTTGCTTTTTATTCGCCTCAGGACGCAGTGGTCGAATTGCCCGTGCAGAGCACCTCGGCAACCGGATAGCCACTACCCCTGAACTGCGACCAAAAGTGGTGCCTTGTGACGGAGCACTCCGCGGCTTGTCTCTTCCCTGGTGGTGCACCGGACTTCACTTTCTTCGACAACGAGAACCTCTCTACTCTTGGCAAAGACCCGACGTGCATCCACCACCAGGAACAACTGCCCCCGCCGGAGCTGCCCTCCACAACAAGGTACCGTGTCCGCCTGGCTTCCCTTTCTATCGGTTCGAATGAGGTGTCTTAATCCTCTCCGTTCCGTTGAGTCGCCTCCAAGCTTTTCTCATTCTTTGTTCTGAACTGGTTCAATCTGCCCATAACAATTTGCTATAAAAACTTGAATGCATCTCCACTAGAGACTTTTTGGGACATCGCGCCTTGCCTCTCTCCGAGTGGGCCTGGCCTCTGAACTTTATGATCCATTGTGATTCTTGCCTTCCTGCCTTGCATTTTATCCGCGTAGAAATGAACTGGGTTGATTTCATAACCTGCCTATCTTTTTCTCTCCCGTCCTAACTAATATTCGAGTGTCATCTAGGTGGAGGTATACAACTCTGTCTGAAAATAAGTGGTACCGGTAGAACCTAGAGTTGTCGATATATTGCTAGGGGGATTGATCGTTTTCTACTTCGTAGAGTAATTGTGTTTGATTTGTTTGCCGTGATTTGCCTTAGTGTTTTCCATAGATGTTTCATTATAAATAAATACCGTAATAACTTTACACTAAGCCTCGGTGCGTGTTTACTTGTCTTGCTGTGAAGAATTGCCCTATCTTGTATACTCCACATACTGCTCAACTCTTCTTGAGGGAAGTCTGACTGCTCAGCCACAGCTACCAAGTGAATCTGTGTGGTACAGACTGCTACCAAGTGGGTTCACCGCCAAACGCCTGTAGTCCTAAATCTTTTGCAGTGGTCCCAGAGGGAACTGCACAGGTTTCCGCCTAACACTGGTGTACAGCGGTGGGATTTGTATCGAGTATACAGTTTAGAGTGCTTTTCGACACTGTAGGATAACTAACCACAAAACTTTGCACAAAAAGCAACTTTCAGAAAACATGTCTACGATGGAAACTTACAGTCAAGAGTCTTTGTCAGGTGAAAATACTGAGAGTCTGCGAGCTCTCTGTAGGCAAGAGAATCTTCCTGTAAGAGGCAAGAAGTTAGAACTAATCGAGAGATTGCTGGCGAACCAAAGTCTGGGTACTGGTTCAGAGGAACCAATCTCTCCAGCAACTGTAGATAACAGTAATGGTGTTGATCTGAATCGTAATTCTGATGATAGCAATGAAGAGGCTGACGAGGACGGAGAGGCTAACGAAACTGTCTCCCCTGCTCCTCTACCTGCCTTACCAGCTGTGCCTACGGGGCCCATACCAGGTCCCACAAGTAACCCTGCTTATTTTGAACTAGAAAAAATGAAGCTCGAATTAGAATATAAACGGTTCTTGGCTCAATCTGAACGAAACCAAGAGCTCGAGTTCAGACGGATGAATGCCCAGGCTGAGCAGAAGCAAGCTGAGTTAAGACTCAGAGAAATAGAACTTAATCACGAGTTAGAGATGAAAAAGTTGTCTATGGAAAATGCTTCTCTCTCCTCTGGTTCCTCTAGGAGCTCCAGTCCCAAAAGACTCCGGATGCCGAAGGAATTAGTGGGTATGTATGAACCGAGATTGGATGTGTTGGATTGGTTGACACTGTTTGAATACAATCATGGGCTCCAGGACATCACCGGGAATGCTTTACTTCCCTGGTTGTTCTCTAGGCTCCCTCCTGTTGCGACTGATGTGGTAATGGAGTTGGGGGAGGCGGATAAGATGGATTACGAAAGTGTGAAACTAGCTTTAATAGCTAGATTTGGGAAGACCCCTTCCCAGTATCTTAAGAGGTTTAGAACCCTCAAAAAGCATGATGGTACCCCTTGGGCTACCTGGGTGAGTGAAGGGTTGAAAAACTTAGAGGGATGGATTAAGGGTTACAAAGTGAATACTTATGAGGGTATGAGGAATCTTTTTATGTTGGAGTCTATTTATGATGCCTGTTCTCCTGAGCTCAGACAGCACTTGGCTGATTCGAAGAAATTGGGTTCCCGGGCACTAGCTAAGGCTGCTGACTTGTGGGTTGCCAACAGGGCTACTCACAAGGATTCTGTGGCATCTCAGAAAAAGGATGAGGGAAAACAGCCTAAAAAAGACTCAAAAGAGAATTCTAATAACTCACATTCCAAAGAGGGCCCCAAACAAAACCAGAAGGGTAAGCCACAAGGAAAACCACTGCAGAATAGTGTGTCTTCGGGTGCCAAACCGGAAGGAGGTCAGAACAAGCCGACATTCCAGAAAGCATTCGGTAAATGCTTTGTTTGTGGCTCGACTGATCACGTGAAAGAGATCCCAGATGTAAGGGTAAACCTTCAGGGGTCCAGCTTGTCTCCTTAGCCTTCGCTCCAGAGGAGGAAGTCCAAATGGCAAGTGGAAACTTTCTACTGCTAGCTGACGAACCCATTGGAGTCTCAGCCAGCGTTTCTTTAGTATCTCTGGGGTTGTGGGAACAACAGAATTTAGATGTCTATAATTCTATCCCCGATAATACTAAAGAGTATTATAAGGACAGTGTCCAGGTGAATGGTCAGGAGACTCCTGCCATTAGGGACACTGGGGCCAGCATAACTGTGGTGGATAAATCATTTTTTCAGGGCGAGGATGTTGCTAAGGCACCCAAACGCCTCACCAAGTTAGCAGGAGGGCCTGTGCAGATGCTTCCCCAATTACCAATTCTCATCCAGTGTAACGACATGACTGTGAAGATACCTGTCAGCATACAGAGTGAGGTACCAGGACGCGTACTGTTGGGTAACGATTTGAGAACTCTCGGAGTAGTATTGCATACTCCCAGACCTCCTAGTAAACGGTTACAGGAGCTAACCAGACCTGCAAGAGAGAGGACCATGCGCGGTACTCTCGGGGAGATGATGAAGAAAGAAATCACTCCTGCTCCACTGGAATTGTCGGCCGCTGTCTCCAAGACATCAGAAGCAAAAGGGAAACCTAAGGCTTCTATCGCGAAATCAGCAGCCAGCATTCCAGTGCAGCCAACACGGACTTCCGCCCCGGTTGTCCAAAGTTACACCCGTAACTCCACCTCCAGCCGAGGCTGAGAGGGAGGTACAACCCTGTGTGGTAGAATTAGACTCTGGGGAAGAGCTAATGGAGGGCCAGGAACTCATTGGAGATCTGGATCCTGTTGACCATCCTGAGCTGCAGTCTTTACTGGCAGAAGGTGAACCCAGCAGGGCAGACTTCAGTAAGGGACAGAGAGAATGTCCAACTCTGGAAGGTCTTCGCCACCAGGCAGAAGCTCAGGCTAAAGGGCAAGAGCCTGGGAAATACAGGTTGCACTGGGAAGATGGCCTCTTCTACAGTGAACCGACCGAGTCTGCACCTGTAGACTACAAACGACTTGTAGTACCCCAAGAGAACAGACCACAGTTCTTGCAGTTAGCCCACGAGATTCCTTTGGCTGGTCACTTGAGTTTCAAGAAGACTAAGGAAAGGTTCTCTCTCTACTTCTATTGGGCGAAGATGGGGGCTGAAGTAGAAAAACACTGCAGGAGCTGCCACACCTGCCAGATCTCTGGTAAGGTTGGCTCCAAGAATGTGGCACCTTTAGTGCCTCTTCCAGTTGTGGCAGTCCCATTTGAGAGAGTAGGGATTGACATCGTTGGTCCCCTTGATCCTCCAACCTCCTCAGGCAACAGGTTTATCCTTGTTTTAGTAGACCATGCTACTAGGTATCCTGAGGCAATTCCTATGAGGACTGTTACAGCTCCGGCTGTGGCTAAGGCCCTCCTTGGTATTTTTAGTAGGGTCGGGTTTCCTAAGGAAGTAATCTCAGACAGGGGGTCAAACTTTATGTCCCACTACATGAAAGCCATGTGGAAAACCTGTGGAGTTACTTACAAGTTCTCAACAGCTTACCACCCACAAACCAATGGGTTGGTAGAACGGTTCAACCGAATCATGAAGAGCATGATAGGTGCTTTAGAGGAACCCCTTAAGCGTAAGTGGGACCTTCTACTGCCATGCCTTCTCTTTGCTTATAGAGAAGTCCCTCAGGAGGGAGTAGGTTACTCTCCCTTCGAACTACTCTATGGTCATCCCGTCAGAGGTCCATTGGCCCTGATTAAGGAGGGGTTGGAGAGTGCTCCTTCCCCCAAGCCAGTCAGAGTGACTGACTACGTGATAGGTCTCCGGAGGAGAATGTCACACAGGATGACGGAAGCAAGCGATAACTTGAAAGCTGGACAAGCATTGGTCAAGCACTGGCACGATCAAAAGGCTAACATGGTTGAGTTTGCTCAAAACCAGCTCGTTCTCGTTATGATCCCAACAAGGCAGAGGGCCTTGCAGGATAAGTGGATGGGACCCTTCCGAGTACTGGGTAAACTCGGAGAGGTTAACTATCTGGTGGACTTGGGCAATCCCAAGGAGGCTCCGACAGTCTTTCACACCAACCGACATAAAGCGTATGTCTCGCGACCTGATGTAGGAGCATTGCTTCTAGCATCATCCGAGGAAGAAGAAGAGAGTGAAGCTCTTCCGGATCTCCTCAGAGGCTTACCTGTAGATGAAAAAATTGAAGGAGTGAATCTCTCCTCCAATCTGACACCCGTGCAACAAGAAGAGTGCAAATCTATGTTGAATCAGTTTGCCTCTCTGTTCTTGCTTTCACCAGGCTTGACCCCTTGGGGCCAGCACAATATACTCACTGGTGACTGTCTGCCTGTCAAAAGCAGAGGATACCGCATGTCAGAAAATGCACGAACCCACATCAAAGGTGAGGTCAGCAAGATGCTCGATCTCGGGGTAATAGAGCCCTCTACTAGTCCATGGTCTAGCCCAGTTGTGTTAGTACCAAAGGCCGGATCTAAAGAACTTAGATTCTGCGTGGATTATAGAGCTCTTAATGCAGTCACCAAGACTGATGCCCACCCTTTGCCAAGAACAGATGAGTTGGTGGATAAACTTGGCGTCGCCAAGTTCCTCAGCACATTTGACTTGACGTCAGGCTATTGGCAAATAGCCCTGACAGACCATGCCAAGGAGAAAACTGCATTTTCTACCCCCGTTGGCTTATACCAGTTTAAGGTAATGCCTTTCGGATTGAAGAATGCACCTGCTACGTTTCAACGGATGGTAAACCAGGTTCTGAATGGGATGGAGGACTTCTGCATGGCATACTTGGATGACATCGCAGTGTTCAGCAATTCCTGGGAAGAACATGTAACCCTCCTGAGAGATGTTTTGCAGGCTCTTGGACGAGCCAATCTGACCATAAAGGCGAGCAAATGCCAAATTGGACAGAGTAAGGTAGTCTATCTTGGGCATGAGGTAGGCGGTGGAGAAATAAGGCCTTTGCTCAGTAAGATTGAAGCTGTGCAAAATTGGACAACACCGACTACTCAAACCCAGCTGAGAGCCTTCCTAGGCCTCACTGGGTATTACAGGAATTTCATAGAGAACTATGGGACCATAGCTTCTCCACTGAATGTCATCTCCTCGCCCAAATTTCCTAAGAAGGTTAGATGGAACGAGGAATGCAATCAGGCTTTTGAAAACCTGAAAAAGGCTCTTTGCCAAGCCCCAGTACTCAGAGCTCCTGATTACCGCCAACACTTCATTGTGCAGACAGATGCTTCAAATATAGGAATAGGTGCCGTAATCAGTCAACTGGATGGGAAAGGTAGGGAGCACCCCGTTTGCTTCATCAGCCGCAAGCTGAAGGATCCTGAAACAGGGTGGGCAACAATCGAAAGAGAGTGCTTTGCTATCGTGTGGGCTCTGAAGAAGTTTAGGCCGTACTTGTATGGTTCTACTTTCGTCATTCAGACTGACCACCAACCCTTAAGACGGTTAATGCAAATGAAAGGGGAAAACCCAAAACTATTGAGATGGTCGATCTGCCTGCAAGTTTTTGATTTCCACATTGAGCACAGGTCAGGATGTCACCACCAAAATGCTGATGGTCTCTCTATGATGTATGTCATGGACTAGAGGCATGAGATTCATCCAGGAGTGGATTAAATCCTCCTGTCCCTTAGTCTGGGGGGGGGGGGCGAGTGTTAAGGAGAATTCTCTGTTTAGGCTGAATTTCCTAACCTAGTGAGTCCCCCAGCAGCTTTGCTGGATTTCGGGAGTTTGTTTTTTCAATCCTGCCAAGAGTGAGGCTCTTTTCCTCCCACTCTTGGACATGAATGTGTGTAATTCCTTTGAATGTCGATGTGTTCTATGGGCTATGGGGTCTTTTACTCCATAGGGTCTCATATGTTTTTCTATGTGTGTTACACCACACCCTACATGCCGTAACACGGGGGCGTCCTAGCGGATCACCCACCATAGACTCCATACCCGGGGACTGACTAATGTCTCCCCGGGCATGTAAAGTCACCATTGGCTTTACTAGACCTAAATTTACTAACAGGACTAGTACCAACCATCTTATTGTGGGTGTACTAGTAGGGGTAATTCGATTACTCCTGGATCTGTTACTCGAGGGGGCACTGTCCCGTCCCCCCTCATCGAGTTTTAGCTGGTGGCAGTGGAAACTACTTGTTAAGTTCGACTCCGGACAGAACCCTATGGGATTCGTCCCATTGTTGGAGATTGATACTTTTTCTCGTTAATCTCTACCGTACCACAAGTCTACTTATCTTAAATAGGTTTATCGGATGGTATTTTCTGCCAGAACTTGGTTTGTAAAATGGCGTCTGTGTTCGTCTCTGTGACTCCTAAACCAAAGGTCGAGCCCTTTGTTCCACTTTTGGCGGGCTCTGTACAGAGACCCTCCAAAGTGGTGCCATTCTGTCTGGGTTACCACAGGGGTGTGGGAGGGGATTTAGGCACCCTGGACCGAGTTGCCTTGCCAACTCCGGTCGCACTCTGGAGTGATTGGCCCAGGTGGTGAGCCTTCCCGCTCACCACTTAGCATGTGTTGATTGACAGCTAGGCTGAATGAATGGGGGTTTTCCGCATAAAAGCAGGGCTTTTGGGACTGGATCTTGAGAAGTCGCCACAGGACCTAAGAATCCGACGAGGGTAACGCTGAGCCGACCTGCACGACGACACCTCCGGTGGAGCCCTGCGGAAAAGACTCACCACTTCCCGACGACAGAGGAGATCTCCCTGCCGGAGAGTCTCTTCCCCTGACTGGTGGGAACAACCAGTCCCCTTTGCTTTTTATTCACCTCAGGACTCAGTGGTCGAATTGCCCGTGCAGAGCACCTCAGCAACCGGATAGCCACTACCCCTGAACCGCGACCAAAAGGTGGTGCCTTGTGACGGAGCACTCCGCGGCTGGTCTCTTCCCTGGTGGTGCACCGGACTTCACTTTCTTCGACGACGAGAACCTCTCTACTCTTGGCAAAGACCCGACGTGCATCCACCACCAGGAACAACTGCCCCCGCCGGAGCTGCCCTCCACAACAAGGTACCGTGTCTGCCTGGGTTCCCTTTCTATCGGTTCGAATGAGGTGTCTTAATCCGCTCCGTTCCGTTGGGTCGCCTCCAAGCTTTTCTCATTCTTTGTTCTGAACTGGTTCAATCTGCCGATAACAATTTGCTATAAAGACTTGAATGCATCTCCACTAGAGACTTTTTGGGACATCGCGCCTTGCCTCTCTCCGAGTGGGCCTGGCCTCTGAACTTTATGATCCATGGTGATTCTTGCCTTCCTGCCTTGCATTTTATCCGCGTAGGATTGAACTGGGTTGATTTCATAACCTGCCAATCTTTTTCTCTCCCGTCCTAACTAATATTTGAGTGTCATCTAGGTTGAGGTATACACCTCTGTCTGAAAATAAGTGGTACCGGTAGAACCTAGTGTTGTCGATATATTGCTAGAAGGATTGATCGTTTTCTACTTCGTAGAGTAATTGTGTTTGATTTGTTTGCCGTGATTTGCCTTAGTGTTTTCCATAGATGTTTCATTATAAATAAATACCGTAATATCTCTACACTAAGCCTCGGTGCGTGTTTACTTGTCTTGCTGTGAAGAATTGCCCTATCTTGTATACTCCACATAATGCTCAACTCTTCTTGAGGGAAGTCTGACTGCTCAGCCACAGCTACCAAGTGAATCTGTGTGGTACAGACTGCAACCAAGTGGGTTCACCGCCAAACACCTGTAGTCCTAAATCTTTTGCAGTGGTCCCAGAGGGAACTGCACAGGTTTCCGCCTAACAACCCCCACCCCCCAGCAGTGCAGGGCACCCTCCACTAGGCCCCCACACATGTCTCCCATCACCCCCACCCACCAGCAGTGCAGGGGCAGCCTCCACCAGGCCCCCACTCATATCTCCCATCACCCCCACCCCCCAGCAGTGCAGGGCACCCTCCACCAGGCCCGAACTCATGTCTCCCACCACACCCACCCCCCAGCAGTGCAGGGGCACCCTCCACCAGGCCTCCACTCATGTCTCCCTGCACCCCCACCCCCCAACAGTGCAGGGGCAGCCTCCACCAGGCCCCCACTCATGTCCCCCAGCACCCCCACCCACCAGCATCCAGGGGCACCCTCCACCAGGCCCCCACTCATGTCTCCCACCACCCCCACCCCCCAGCAGTGTAGGGCACCCTCCACCAGGCCCCCACTCATGTCTCCCACCACCCCCACCCCCCAGCAGTGCAGGGGCACCCTCCAACAGGCCCCCACTCATGTCTCCCACCACCCCCACCCCCCAGCAGTGCAGTGCACCCTCCACCAGCCCCCCACTCATGTCCAACTCATGTCTCCCTGCACCCCCACCCCCCAGCATCCAGGGGTACCCTCCACCAGGACCCCACTCATGTCTCCCACCACCCCCACCCCCCGCAGTGCAGGGGCACCCTCTACCAGGCCCCCACTCATGTCTCCCTCCACCCCATCCCTCAGCATCCAGGGGCACCATCCACCAGGGCCCCACTCATGTCTCCCATCACCCCCACCCCCCAGCAGTACAGGGCACCGTCCACCAGGCCCCCACTCATGTCTCCCACCACCCCCACCCCCCAGCAGTGCAGGGGCACCCTCCACCAGGCCCCCACTCATGTCTCCCACCACCCCCACCCCCAAGCAGTGCAGGGCACCCTCCACCAGGCCCCCACTCATGTCCAACTCATGTCTCCCACCACCCCCACCCCCCAGCAGTGAAGGGGCACCCTCCAACAGGCCCCCAGTCATGTCCAACTCATGTCTCCCTGCACCCCCACCCCCCAGCATCCAGGGGCACCCTCCACCAGGCCACCACTCATGTCCAACTCATGTCCCCCTGCACCCCCACCCCCCAGCAGTGCAGGGCACCCTCCACCAAGCCCCCACTCATGTCTCCCATCACCCCCACCCCCCAGCACTGCAGGGCACCCTCCACCAGGCCCTCACACATGTCTCCCATCACCCCCACCCCCCAGCAGTGTAGGGGCACTCTCCGCCAGGCCCCCACTCATGTTCAACTCATGTCCCTCAGCACCCCCACCCACCAGCATCCAGGGGCACCCTCCACCAGGCCTCCACACATGTCTCCCACCACCCCCACCCCCCAGCAGTGCAGGGCATCCTCCACCAGGCCCCCACTCATGTTTCCCACCACCCCCACCGCCCAGCAGTGCAGGGCACCCTCCACCAGGCCCCCACTCATGTCCAACTCATGTCTCCCTGCAGCCCCACCCCCCAACAGTGCAGGGCACCCTCCACCAAGCCCCCACTCATGTCTCCCATCACCCCACGCCCCAGGCAGTGCAGGGCACCCTCCACCAGGCCCCCACACATGTCTCCCATCACCCCCACCCCCCTGCAGTGCAGGGGCACTCTCCGCCAGGCCCCCACTCATGTTCAACTCATGTCCCTCAGCACCCCCACCCACCAGCATCCAGGGGCACCCTCCACCAGGCCCCCACTCATGTCTCCCACCACCCCCACCCCCCAGTAGTGCAGGGCACCCTCCACCAGGCCTCTACACATGTCTCCCACCACCCCCAACCCCCAGCAGTGCAGGGCATCCTCCACCAGGCCCCCACTCATGTTTCCCACCACCCCCACCCCCCAGCAGTGCAGGGCACCCTCCACCAGGCCCCCACTCATGTCCAACTCATGTCTCCCTGCAGCCCCACCCCCCAGCATCCAGGGGCAGCCTCCACCAGGCCCCCACTCATGTCCCCCAGCACCCCCACCCACCAGCATCCGGGGGCACTCTCCACCAGGCCCCCACTCATGTCTCCCACCACTCCCACCCCCAAGCAGTGTAGGGGCACCCTCCACCAGGCCCCCACTCATGTCTCCCACCACCCCCACCCCCCAGCAGTGCAGGCGCACCCTCCACCAGGCCCCCACTCATGTCCAACTCATGTCCCCCAGCACCCCCACCCACCAGCATCCAGGGGCACCCTCCACCAGGCTCCCACTCATGTCTCCCACCACCCCCAACCCCCAGCAGTGCAGGGCACCATCCACCAGGCCCCCGCTCATGTCTCCCACCACCCCCAACCCCCAGCAGTGCAGGGCACCCTCCACCAGGCCCCCACTCATGTCCAACTCATGTCTCCCTGCGCCCCCACCCCCCAGCATCCAGGGGCACCCTCCACCAGGACCCCACTCATGTCTCCCACCACCCCCACCCCCCAGCAGTGCAGGGGCAGCCTCCACCAGGCCCCCACTCATGTCCCCCAGAACCCCCACCCACCAGCATCCAGGGGCACCCTCCACCAGGCCCCCACACATGTCTCCCATCACCCCACCACCCAGCAGTGCAGGGCACCCTCCACGAGGCCCCCACACATGTCTCCCATCACCCCCACCCCCCAGCAGTGCATGGGCAGCCTCCACCAGGCCCCCACTCATGTCTCCCATCACCCCCACACCCCAGCAGTGCAGGGCACCCTCCACCAGGCCCCCACTCATGTCTCCCATCACCCCCACACCCCAGCAGTGCAGGGCACCCTCCACCAGGCCCCCACTCATGTCTCCCACCGCCCCCACCCCCCAGCAGTGCAGGGGCACCCTCCACCAGGCCCCCACTCATGTCTCCCTGCACCACACCCCCCAACAGTGCAGGGGCAGCCTCCACCAGGCCCCCAATCATGTCCCTCAGCACCCGCACCCACCAGCATCCAGGGGCACCCTTCACCAGGCCCCCACTCATGTCTCCCACCACCCCCACCCCCAGCAGTGCAGGGCACCCTCCACCAGGCCCCCACTCATGTCTCCCACCACCCCCACCCCCAGCAGTGCAGGGGCACCCTCCACCAGGCCCCCACTCATGTCTCCCACCACCCCCACCCCCCAGCAGTGCAGGGCACCCTGCACCAGGCCCCCACTCATGTCCAACTCATGTCTCCTCCACCCCCATCCCCCAGCAGTGCAGGGGCAGCCTCCATCAGGCCCCCACTCATGTTTCCCTCCACCCCCATCCCTCAGCATCCAGGGGCACCATCCACCAGGCCCCAATTCATGTCTCCCATCACCCCACCCCCCAGCAGTGCAGGGCACCCTCCACCAGGCCCCCACTCATGTCTCCCACCACCCCCACCCCCCAGCAGTGCAGGGGCACCCTCCACCAGGCCCCCACTCATGTCTCCCTGCACCACACCCCCCAACAGTGCAGGGGCAGCCTCCACCAGGCCCCCAATCATGTCCCCCAGCACCCCCACCCACCAGCATCCAGGGGCACCCTCCACCAGGCCCCACTCATGCCTCCCACCACCCCCACCCCCAGCAGTGCAGGGCACCCTCCACCAGGCCCCCACTCATGTCTCCCACCATCCCCACCCCCCAGCAGTGCAGGGGCACCCTCCACCAGGCCCCCACTCATGTCTCCCACCACCCTCACCCCCCAGCAGTGCAGGGCACCCTGCACCAGGCCCCCACTCATGTCCAACTCATGTCTCCCTGCATCCCCAACCCCCAGCATCCAGGGGCACCCTCCACCAGGCCCCCACTCATGTCTCCCACCACCCCCACCCCCCAGCTGTGCAGGGGCAGCCTCCATCAGGCCCCCACTCATGTCTCCCTCCACCCCCATCCCTCAGCATCCAGGGGCACCATCCACCAGGCCCCCACTCATGTCTCCCATCACCCCCACCCCCCAGCAGTGCAGGGCACCCTCCACCAGGCCCCCACTCATGTCTCCCACCAACCCCACCACCCAGCAGTGCAGGGGCACCCTCCACCAGGCCCCCACTCATGTCTCCCTGCACCACCACCCTCCAGCAGTGCAGGGGCACCCTCCACCAGGCCCCCACTCATGTCCCCCAGCACCCCCACCCACCAGCATCCAGGGTCACCCTCCAGCAGGCCCCCACTCATGTCTCCCACCACCCCCGCCCCCCAGCAGTACAGGGCACCCTCCACCAGGCCCCCACTCATGTCTCCCACCACCCTCACCCCCCAGCAGTGCAGGGCACCCTCCACCAGGCCCCCACTCATGTCCAACTCATGTCTACCTGCACCCCCACCCCCCAGCATCCAGGGGCACCCTCCACCAGGCCCCCACTCATGTCTCCCACCACCCCCACCCCCCAGCAGTGCAGGGGCAGCCTCCACCAGGCCCCCACTCATGTCCCCCAGCACCCCCACCCACCAGCATCCAGGGGCACCCTCCACCAGGCCCCCACTCATGTCTCCCACCACCCCCACCCCCCAGCAGTGCAGGGCACACTCCACCAGGCCCCCACTCATGTCCAACTCATGTCTCCCTGCACCCCACCCCCCAGCATCCAGGGGCACCCTCCACCAGGCCCCCACTCATGTCTCCCACCACCCCCACCCCCCAGCATCCAGGGGCACCCTCCACCAGGCCCCCACTCATGTCTCCCACCACCCCCACCCCCCAGCAGTGCAGGGCACCCTCCACCAGACCCCCACTCATGTCTCCCACCACCCCCACCCCCAGCATTGCAGGGGCAGCCACCACCAGGCCCTCACTCATGTCTCCCATCACCCCCACCCCCCAGCAGTGCAGGACACCCTCCACCAGGCCCCCACTCATGTCTCCCACAACCCCCACCCCCCAGCAGTGCAGGGCACCCTCCACCAGGCCCCCACACATGTCTCCCATCACTCCCACCCCCCAGCAGTGCAGGGGCAGCCTCCACCAGGCCCCCACTCATGTCTGCCATCACCCCCACCCCCCAGCAGTGCAGGGCACCCTCCACCCGGCCCCCACACATGTCTCCCATCACCCTCACCCCCCAGCAGTGCAGGGGCAGCCTCCACCAGGTCCCCACTCATGTCTCCCATCACCCCCACCCCCCAGCAGTGCAGGGCACCCTCCACCAGGCCCCCACTCATGTCTCCCACCACCCCCACCCCCCAACAGTGCAGGGGCAGCCTCCACCAGGCCCCCACTCATGTCCACCACCACCGCCACCCACCAGCATCCAGGGGCACCCTCCACCAGGCCCCCACTCATGTCTCCCACCACCCCCACCCCCCAGCAGAGCAGGGCACCCTCCACCAGGCCCCCACTCATGTCTCCCACCACCCCCACCCCCCAGCAGTGCAGGGGCACCCTCCACCAGGCCCCCGCTCATGTCTCCCATCACCCCCACCCCCCAGCAGTGCAGGGCACCCTCCACCAGGCCCCCACTCATGTCCAACTCGTGTCTCCCTGCACCCCCACCCCCCAGCATCCAAGGGCACCCGCCACCAGGCCCCCACTCATGCCTCCCACCACCCCCACCCCACAGCAGTGCAGGGGCACCCTCCACCAGGCCCCCACTCATGTCTCCCTCCACCCCCATCCCTCAGCATCCAGTGCACCATCCACCAGGCCCCCACTCATGTCTCCCATCACCCCCACCCCCCAGCAGTGCAGGGCACCCTCCACCAGGCCCTCACTCATGTCTCCCACCAACCCCACCCCCCAGCAGTGCAGGGGCACCCTCCACCAGGCCCCCACTCATGTCTCCCTGCACCCCCACCCTCCAGCAGTGCAGGGGCACCCTCCACCAGGCCCCCACTCATGTCCCCCAGCACCCCCACCCACCAGCATCCAGGGGCACCCTCCACCAGGCCCCCACTCATGTTTCCCACCACCCCCAACCCCCAGCAGTGCAGGGCACCCTCCACCAGGCCCCCACCCATGTCTCCCACCACCACCACCCCCCAGCAGTGCAGGGGCACCATCCACCAAGCCCCCACTCATGTCTCCCACCACCCTCACACCCCAGCAGTGCAGGGCACCCTCCACCAGGCTCCCACTCATGTCCAACTCATGTCTCCCTGCACCCCCACCCCCCAGCATCCAGGGGCACCCTCCACCAGGCCCCCACTCATGTCTCCCACCACCCCCACCCCCAGCAGTGCAGGGGCAGCCTCCACCAGGCCCCCACTCATGTCCCCCAGCACCCCCATCCACCAGCATCCAGGGGCACCCTCCACCAGGCCCCCACTCATGTCTCCCACCACCCCACCCCCCAGCAGTGCAGGGCACACTCCACCAGGCCCCCACTCATGTCCAACTCATGTCTCCCTGCACCCCACCCCCCAGCATCCAGGGGCACCCTCCACCAGGCCCCCACTCATGTCTCCCACCACCCCCACCCCCCAGCAGTACAGGGCACCCTCCACCAGGCCCCCACTCATGTCTCCCACCACCCCCACCCCCCAGCAGTACAGGGCACCCTCCACCAGACCCCCACTCATGTCTCCCACCACCCCCACCCCCAGCATTGCAGGGGCAGCCACCACCAGGCCCCCACTCATGTCTCCCATCACCCCCATCCCCCAGCAGTGCAGGGCACCCTCCACCAGGCCCCCACTCATGTCTCCCACCACCCCCACCCCCAATCAGTGCAGGGCACCCTCCACCAGGCCCCCACACATGTCTCCCATCACTCCCACCCCCCAGCAGTGCAGGGGCAGCCTCCACCATTCCCCCACTCATGTCTCCCACCACCCCCACCCCCCAGCAGTGCAGGGGCACCCTCCACCAGGCCCCCACTCATGTCTCCAACCACTCCCACCCCCCAGCAGTGCAGGGCACCCTCCACCAGGCCCCCACTCATGTCCAACTCATGTCTCCCTGGACCCCCACCCCCCAGCATCCAGGGGCACCCTCCACCAGGCCCCCACTCATGTCCAACTCATGTCCCCCTGCACCCCACCCCCCAGCAGTGCAGGGCACCCTCCACCAAGCCCCCACTCATGTCTCCCATCACCCCCACCCCCCAGCAGTGCAGGGCACCCTCCACCAGGCCCCCACACATGTCTCCCATCACCCCCACCCCCCAGCAGTGGAGGGGCACCCTCCACCAGGCCCCCACTCATGTCCAACTCATGTCCCTCAGCACCCCCACCCACCAGCATCCAGGGGCACCCTCCACCAGGCCCCCACTCATGTCTAACACCACCCCCACCCCCCAGCAGTGCAGGGCACCCTCCACCAGGCCTCCACACATGTCTCCCACCACCCCCACCCCCCAGCAGTGCAGGGCATCGTCCACCAGGCCACCACTCATGTTTCCCACCACCCCCACCCCCCAGCAGTGCAGGGCACCCTCCACCAGGCCCACACTCATGTCCAACTCATGTCTCCCTGCAGCCCCAACCCCCAGCAGTGCAGGGCACCCTCCACCAGGCCCCCACTCATGTCCAACTCATGTCTCCCTGCACCCCCACCCCCCAGCATCCAGGGGCACCCTCCACCAGGCCCCCACTCATGTCTCCCACCACCCCCACCCCCCAGCAGTGCAGGGGCACCCTCCACCAGGCCCCCACTCATGTCCCCCAGCACCCCCACCCACCAGCATCCGGGGGCACCCTCCACCAGGCCCCCACTCATGTCTCCCACCACCCCCACCCCCCAGCAGTGCAGGGCACCCTCCACCAGGCCCCCACTCATGTCTCCCACCACCCCCACCCCCCAGCAGTGCAGGGGCACCCTCCACCAGGCCCCCACTCATGTCTCCCACCACCCCCACCACCCAGCAGTGCAGGGGCACCCTCCACCAGGCCCCCACTCATGTCCAAACCATGTCCCCCAGCACCCCCACCCACCAGCATCCAGGGGCACCCTCCACCAGGCCCCCGCTCATGTCTCCCACCACCCCCACCCCCCAGCAGTGCAGGGCACCCTCCACCAGGCCCCCACACATGTCTCCCACCACCCGCACCCCCCAGCATCCAGGGGCAACCTCCACCAGGCCCCCACTCATGTCTCCCACCACCTCCACCCCCCAGCAGTGCAGGGCACCCTCCACCAGGCCCCCACTCATGTCCAACTCATGTCTCCCTGCACCCCCACCCCCCAGCAGTGCAGGGCACCCTCCACCAGGCCCCTACTCATGTCCAACTCATGTCTCCCTGCACCCCCACCCCCCAGCATCCAGGGGCACCCTCCACCAGGCCCCCACTCATGTCTCCCACCATCCCCACCCCCAGCAGTGCAGGGCACCCTCCACCAGGCCCCCACTCATGTCTCCCACCACCCCCAACCCCCAGCAGTGCAGGGGCACCCTCCACCAGGCCGCCACTCATGTCTCCCACCACCCACCCCCCCAGCAGTGCAGGGCACCCTCCACCAGGCCCCCACTCATGTCCAACTCATGTCTCCCTGTACCCCCACCCCCCAGCATCCAGGGGCACCCTCCACCAGGCCCCCACTCATGTCTCCCCCCCCACCCCGCCAGCAGTGCAGGGACACCCTCCACCAGGCCCCCACTCATGTCCCCCATCACCCCCACCCACCAGCATCCAGGGGCACCCTCCGCCATGCCCCCACTCATGTCTCCCACCACCCCCACCCCCCAGCAGTGCAGGGCACCCTCCACCAGGCCCCCACTCATGTCCAACTCATGTCTCCCTGCACCCCCATCCCCCAGCATCCAGGGGCACCCTCCACCAGGCCCCCACTCATGTCTCCCACCACACCCACCCCGCAGCAGTGCAGGGCATCCTCCACCAGGCCCCCACTCATGTCTCCCACCACCCCCACCACCAGCAGTGTAGGGGCAGCCTCCACCAGGCCCCCACTCATGTCTCCCATCACCCCCACCCCAGCAGTGCAGGGCACCCTCCACCAGGCCCCCACACATGTCTCCCATTACCCCCACCCCCAGCAGTGCAGGGGCAGCCTCCACCAGGCCCCCACTCATGTCTCCCATCACCCCCACCCCCCAGCAGTGCAGGGCACCCTCCACCAGGCCCCCACACATGTCTCCCATCTCCCCACCCCCCAGCAGTGCAGGGGCAGCCTCCACCAGGCCCCCACTCATGTCTCCCATCACCCCCACCCCCCAGCAGTGCAGGGCATCCTCCACCAGGCCCCCACTCATGTTTCCCACCACCCCCACCCCCCAGCAGTGCAGGGCACCCTCCACCAGGCCCACACTCATGTCCAACTCATGTCTCCCTGCAGCCCCAACCCCCAGCAGTGCAGGGCACCCTCCACCAGGCCCCCACTCATGTCCAACTCATGTCTCCCTGCACCCCCACCCCCAGCATCCAGGGGCACCCTCCACCAGGCCCCCACTCATGTCTCCCACCACCCCCACCCCCCAGCAGTGCAGCGGCACCCTCAACCAGGCCCCCACTCATGTCCCCTAGCACCCCACCCACCAGCATCCGGGGGCACCCTCCACCAGGCCCCCACTCATGTCTCCCACCACCCCCACCCCCCAGCAGTGCAGGGCACCCTCCACCAGGCCCCCACTCATGTCTCCCACCACCCCACCCCCCAGCAGTGCAGGGGCACCCTCCACCAGGCACCCACTCATGTCTCCCACCACCCCCACCACCCAGCAGTGCAGGGGCACCCTCCACCAGGCCCCCACTCATGTCCAAACCATGTCCCCCAGCACCCCCACCCACCAGCATCCAGGGGCACCCTCCACCAGGCTCCCGCTCATGTCTCCCACCACCCCCACCCCCCAGCAGTGCAGGGCACCCTCCACCAGGCCCCCACACATGTCTCCCACCACCCGCACCCCCCAGCATCCAGGGGCAACCTCCACCAGACCCCCACTCATGTCTCCCACCACCTCCACCCCCCAGCAGTGCAGGGCACCCTCCACCAGGCCCCACTCATGTCCAACTCATGTCTCCCTGCACCCCCACCCCCCAGCAGTGCAGGGCACCCTCCACCAGGCCCCCACTCATGTCCAACTCATGTCTCCCTGCACCCCCACCCCCCAGCATCCAGGGACACCCTCCACCAGGCCCCCACTCATGTCTCCCACCACCCCCAACCCCCAGCAGTGCAGGGGCACCCTCCACCAGGCCCCCACTCATGTCTCCCACCACCCACCCCCCCAGCAGTGCAGGGCACCCTCCACCAGGCCCCCACTCATGTCCAACTCATGTCTCCCTGCACCCCCACCCCCCAGCATCCAGGGGCACCCTCCACCAGGCCCCCACTCATGTCTCCCCCCCCACCCCACCAGCAGTGCAGGGGCACCCTCCACCAGGCCCCCACTCATGTCCCCCATCACCCCCACCCACCAGCATCCAGGGGCACCCTCCGCCATGCCCCCACTCATGTCTCCCACCACTCCCACCCCCCAGCAGTGCAGGGCACCCTCCACCAGGCCCCCACTCATGTCCAACTCATGTCTCCCTGCACCCCAACCCCAAGCATGCAAGGGGCACCCTCCACCAGGCCCCCACTCATGTCTCCCACCACACCCTCCCCGCAGCAGTGCAGGGCATCCTCCACCAGGCCCCCACTCATGTCTCCCACCACCCCCACCCCCAGCAGTGTAGGGGCAGCCTCCACCAGGCCCCCACTCATGTCTCCCATCACCCCCACCCCCAGCAGTGCAGGACACCCTTCACCAGGCCCCCACACATGTCTCCCATTACCCCCACCCCCAGCAGTGCAGGGGCAGCCTCCACCAGGCCCCCACTCATGTCTCCCATCACCCCCACCCCCCAGCAGTGCAGGGCACCCTCCAGCAGGCCCCCACACATGTCTCCCATCGCCCCACCCCCAGCAGTGCAGGGGCAGCCTCCACCAGGCCCCCACTCATGTCTCCCATCACCCCCACCCCCCAGCAGTGCAGGGCACCCTCCACCAGGCCCCCACTCATGACTCCCATCACCCCCACCCCACAGCAGTGCAGGGCACCCTCCACCAGGCCCCCACTCATGTCTCCCACCACCCCCACCCCCCAGCAGTGCAGGGGCACCCTCCACCAGGCCCCCACTCATGTCTCCCACCACCCCCACCCCCCAGCAGTACAGGGCACCCTCCACCAGGCCCCCACTCATGTCCAACTCATGTCTCCCTGCACCCCCACCCCCCAGCATCCAGGGGCACCCTCCACCAAGCCCTCACTCATGTCCAACTCATGTCTCCCTGCACCCCCACCCCCCAGCATCCAGGGGCACCCTTCACCAGGCCCCCACTCAGGTCCAACTCATGTCCCCCTGCACCCCCAACCCCCAGCAGTGCAGGGCACCCTCCACCAGGCTCCCACTCATGTCGCCCATCACCCCCACCCCCCAGCAGTGCAGGGCACTGTTAGGCGGAAACCTGTGCAGTTCCCTCTGGGACCACTGCAAAAGATTTAGAACTACAGGCGTTGGCGGTGAACCCACTTGGTAGCAGTCTGCACCACACAGATTCACGTGGTAGCTGTGGCTGAGCAGTCAGACAGTCAGAGAGTTGAGCAGTATGTGGAGTATACAAAATAGGGCAATTCTTCACAGCAAGACAAGCAAACACGCAACAAGGCTTAGTGTAAAGATATTAAGGTATTTATTTATAACAAAATGTCTATGAAAAACACTAAGGCAAATCACGGCAAACAAATCAAACACAATTACTCTACGGAGTAAACGATCAATCCCCCTAGCAATATCGACAACTCTAGGTTCTACTGGTACCACTTATTTTCAGACAAAGGTGTATACCTCAACCCAGATGACACTCGAATATTAGTTAGGACGGGAGAGAAAAAGATATGCAGGTTACGAGATCAACACAGTTCGATCCTATCGGATAAAATGCAAGGCAGGAAGGAAAGAATCACAATAGATCGTAAAGTTCAGAGGCCAGGCCCACTCGGAGAGAGGCAAGGCGCGATGTCCCAAAAAGTCTCTAGTGGAGATGCATTCCAGTCTGTATTGCAAATTGTTATCGGTGGATTGAACCAGTTCAGAACAAAGAATGAGAAAAGCTTGGAGGCGACCTAACGGAACGGAGAGGATTCAGACACCTCACTCGAACCGATCGAAAGGGAAGCCAGGCGGACACGGTACCTTGTTGTGGAGGGCAGCTCCGGCGGGGGCAGTTGTTCCTGGTGGTGGATGCACGTTGGTTCTTGGCCAAGAGTAGAGATGATCTCGTCGTCGAAGGAAATGAAGTCCGGTGCACCACCAGGGAAGAGATCAGCCGCGGAGTGCTCCGTCACAAGGCACCACCTTTTGGTCGCGGTTCAGGGGTAGTGGCTATCCGGTTGCCGAGGTGCTTCTGCACGGGCAATTCGACCACCGCGTCCTGAGGCGAATAAAAAGCAAAGGGGACTGGTTGTTCCCACCAGCCAGGGGAAGAGACTCTCCGACAGGGAGATCTCCTCTGTCGTCGGGAAGTGGTGAGTCGGTTCGGCAGGGCTCCACCGGAGGTGTCGTCGTGCAGGTCGGCTCAGCGTTACCCTCGTCGGATTGTTAGGTCCTGTGGCGACTTCTGAAGATCCAGTCCCAAAAGCCCTGCTTTTATGCAGAAAACCCCCATTCATTCAGCCTATCTGTCAATCAACACATGCTAAGTGGTGAGCGGGAAGGCTCATCACCTGGGCCAATCACTCCAGAGTACGACCAGAGTTGGCAAGGCAACTCGGTCCAGGGTGCCTAAAACCCCCTCCCACACCCCTGTGGTAACCCAGACAGAATGGCACCACTTTGGAGGGTCTCTGTACAGAGCCCGCCAAAAGTGGAACAAAGGGCTCGACCTTTGGTTTAGGAGTCACAGAGACGAACACAGACGCCATTTTACAAACCGAGTTCTGGCAGAAAATACCACTCGATAAACTTATTTAAGATAAGTAGATCGGTGGTACGTCAGAGATTAATGAGAAAAAGTATCAATCTCCAACAATGGGACGAGTCCCATAGGGTTATGTTCAGGGACGAACATAACAAGTAGTTTCCACTGCCACCAGCCAAAACTCGACGAGGGGGGACGGGACAGTGCCCCCTCGAGTAACAGATCCAGGAGTAATCGAATTACCCCTACTAGTACGTCCACAATAAGATGGTTTGTACTAGTCCTGTTAGTAAATTTAGGTCTAGTAAAGCCAATGGTGACTTTACATGCCCGGGGAGACAGTAGTCAGTCCCCGGGTATGGAGTCTATGGTGGGGGACCCGCTAGGACGCACCAGTGTTACGGCACATAGGGTGCGGTGTAACACACATAGAAAAACATATGAGACCCTATGGAGTAAAAGACCCCATAACCCATCGAACACATTGACATTTGAAAGGAATTCCACACATACATGTCCAAGAGTGGGAGGAAAAGAGTCTCACTCTTGGCAGGATGGAAAAAAACAAACTCCAGAAATCCAGCAAAGCTGCTGGGGGACTCACTAGGTTAGGAAATTCAGCCTAAACAGAGAATTCTCCCTAACACTCGCCCCCCCCCAGACTAAGGGACAGGAGGATTTAATCCACTCCTGGATGAATCTCATACCTCTAGTCGATGACATACATCCTAGAGAGAGACCATCAGCATTTTGGTGGTGACACCCTGAGCTGTGCTCAATGGTGAAATCAAACCCTTGCAGGCAGATCGACCATCTCAGTAGTTTTGGGTTTTCCCCTTTCATCTGCATTAACCATCTCAAGGGTTGGTGGTCAGTCTGAATGACGAAAGTAGAACCATACAATTACGGCCTAAACTTCTTCAAAGCCCACACGATAGCAAAGCACTCTCTTTCGATTGTTGCCCACCTTGTTTCAGGATCCTTCAGCTTGCGGCTGATGAAGCAAACGGGGTGCTCCCTACCTTTCCCATCCATTTGACTGAGTACGGCACCTATTCCTACATTTGAAGCATCTGTCTGCACAATGAAGTGTTGGCGGTAATCAGGAGCTCTGAGTACTGGGGCTTGGCAAAGAGCCTTTTTCAGGTTTTCAAAAGCCTGATTGCTCTCCTCGTTCCATTTAACCTTTCTAGGGAATTTGGGCGAGGAGATGACATTCAGTGGAGAAGCTATGGTCCCTATAGTTCTCTATGAAATTCCTGTAATACCCGGTGAGGCCTAGGAAGGCTCTCACCTGGGTTTGAGTAGTCGGTGTTGTCCAATTTTGCACAGCTTCAATCTTACTGAGCAAAGGCCTTATTTCTCCACCGCCTACCTCATGCCCAAGATAGACTACCTTACTCTGTCCAATTTGGCATTTGCTTGCCTTTATGGTCAGAATGGCTCGTCCAAGAGCCTGCAAAACATCTCTCAGGTGGGTTACATGTTCTTCCCAGGAATTGCTGAACACTGCAATGTCATCCAAGTATGCCATGCAGAAGTCCTCCATCCCATTTAGAACCTGGTTTACCATCCGTTGAAACGTAGCAGGTACATTCTTCAGTCCGAAAGGCATTACCTTAAACTGGTATAAGCCAACTTGGGTAGAAAATGCAGTTTTCTCCTTGGCATGGTCTGTCAGGGCTATTTGCCAATAGCCTGACGTCAAGTCAAATGTGCTGAGGAACTTGGCGGCGCCAAGTTTATCCACCAACTCATCTGTTCTTGGAAAAGGGTGGGCATCAGTCTTGGTGACTGCATTAAGAGCTCTATAGTCCACACAGAATCTAAGCTCTTTAGATCCGGCCTTTGGTACTAACACAACTGGGCTAGACCATGGACTAGTAGAGGGCTCTATTACCCCGAGATCGAGCATCTTGCTGACCTCACCTTTGATGTGGGTTCGTACGTTTTCTGACATGCGGTATCCTCTTCTTTTGACTGGCAGACAGTCACCAGTGAGTATGTCGTGCTGGCCCCAAGGGGTCAAGCCTGGTGAACGCGAGAACAGGGAGGCAAACTGATTCAACATAGATTTGCACTCTTCTTGTTGCTCGGGTGTCAGATTGGAGGAGAGATTCACTCCTTCAATTTTTTCATCTAAAGGTAAGCCTCTGAGGAGATCCGGAAGAGCTTCACTCTCTTCTTCTTCCTCGGATGACGCTAGAAGCAACGCTCCTACATCAGGTCGCGAGACATACGCTTTAAGTCGGTTGGGGTGAAAGACTGTCGGAGCCTCCTTGGGATTGCCCAAGTCCACCAGATAGTTAACCTCTTCGAGTTTACCCACTACTCGGAAGGGTCCCATCCACTTATCCTGCAAGGCCCTCTGCCTTGTTGGGATCATAACGAGAACGAGCTGGTCTTGAGCGAACTCAACCATGTTAGCCTTTTGATCGTGCCAGTGCTTGACCAATGCTTGTCCAGCTTTCAAGTTATCGCTTGCTTCCGTCATCATGTGCGACATTCTACTCCGGAGACCTATCACGTAGTCAGTCACTCTGACTGGCTTGGGGGAAGGAGCACTCTCCAACCCCTCCTTAATCGGGGCCAATGGAACTCTGACGGGATGACCATAGAGTAGTTCGAAGGGAGAGTAACCTACTCCCTCCTGAGGGACTTCTCTATAAGCAAAGAGAAGGCATGGCAGTAGAAGGTCCCATTTACGCTTAAGGGGTTCCTCTAAAGCCCCTATCATGCTCTTCATGGTTCGGTTGAACCGTTCTACCAACCCATTGGTTTGTGGGTGGTAAGCTGTTGAGAACTTGTAAGTAACTCCACAGGTTTTCCACATGGCTTTCATGTAGTGGGACATAAAGTTTGACCCCCTGTCAGAGATTACTTCCTTAGGAAACCCGACCCTAGTAAAAATACCAAGGAAGACCTTAGCCACAGCCGGAGCTATAACAGTCCTCATAGGAATTGCCTCAGGATACCTAGTAGCATGGTCTACTACAACAAGTATAAACCTGTTGCCTGAGGAGGTTGGAGGATCAAGGGGACCAACGATATCAATCCCTACTCTCTCAAATGGGACTAACACAACTGGGATTTGGGACTAACGGTGCCACATTCTTGGATCCAACCTTACCAGAGATCTGGCAGGTGTGGCAGCTCCTGCAGTGTTTTTCTACTTCGGCCCCCATCTTTGGCCAATAAAAGTAGAGCGAGAGCCTTTCCTTAGCCTCCTTGAAACTCAAGTGACCAGCCAAAGGAATCTCGTGGGCTAGCTGCAAGAACTGTGGTCTGTTCTCTCGGGGTACTACAAGTCGTTTGTAGTCTCCAGGCGCAGACTCGATCGGTTCACTGTAGAAGAGGCCATCTTCCCAGTGCAACCTGTATTTCCCAGGCTCTTGCCCTTCAGCCTGAGCTTCTGCCTGGTGGCGAAGACCTTCCAGAGTTGGACATTCTCTCTGTCCCTTACTGAAGTCTGCCCTGTTGGGTCCACCTTCTGCCAGTAAAGACTGCAGCTCAGTATGGTCAACAGGATCCAGATCTCCAATGAATTACTGGCCTTCCATTAGCTCTTCCTCAGAGTCTAATTCTACCACACAGGGTTGTACCTCCCCCTCAGCCTCGACTGGAGGTGGAGTTACGGGTGTAACTTTGGACAACCGAGGGGAAGTCCGTGTTGGCTGCACTGGAATGCTGGCTGCGGGTTTCGGGATAGAAGTCTTAGGTTTCCCTTTTGCTTCTGATTTCTTGGAGACAGCGGCCGACAATTCCAGTGGAGCAGGAGTGATATCTTTCTTCATCATCTCCTGGAGAGTACCGCGCATGGTCCTCTCTCTTGCGGGTCTGGTTAGCTCCTGTAACCGTTTACTAGGAGGTCTGGGAGTATGCGATACAACTCTGAGAGTTTTCAAATCGTTACCCAACAGTACGCGTCCTGGTACCTCACTCTGACAGGTATCTTCACAGTCATGTCGTTACACTGGATGAGAACTGGTAATTGGGGAAGCATCTGCACAGGCCCTCCAGCTAACTTGGTGAGGCGTTTCGGTGCCTTAGCAACATCCTCGGCCTGAAAAAACGATTTCTCCACCACAGTTATGCTGGCCCCAGTGTCCCTAATGGCAGGAGTCTCCTGACCATTCACCTGGACACTGTCCTTATAATACTCTTTAGTATTATCGGGGATAGAATTATAGACATCTAAATTCTGTTGTTCCCACAACCCCAGAGATACTAAAGAAACACTGGCTGAGACTCCAATGGGTTCGTCAGCTAGCAGTAAAAAGTTTCCACTTGCCATTTGGACTTCCTCCTCTGGAGCGAACATAAGGAGACAAGCTGGACCCCTGAAGGTTTACCCTTACATCTGGGATCTCCTTTCACGTGATCAGTCGAGCCACAAACAAAGCATTTACCGAATGCTTTCTGGAATGATGGCTTGTTCTGACCTCCTTCCGGTTTGGCACCAGAAGACACACTATTCTGCTGTGGTTTTCCCGGTGGCTTACCCTTCTGGTTTTTTTTGGGGCCCTCTTTGGAATGTGAGTTATTCGAATTCTCTTTTCAGTCTTTTTTAGGCTGTTTTCCCTCATCCTTTTTCTGAGTTGCCCCAGAATCCTTATGAGTAGCCCTGTTGGCAGCCCACAAGTCAGCAGCCTTAGCTAGCTCCCTGGAATCCAATTCCTTCGAATCAGCCAAGTGCTGTCTGAGCTCAGGAGAACAGGCATCATAAATAGACTCCAACATAAAAAGATTTCTCATACCCTCATAAGTGTTCACTTTGTAACCCTTAATCCATCCCTCTAAGTTTTTCAACCCTTCACTCACCCAGGTAGCCCAAGGGGTACCATCATGCTTTTTGAGGGTTCTAAACCTCTTAAGATACTGGGAAGGGGTCTTCCCAAATCTAGCTATTAAAGCTAGTTTCACACTTTCGTAATCCGTCTTATCCGCCTCCCCCAACTTCATTACCACATCAGTCGCAACAGGAGGGAGCCTAGAGAACAACCAGGGGAGCAACGCATTCCCTGTGATGTCCTGGAGCCCATGATTGTATTCAAACAGTTTCAACCAATCCAACACATCTAATCTCGGTTCATACATACCCACTAATTCATTCGACATCTGGGGTCTTTTGGGACTGGAGCTCCTAGAGGAACCAGAGGAGAGAGAAGCATTTTCCACAGACAACTTTTTCATCTCTAACTCGTGATTAAGTTCTATTTCTCTGAGTCTTAACTCGGCTTGCTTCTGCTCAGCCTGGGCATTCATCCGTCTGAACTCGAGCTCTTGGTTTCGTTCAGATTGAGCCAAGAACTGTTTATATTCTAGTTCGAGCTTCATTTTTTCAAGTTCAAAATAAGCAGGGTTACTTGTGGGACCTGGTATGGGCCCCGTAGGCACAGCTGGTAAGGCAGGTAGAGAAGCAGGGGAGACAGTTTCGTTAGCCTCTCTGTCCTCGTCAGCCTCTTCATCGCTATCATCAGAATCACGATTCAGATCAACACCATTGCTGTTTTCTACAGTTGCTGGAGAGATTGGTTCCACTGAACCAGTACCCAGACTTTGGTTCGCCAGCAATCTTTCGATTAGTTCTAACTTCTTGCCTCTTATAGGAAGATTCTCTTGCCTACAGAGAGCTTGCAGACTCTCAGTATTTTAACTTTACAAAGACTCTTGACTGTAAGTTTCCATCGTAGACATGTTTTTTGAAAGTTGCTTTTTGTGCAAAGTTTTGTGGTTAGTTATCCTACAGTGTCGAAAAGCACTCTAAACTGTATACTCGATACAAATCCCACTGCTGTACACCAGTGTTAGGCGGAAACCTGTGCAGTTCCCTCTGGGACCACTGCAAAAGATTTAGGACTACAGGCGTTGGTGGTGAACCCACTTGGTAGCAGTCTGCACCACACAAATTCACGTGGTAGCCGTGGCTGAGCAGTCAGACTTCTCTCAAGAAAAGTTGAGCAGTATGTGGAGTATACAAAATAGGGCAATTCTTCATAGCAAGACAAGCAAACACGCAACGAGGCTTAGTGTAAAGATATTAAGGTATTTATTTATAACAAAATGTCTATGCAAAACACTAAGGCAAATCACGGCAAACAAATCAAACACAATTACTCTACGGAGTAGACGATCAATCCCCCTAGCAATATCAACAACTCTAGGTTCTACTGGTACCACTTATTTTCAGACAGAGGTGTATACCTCAACCCAGATGACACTCGAATATTAGTTAGGACGGGAGAGAAAAAGATAGGCAGGTTACGAAATCAACACAGTTTGATCCTATCGGATAAAATGCAAGGCAGGAAGGCAAGAATCACAATAGATCGTAAAGTTCAGAGGCCAGGCCCACTCGGAGAGAGGCAAGGCGCGATGTCCCAAAAAGTCTCTAGTGGAGATGCATTCAAGTCTGTATTGCAAATTGTTATCGGTGGATTGAACCAGTTCAGAACAAAGAATGAGAAAAGCTTGGAGGCGACCCAACGGAACGGAGAGGATTCAGACACCTCACTCGAACCGATCGAAAGGGAAGCCAGGCGGACACGGTACCTTGTTGTGGAGGGCAGCTCCGGCGGGGGCAGTTGTTCCTGGTGGTGGATGCACGTTGGTTCTTGGCCAAGAGTAGAGATGATCTCGTCGTCGAAGGAAATGAAGTCCGGTGCACCACCAGGGAAGAGACCAGCTGCGGAGTGCTCCGTCACAAGGCACCACCTTTTGGTCGTGGTTCAGGGGTAGTGGCTATCCGGTTGCCGAGGTACTTCTGCACGGGCAATTCGACCACCGTGTCCGGAGGCGAATAAAAAGCAAAGGGGACTGGTTGTTCCCACCAGCCAGGGGAAGAGACTCTCCGGCAGGGAGATCTTCTCTGTCGTCGGGAAGTGGTGAGTCGGTTCGGCAGGGCTCCACCGGAGGTGTCGTCGTGCAGGTCGGCTCAGCGTTACCCTCGTCGGATTCTTAGGTCCTGTGGCGACTTCTGAAGATCCAGTCCCAAAAGCCCTGCTTTTATGCAGAAAACCCCCATTCATTCAGCCTATCTGTCAATCAACACATGCTAAGTGGTGAGCGGGAAGGCTCACCACCTGGGCCAATCACTGCAGAGTGCGACCGGAGTTGGCAAGGCAACTCAGTCCAGGGTGCCTAAAACCCCCTCCCACACCCCTGTGGTAACCCAGACAGAATGGCACCACTTTGGAGGGTCTCTGTACAGAGCCCGCCAAAAGTGGAACAAAGGGCTCGACCTTTGGTTTAGGAGTCACAGAGACGAACACAGATGCCATTTTACAAACTGAGTTCTGGCAGAAAATACCACTCGATAAACTTATTTCAGATAAGTAGATCGGTGGTACGTCAGAGATTAATGAGAAAAAGTATCAATCTCCAACAATGGGACGAGTCCCATAGGGTTATGTTCGGGGACGAACATAACAAGTAGTTTCCACTTCCACCAGCCAGAACTCGACGAGGGGGGACAGGACAGTGCCCCCTCGAGTAACAGATCCAGGAGTAATCGAATTAACCCTACTAGTACGTCCACAATAAGATGGTTTGTACTAGTCCTGTTAGTAAATTTAGGTCTAGTAAAGCCAATGGTGACTTTACATGCCCGGGGAGACAGTAGTCAGTCCCCGGGTATGGAGTCTATGGTGGGGGCCCCGCTAGGGCGCCCCCGTGTTACGGCACGTAGGGTGCGGTGTAACACACATAGAAAAACATATGAGACCCTATGGAGTAAAAGACCCCATAGCCCATCGAACACATTGACATTTCAAAAGGAATTACACACATACATGTCCAAGAGTGGGAGAAAAGAGTCTCACTCTTGGCAGGATGGAAAAAAAACAACCTCCAGAAATCCAGCAAAGCTGCTGGGGGACTCACTAGGTTAGGAAATTCAGCCTAAACAGAGAATTCTCCCTAACAGGCACCCTCCACCAGGCCCCCACACATGTCTCCCATCACCCCCAACCCCCAGCAATGCAGGGGCACCCTCCACCAGGCCCCCACTCATGTCCAACTCATGTCCCTCAGCACCCCCACCCACCAGCATCCAGGGGCACCCTCCACCAGGCCCCCACTCATGTCTCCCACCACCCCCACCCCCCAGCAGTGCAGGGCACCCTCCACCAGGCCTCCACACATGTCTCCCACCACCCCCACCCACCAGCAGTGCAGTGCACCATCCACCAGGCCCCCGCTCATGTTTCCCACCACCCCCCAGCAGTGCAGGGCACCCTCCACCAGGCCACCACTCATGTCCAACTCATGTCTCCCTGCACCCCCAACCCCCAGCAGTGCAGGGCACCCTCCACCAGGCCCCCACTCATGTCCAACTCATGTCTCCGTGCACCCCCACCCACCAGCATCCAGGGGCACCCTCCACCAGGCCCCCACTCATGTCTCCCACCACCCCCACCCCCCAGCAGTGCAGGGGCAGCCTCCACCAGGCCCCCACTCATGTCCCCCAGCACCCCCACCCACCAGCATCCAGGAGCACCCTCCACCAGGCCACCACTCATGTCTCCCACCACCCCCACCCCCCAGCAGTGCAGGGCACCCTCCACCAGGCCCCCACTCATGTCTCCCACCCCCCCACCCCCCCAGCAGTGCAAGGGCACCCTCCACCAGGCCCCCACTCATGTCTCCCACCACCCCCACCCCCCAGCAGTGCAGGGGCACCCTCCACCAGGCCCCCACTCATGTCCAACTCATGTCCCCCAGCACCCCCACCCACCAGCATCCAGGGCCACCCTCCACCAGGCCCCCACTCATGTCTCCCACCACGCCCACCCCCCAGCATCCAGGGGCACCCTCCACCAGGCCCCCACTCATGTCTCCCACCACCCCCACCCCCCAGCAGTGCAGGGCACCCTCCACCAGGCCCCCACTCATGTCCAACTCATGTCTCCCTGCACCCCCACCCCCACGCAGTGCAGAGCACCCTCCACCAGGCCCCCACTCATGTCCAACTCATTTCTCCCTGCACCCCCACCCCCCAACACCCAGGGGCACCCTCCACCAGGCCCCCACTCATGTCTCCCACCACCCCCACCCCCCCCAGCAGTGCAGGGGCAGCCTCCACCAGACCCCCACTCATGTCCCCCAGCACCCCCACCCACCAGCATCCAGGGGCACCCTCCACCAGGCCCCCACTCATGTCTCCCACCCCCCCCACCCCCCAGCAGTGCAGGGCACCCTCTACCAGGCTCCCACTCATGTCTCCCACCACCCCCACCCCCCAGCCGTGCAGGGTCACCCTCCACCAGGCCCCCACTCATGTCTCCCAACACCCCACCCCCCAGCAGTGCAGGGGCAGCCTCCACCAGGCCCCCTCTCATGTCCCCCAGCACCACCACCCACCAGCATCCAGGGGCACCCTCCACCAGGCCCCCACTCATGTCTCCCACCACCCCCACCCCCAGCAGTGTAGGGCACCCTCCACCAGGCCCCCACTCATGTCCAACTCATGTCTTCCTGAACCCCCACCCCCCAGCATCCAGGGGCACCCTCCACCAGGCCCCCACTCATGTCTCCCACCACCCCCACCCCCCAGCAGTGCAGGGCACCCTCCACCAGGCCTCCACACATGTCTCCCACCACCCCCACCCACCAGCGGTGCAGTGCACCATCCACCAGGCCCCCACTCATGTTTCCCACCACCCCCCAGCAGTGCAGGGCACCCTCCACCAGGCCACCACTCATGTCCAACTCATGTCTCTGTGCACCCCCACCCACCAGCATCCAGGGGCACCCTCCACCTGGCCCCCACTCATGTCTCCCACCGCCCCACCCCCCAGCAGTGCAGGGGCAGCCTCCACCAGGCCCCCACTCATGTCCCCCAGCACCCCGACCCACCAGCATCCAGGGGCACCCTCCACCAGGCCCCCACTCATGTCTCCCACCACCTCCACCCCCCAGCAGTGCAGGGCACCCTCCACCAGGCCCCCACTCATGTCTCCCACCCCCTCACCCCCCAGCAGTGCAGGGGCACCCTCCACCAGGCCCCCACTCATGTCTCCCACCACCCCCACCCCCCAGCAGTGCAGGGGCACCCTCCACCAGGCCCCCACTCATGTCCAACTCATGTCCACCAGCACCCCCACCCACCAGCATCCAGGGGCACCCTCCACCAGGCCCCCACTCATGTCTCCCACCACGCCCACCCCCCAGCATCCAGGGGCACCCTCCACCAGGCCCCCACTCATGTCTCCCACCACCCCCACCCCCCAGCAGTGCAGGGCACCCTCCACCAGGCCCCCACTCATGTCCAACTCATGTCTCCCTGCACCCCCACCCCCACGCAGTGCAGAGCACCCTCCACCAGGCCCCCACTCATGTCCAACTCATTTCTCCCTGCACCCCCACCCCCCAACACCCAGGGGCACCCTCCACCAGGCCCCCACTCATGTCTCCCACCACCCCCACCCCCCCCAGCAGTGCAGGGGCAGCCTCCACCAGACCCCCACTCATGTCCCCCAGCACCCCCACCCACCAGCATCCAGGGGCACCCTCCACCAGGCCCCCACTCATGTCTCCCACCCCCCCCACCCCCCAGCAGTGCAGGGCACCCTCTACCAGGCTCCCACTCATGTCTCCCACCACCCCCACCCCCCAGCCGTGCAGGGTCACCCTCCACCAGGCCCCCACTCATGTCTCCCAACACCCCACCCCCCAGCAGTGCAGGGGCAGCCTCCACCAGGCCCCCTCTCATGTCCCCCAGCACCACCACCCACCAGCATCCAGGGGCACCCTCCACCAGGCCCCCACTCATGTCTCCCACCACCCCCACCCCCAGCAGTGTAGGGCACCCTCCACCAGGCCCCCACTCATGTCGAACTCATGTCTTCCTGAACCCCCACCCCCCAGCATCCAGGGGCACCCTCCACCAGGCCCCCACTCATGTCTCCCACCACCCCCACCCCCCAGCAGTGCAGGGCACCCTCCACCAGGCCTCCACACATGTCTCCCACCACCCCCACCCACCAGCGGTGCAGTGCACCATCCACCAGGCCCCCACTCATGTTTCCCACCACCCCCCAGCAGTGCAGGGCACCCTCCACCAGGCCACCACTCATGTCCAACTCATGTCTCTGTGCACCCCCACCCACCAGCATCCAGGGGCACCCTCCACCTGGCCCCCACTCATGTCTCCCACCGCCCCACCCCCCAGCAGTGCAGGGGCAGCCTCCACCAGGCCCCCACTCATGTCCCCCAGCACCCCGACCCACCAGCATCCAGGGGCACCCTCCACCAGGCCCCCACTCATGTCTCCCACCACCTCCACCCCCCAGCAGTGCAGGGCACCCTCCACCAGGCCCCCACTCATGTCTCCCACCCCCCCACCCCCCAGCAGTGCAGGGGCACCCTCCACCAGGCCCCCACTCATGTCTCCCACCACCCCCACCCCCCAGCAGTGCAGGGGCACCCTCCACCAGGCCCCCACTCATGTCCAACTCATGTCCACCAGCACCCCCACCCACCAGCATCCAGGGGCACCCTCCACCAGGCCCCCACTCATGTCTCCCACCACGCCCACCCCCCAGCATCCAGGGGCACCCTCCACCAGCCCCCCACTCATGTCTACCACCACCCCCACCCCCCAGCAGTGCAGGGCACCCTCCACCAGGCCCCCACTCATGTCCAACTGATGTCTCCCTGCACCCTCCACCCCCCAGCAGTGCAGAGCACCCTCCACCAGGCCCCCACTCATGTCCAACTCATTTCTCCCTGCACCCCCACCCCCAGCACCCAGGGGCACCCTCCACCAGGCCCCCACTCATGTCTCCCACCACCCCCACCCCCCAGCAGTGCAGGGGCAGCCTCCACCAGGCCCCCACTCATGTCCCCCAGCACCCCCACCCACCAGCATCCAGGGGCACCCTCCACCAGGCCCCCACTCATGTCTCCCCCCCCGCCCCCCAGCAGTGCAGGGCACCCTCCACCAGGCTCCCACTCATGTCTCCCACCACCCCCACCCCCCAGCCGTGCAGGGGCACCCTGCACCAGGCCCCCACTCATGTCTCCCACCACCCCCACCCCCCAGCAGTGCAGGGGCAGCCTCCACCAGGCCCCCTCTCATGTCCCCCAGCACCACCACCCACCAGCATCCAGGGGCACCCTCCACCAGGCCCCCACTCATGTCTCCCACCACCCCCACCCCCAGCAGTGCAGGGCACCCTCCACCAGGCCCCCACTCATGTCCAACTCATGTCTTCCTGCACCCCCACCCCCCAGCATCCAGGGGCACCCTCCACCAGGCCCCCACTCATGTCGCCCACCACCCCCACCCCCCAGCAGTGCAGGGCACCCTCCACCAGGCCCCCACTCATGTCTCCCTGCACCCCCACCCCCAGCAGTGCAGGGGCAGCCTCCACCAGGCCCCCACTCATGTCTTCCACCACCCCCACCCCCCAGCAGTGCGGGGGCACCCTCCACCTGGCCCCCACTCATATCCAACTCATGTCCCCCAGCACCCCCACCCACCAGCATCCAGGGGCACCCTCCAGCAGGCCCCCACTCATGTCTCCCACCACCCCCACCCCGCAGCAGTGCAGGGCACCCTCCACCAGGCCCCCACACATGTCTCCCCCCCCCCCAACCCCCCAGCAGTGCAGGGCACCCTCCACCAGGCCCCCACTCATGTCTCCCACCGCCCCCACCCCCCAGCAGTGCAGGGGCAGCCTCCACCAGGCCCCCACTCATGTCCCCCAGCACCCTGACCCACCAGCATCCAGGGGCACCCTCCACCAGGCCCCCACTCATGTCTCCCACCACCCCCACCCCCCAGCAGTGCAGGGCACCCTCCACCAGGCCCCCACTCATGTCTCCCACCCCCCCACCCCCCAGCAGTGCAGGGGCACCCTCCACCAGGCCCCCACTCATGTCTCCCACCACCCCCACCCCCCAGCAGTGCAGGGGCACCCTCCACCAGGCCCCCACTCATGTCCAACTCATGTCCCCCAGCACCCCACCCACCAGCATCCAGGGGCACCCTCCACCAGGCCCCCACTCATGTCTCCCACCACGCCCACCCCCCAGCATCCAGGGGCACCCTCCACCAGGCCCCCACTCATGTCTCCCACCACCCCCACCCCCCAGCAGTGCAGGGCACCCTCCACCAGGCCCCCACTCATGTCCAACTCATGTCTCCCTGCACCCCCACCCCCCAGCAGTGCAGAGCACCCTCCACCAGGCCCCCACTCATGTCCAACTCATTTCTCCCTGCACCCCCACCCCCAGCACCCAGGGGCACCCTCCACCAGGCCCCCACTCATGTCTCCCACCACCCCCACCCCCCAGCAGTGCAGGGGCAGCCTCCACCAGGCCCCCACTCATGTCCCCCAGCACCCCACCCACCAGCATCCAGGGGCACCCTCCACCAGGCCCCCACTCATGTCTCCCACCCCCCCCACCCCCCAGCAGTGCAGGGCACCCTCCACCAGGCTCCCACTCATGTCTCCCACCACCCCCACCCCCCAGCCGTGCAGGGGCACCCTCCACCAGGCCCCCACTCATGTCTCCCACACCCCCCACCCCCCCAGCAGTGCAGGGGCAGCCTCCACCAGGCCCCCTCTCATGTCCCCCAGCACCACCACCCACCAGCATCCAGGGGCACCCTCCACCAGGCCCCCACTCATGTCTCCCACCACCCCCACCCCCCGCAGTGCAGGGCACCCTCCACCAGGCCCCCACTCATGTCCAACTCATGTCTTCCTGCACCCCCACCCCCCAGCATCCAGGGGCACCCTCCACCAGGCCCCCACTCATGTCGCCCACCACCCCCACCCCCTAGCAGTGCAGGGCACCCTCCACCAGGCCCCCACTCATGTCTCCCTGCACCCCCACCCCCAGCAGTGCAGGGGCAGCCTCCACCAGGCCCCCACTCATGTCTTCCACCACCCCCACCCCCAGCAGTGCGGGGGCACCCTCCACCAGGCCCCCACTCATATCCAACTCATGTCCCCCAGCACCCCCATCCACCAGCATCCAGGGGCACCCTCCAGCAGGCCCCCACTCATGTCTCCCACCACCCTCACCCCCCAGCCGTGCAGGGGCACCCTCCACCAGGCCCCCACTCATGTCTCCCACCACCCCCACCCCCCAGCAGTGCAGGGGCAGCCTCCACCAGGCCCTCTCTCATGTCCCCCAGCACCACCACCCACCAGCATCCAGGGACACCCTCCACCAGGCCCCCACTCATGTCTCCCACCACCCCCACCCCCAGCAGTGCAGGGCACCCTCCACCAGGCCCCCACTCATGTCCAACTCATGTCTTCCTGCACCCCCACCCCCCAGCATCCAGGGGCACCCTCCACCAGGCCCCCACTCATGTCGCCCACCACCCCCACCCCCTAGCAGTGCAGGGCACCCTCCACCAGGCCCCCACTCATGTCTCCCTGCACCCCCACCCCCAGCAGTGCAGGGGCAGCCTCCACCAGGCCCCCACTCATGTCTTCCACCACCCCACCCCCCAGCAGTGCGGGGGCACCCTCCACCAGGCCCCCACTCATATCCAACTCATGTCCCCCAGCACCCCCATCCACCAGCATCCAGGGGCACCCTCCAGCAGGCCCCCACTCATGTCTCCCACCACCCCCACCCCGCAGCAGTGCAGGGCACCCTCCACCAGGCCCCCACACATGTCTCCCACCCCCCCCACCCCCCAGCAGTGCAGGGCACCCTCCACCACGCCCCCACTCATGTCTCCCTGCACCCCCACCCCCCAGCAGTGCAGGGGCAGCCTCCACAGGCCCCCACTCATGTCCCCCAGCACCCCCACCCACCAGCATCCAGGGGCACCCTCCACCAGGACCACTCATGTCTCCCACCACTCCCACCCCCCAGCAGTGCAGGGCACCCTCCACCAGGCCCCCAGTCATGTCTCCCACCACCCCCACTCCCCAGCAGTGCAGGGCACCCTCCACCAGGCCCCCACTCATGTCTCCCACCACCCCCACCCCCCAGCAGTGCAAGGCACCCTCCACCAGGCCCCCACTCATGTCCCCCAGCCAACATGTCATCACAATCTAGATCTCTGGCCCTTATGGTCAGCCTCCAAATGCCAAACACCCACCTGAGTATTGCATCCACCCACTTAGAAATGGCAAAAACATGATAGAACCCCAATTGCAAGTTTGTAAATGAACACATGTCCCTCACATACACCCAATGGGTGTCAGTGAATGTCAAAACCCATATCATGATATGCATGAAACCAATGAGATGATACTACACATTGAAGTTTGAAGAAAAAATATGTATTAAAAGCAACATAAATTGAATCAAAAATAAACAAACAATAATGGAAATTTAAAAAAAATAAACCAGCAGGTCCGTGAAATAATGCAAAACCACAAATCATAATCCAAAGGAAAGGTGTCCAAAGTCACAGTCCACAAAAGTAAATCCAATGGATAATTAAAATCGAAAACCATTGCTCCATGGGTAAATCATTAAAAAAAATGAAAATCCAAAAGTCAACTATATACAGATAAACAATCCAGGGTCCATGATCCCAACCAAAGAAATGAAACCTATCTAATAACACTACCTAAAAAAAAAAAACTATATACAAAAATGTGGCCCATTGTCCAAAAGGTCCAAAAAAAATGCAAAACCAAAGGCAACCTAACACTAACTACAGAACTATTTACAAGGGCAGCGGGCTAGTCCGACGGCTCACTTCGGGATGTTCCGGGCCAGGGCATCATCGAACTCCTGCTCAATGTCCCGGAGGCGGTCCTCCTCCATGGCCCCGAGGGTCCGCAGGGCCGTCCACATGTTCACCCCAAACACCCTGCGGATTGCCTCGAGGCACTCGGCCCGCCTCAGGGCCCTCCGCATGGAGTTCTCCGCCCTGACCATCGTGAGCCGTGCCTCTTCCGCCCGCTGCCGCTCCGCATCTATGGCGTGGCCCAACCGCTGCCACACGGAAGACACTTCCCGTCCTGGGTCCTCCTGCCCTCCGGCTGATGCCTGCCCCTCCGATGTCGAAGGCCCTGAGCCATCATGGCTCCCACCACGTTGCTGCTGCTGCTGTGCCTCTGCCCGTGCACTGCCTCCTGCTGCCTGCACATCCTCCGCTGGCTGGGGTGCAGTCGTTGATGTGGCCACCCCTGCTGGATGTCCGACTCCCGACTGTGGCAGGGATGCCTCCTCCACCAGCCTGGCCGCACCGTCAGAGGCAGCTCCACAGGGCACCCAGGTGACTAATGTGTGGGAAGATGGCACAGAGGACGACTGGCGCATAGGGGGTTCAGTTGAGTAGGGGGTCTGAGCAAGCCCCATCAAATGGAGGAATCCGGCCTGGGTGACGTGTCCCACTAGGCCGACTTGGTCAACGGGCCATTCGAGATGACGTGCAGTCTCCTCATGAAAAGACTGCAGGTCACCTCGCATGGCCCGTTGACGCAATGCCACACCAGTCAGGACAGGCTCAACCCGGACCCGGATAGCCACGTCCGCAGGCAGAGGAAGGCCAGTTGTCGTGAGCTCATCCCCTGCCTGAAAACAGGTCTGGACATAGGCATCCCTGCTGGTGCAAGATGATGCAGTGACAGGATCAGGGACAGGATTGCACACAGGCACCTCCGCGGCGACCTGTGCTGCCTCCTGTCCCTGGTCCTGCACTGCACCACTAGCACCAGTGGAATCCCCACCTCCAGACCCCATCTCTGTTGCTTGCACAGCCTCCTCCTCCACCAAACCCCCCACCAACCTGGATGACTCCGTGCCATCTTGCCCCGTTGGGCCCTGTGGGGTCCCAGCTGCCCCTTCTGCTGCCGAGGAGTCCAACTCTGACCTCCGCCTCTTGGACCTCCCCCTGGCAGCTGCGGCCTGGGACGCGGCACCGGACTCCTCACTCCCCGACGAGATCACAACCTGGGAGGGGAGCCGGGCCTTGCGTCTCCGGCTGGCGGTGCGATCCCCGCGGCTGTGCTCCACAGCACCTTCTCCGCCCTCTTCATCAGTTGACGCTGCAGACAGGGAGAAATAAAACACAGGCATCAGGGCACTGCACAATGGACACATACACACATGAAAGTTGCACATGAGTGGCATTGGCAAACCTCAGACATGGCATCACAATTGGCAACACACATGTCATTTCAACTTGCACACATGAGCCATACCACAGCCACATCGCAACTGCCAGCACCATCCATACACATACAACAGCATGAGCAGGCAAAGGTGAGCCAGACATCACATGGAACACAGGGAGTGCACTACACATGCACGCAGACCACCACACTTGCATGCATGTGTACACCTCAGCCAACTGTCGCAGTGTTCAGATGGGCATCCATGTCACATCTGCCAATCAGGCTTCCACATCCCGCTGTCACATGCATCCATGTTGCATCACTGTTGCACCCTTGTCAAATACACACACAGGCACATGTACACAGTGCTGATACATGCAGCTGAAAACAACATACATGGGTGACATGTCGAACATGCCTACTTACATACACATTCATCCAAACATGTGTGCCCACACAACTGCATTTGGCATGCAAGCCTACACACACAAGCACCATCCATGTCTCACACATGACAGCCCTCGCATGTGTTAGCCTCACGACCCTGTACACCCCGACCCATACTCGGCCCCATACAAACAGATGTGCAACCGGCACACTACTGGCACATCACCACACGCACAGCTTACAATCATGATGCATGTACACTTACCGCTCGACTCCAGACGGGTCTGCCTCTCAAGGACCTTGACGTGGAGCGCTGGGGATATGCGTTCCAGGACCCTCATCTGATCTTCCGACAAGTGGCCCCGGCGCCCCTTAGCATCCGCTGCCTTCAAGAGGCGCCGGGCCTTGTTCAGGGTCCTGGACCTGAAGTCCTCCCAGCGCTTCTTGACATGTTGGAAGTCGCGGACTGCCCCCCTCCGCATTGATGGCAGTCACGATGTCCGTCCAGATCCGAGTCCGTCCTTCCTTGTCGGCGCGCACACTTCCGAAGAGGGCATCATACTGCCCCAGGACTTTCTCCACCAGGACACCAACCTCCCTGGCACTGAAGCTGGTGCCCCTCTGCCTCTCTGGCCGGGGGTTGTCAGTGGTGCCAGATGTTGCAGTGCCCGACATGACAACCCCAGAGGCAGGAGTGGGTGGGCAACTGGGTCCTGGGGCTGGGCTGTGTAGCGATGGAATCCCAGTCGGGAGTCTTTGGTTCCAGCAGGGGTGGTCACAGCAACAGCACCCCTGGCTGATGTGCAGGCAGCAAATGGCAGGGCACGTGGGCAGCAGGAAGTCAGGCAGCAGCAGATGGCAGGTGGGAGCGTGCTCGGGGGTCTGGGGGGCAGTAAATCGGCTTTCTGGGCAGGAGCGTGGTCTTCCGTGTGCTTACGCATGGCCAGCTTGATACGGAGTGATTTGGCACATGAAAATCCTGCACGTCTGCGTGTAATTCGAGGAAAGGCCCTTAGCGCGTAAGCGCGTCTGCACGCATACGCGATTTCATTGGCCCAAAGGCCCCCATGCGCAGCTATGACGTCACGCGCATGGCCGTAGAGAATGGCACGTGTAAAAAAAAAGATACACGTCCGAGTGTCAAAGCGTGTAATTGGTGGAAATGGCCTCATCGCGTATGCACGTCTGTGACGTGTGTATAAAAGGTACGTGTAGAACGCCATTTCCTTGTACGTGCTTTTTGTGGAGAGCGAGTGGGTGAAATCTGTACTTCTTGTCAGTTCACATGCGATTTACTTGACGGCGTTTCAAGTTCGTACTCCCTGTTACCTCTGACAGCTTTTTCTCTTTTCCTCTTTTTCCTGGGCCTGTTTCCTCAAACAGCGTTCCCTTCTACTGTTGTCCTGTTGTGATTGAGAATTCTCTGTTTAGGCTGAATTTCCTAATCTAGTGAGTCCCCCAGCAGCTTTGCTGGATTTCTGGAGTTTGTTTTTTCCATCCTGCCAAGAGTGAGACTCTTTTTCTCCCACTCTTGGACATGAATGTGTGTAATTCCTTTGAATGTCAATGTGTTCTATGGGCTATGGGGTCTTTTACTCCATAGGGTCTCATATGTTTTGCTATGTGTGTTACACCGCACCCTCCGTGCCGTAAAACTGGAGTGTCCTAGCGGACCTCCATCATAGACTCCATACCCGGGGACTGACCCCTGTCTCCCCGGGCATGTAAAGTCACCATTGGCTTTACTAGACCGAAATTTACTAACAGGACTAGTACAAACCATCTTATTGTGGACGTACTAGTAGGGGTAATTCGATTACTCCTAGGTCTGTTATTCGAGGGGGCACTGTCCCATCAACCCTCGTCGAGTTTTGGCTGGTGGCAGTGGAAACTACTTGTTATATTCAACCCCGAATATAACCCTATGGGATTCTTCCCATTGTTAGAGATTGATACTTTTTCTCGTTAATCTCTAACATACCACCGGGTTACTTATCTTAAATAAGTTTTTCGGATGGTATTTTCTGCCAGAACTCGGTTTTTAAAATGGCGTCTGTGTTCGTCTCTGTGACTCCTAAACCAAAGGTTGAGCCCTTTGTTCCACTTTTGGCGGGCTTCTGTACAGAGACCCTCCAAAGTGGTGCCATTCTGTCTGGGTTACAACAGGGATGTGGGAGGGGGTTTAGGCACCCTGAACCGAGTTGCCTTGCCAACTCCGGTCGCACTCTGGTGTGATTGGCCCAAATGGTGAGCCTCCCCGCTCACCACTTAGCGTGTGTTGATTGACAGCTAGGCTGAATGAATGGGGGTTTTCTGCATAAAAGCAGGGCTTTTGGGACTGGATCTTCAGAAGTCGCCACAGGACCTAAGAATCCCACGAGGGTAAAGCTGAGCTGACCTGCAACGACGACACCTCCGGTGGAGCCCTGCTGAACCGACTCACCACTTCCTGACGAAGGAGGAGATCTCCCTGCCGGAGAGTCTCTTCCCCTGACTGGTGGGAACAACCAGTCCCTTTTGCTTTTTCTTCGCCTCAGGACGCAATGGTCGAATTGCCCATGCAGAGCACCTCGGCAACCGGATAGCCACTACCCCTGCACCGCGACCAAAAGGTGGTGCCTTGTGACAGAGCACTCCGTGGCTGGTCTCTTCCCTGGTGGTGGAACGATCTTCAACTTTCCTTCGACAACAAGATCCTCTCTTCTCTTGGCAAAGACCGGATGTGCACCCACCATCAGGAACAACTGCCCCCGCCAGAGCTGTCTCTCCACAATCAAGGTACTGTGTCCGCCTGGCTTCCCTTGTTGCCGGATAGAGTGAGGTGTCTTAATCCTCGCCTCTCCATAGGGTCGCCTCCAAGCTTTCTCTAGCGTGTTGTTCTGAACTGGTCCAATCTGCCGATAACAATTTGCTACAAAGACTCAAACGCATTTCCACTAAGATACTTTTTGGGACATATCGCCTCGCCTCTCTCCGAGTGGGCCTGGCCTCTGAACTTTATGATCTATCGTGGTTCTTGTCTTCTTGCCTTGCATTTGTCCGTTAAGTATTGGAACCGTGTTGATTTCGTAACCTGCTTATTTTTCTCTCCCGTCCTAACGAATACTAGAGTGCCATCTAGGTTGAAGCATACACCTCTGTCTGCAAATAAGTGATGCTGGTAAAACCTAGACTTGTCGAACCTAGATTGTCGAACAATCCCCCTAACAGTCAGTGGCCCTCATTACGACCCTTGCGGAAATCGAAAAACGATGGCGGAAATGCAATACCGCCATCGAATAGCGCTCGGTGCGACTATGACCCGTCACCGCAAAGTACGAAGCCATTAGCGACACCGTAGTGAACGCCAACGCTAACTGCACCAAGCACGCGCGCGCGCGCCATGCCAAACCGCAAACACCACCATGGCGCAAGGGTACGCCAATTCCGACCCTAGCGGACATGCACCTAACGCCATCAGGCATGGCGTAATGTACCATTCCGCCATGGCGAGAAGTACGGCATCGCGAATCAACCGTAAACGGCCCCACTGAGTGCCTGTACACCGCTCCCTGCCCACAAAGTACAACTCCCCGTAGGTGCAATGAAGCCACAATGCAACCATTGAAATGTACAAGTCACCCATGCATGGCAACGAACAAAAGAAACACAAGAGGGGCCAATGGGAGCTGCAGGGCACAGATGGCACGAATACAGAAGCCATCCCAATGGACATGACCACAGTCCCCCACCAAGAAACGCACGCAAACACAGGCACCTGTGACCAGCAATATTCCGAAAATCACATCATTCCACCAGTCCACCTGGCTGACCGGCATCTGTTACACAAAACCCAATCCCCCGCCCCTGAGCATGACAACATTCAAACAGTCATATTGGCAGCCCCCATCCCTGACCTCACTGGGCTTTGTAGGCAAACGCGCCCAGCACAGTACCACGCAACTAAACCCCGAAGCTGGAACCCAATGCAGATCTCCTCACAAAACATCGCCCCCCAAATAGGCATATGCCACATCACTTGCAAAGAAAAACGCTACACGGGCCAAATCAGAATAGAAATTTTATGCACATCAAAGTCACCAAGCCCATACAGCCATCAGGCCATGAACTCCAAAACACTAATCACCATTGTGGGCTGCTTCCGCAAGAAATGACCAGCCACTACCTGTGTGTCGCCCTGTTCCCCCATGGTACACAGAGCCACATTCACGTACGAAAAGGCAACATGGAAGCGCACAGAACCGCAGGGCCGTCCCAATGGGGAGGCACTAGTCCAGCTGAAAGGCCGAAATGTTGCTCCGAGCCACCAGTACTGCGTAAGGGCATGTGGGCCATTGGCGATCGTCCCATAAGATCGTAATGCTGCTCCACTGATTAACACGAAGCAGCAGGTGTCGGGAGTAAAATCCATCTGCAGGAGTGGCATACAGATGGCAGTGGCAAAAGGGGAGGAGATACCTGTCAACCAAAAGAAAAGAAAAAGAACAGAATGGCCATCAGAACTACATTCGAACAACTCACTACAATGATCACACGAAACTCACAGCCATATGCATGCTAGCCCACTCCAAAGGATCATCACCACCCCAAAACCACTTGCGACTCATAACCATCTATATCGAGGTGCAAACACCATCACAAACGAGTGTACCTGTGCATGCGTCTGTCAAAACAGATTCCATCAGATGGGAATGTTAACGTGCATGGACACAAGTGTCTGAGGGCGCCTCGAGACAGGGAGGGCTCAACAAGGCCAGATAGACGATGGTCCCACTATGGCAGCCCTGCATCACATAGCGTAGGGGAGGCGGATAGATCCCAAGAAGCCCTGTACATGGCAAACTCTGTATCAAATCACCTGCCCATGCATCCATTCATCATTCCCTCATCCCGGGATCAAAACGCCTGAATAATTACTCACATAACATTAGAAACATCCATTGAGTCTGTGCGTAATGCAGCCTGCTAAATCCACAGTGCCCCAGCCCGTAATTCCAGTGTTGTGAAGTAACATGAATTTGGGAACGGACGGCCTCATCGCCCACGTAGCTATTGCGCATCCCAAACTATTCATATCAATCATTGCTCCCTCGCCATGGGCCCTGTCTCAAGGACATAGAACAATAGAACGTTATATTTGCAGTCAGACCTGTGGGCATCTCCTCGCCGCTAGCTGGAAACCGAAAGCGCCGCCCTTCGAATTCCTCATTTGCAACATCACGTCGAAAAGGCATCTGTGGCCGTTTGAAATCACTAATTATTCCATCGAGTGCGGCTGTGTGTGAAAATGCCAACTGCCTTCACCCACAAATGGGACGCCCCGCCCGTCGTTGCAACTCGGTACAGTGATGCATGAGGGCCCACCGTTACTCGAGTACTACGTTCCACTGACCCTTCACAAGTCTGTTCGCGACTGCACAGATAGTATGGGAAACAATGGGACCACAGCAGAATGAACATATCAACCAATCTTACACGGCCATCGGGTACAAATACATGATTGCAATAGCAAGATACAATTCCCCGAATTGCAGCGTTGTGCGCGGGACGTGCTCGGCCAAAGGGGAGAGCAGTTTGCACAGGTGGAATCAATCACCACAGGTGGAGGCCATACAGCCTGAAAACACATAAATTGCACAGCCAGTCTCCTCCCACAACCACACCGAAATGCTACCGACAGGACTCGCGATGTTGGCCCTGGGGGACCTGATAGCACTGCAAGTGCTCCGACTCCAAGAAGAAGACGAACACCAACTACAACCAGCCGCACGGAGGAGACGCAGGAGGAGGAGGAGGAGGCCAAGGCAGGGCCAGCAAGGCCCACCAGCACAGCCACTACCACCACGCAGGCAGCCCGCAATACCACGCCTCCGAGCACATCCGTTCAACCTCACTGATGAGCAGATCCACACCCTCTACCGTCTGGACCGGGACACCATAGCCGCCATTGTGGACATGACACAGGCTGACCTTGTCAGCATGATAGATAGCCCAACCGCCATCCCACCCCTACTGAAGGTGGTGTCTGTACTACACTTCCTGGCCACAGGCACCTACCAGCACACAGTCGGACAGTTGCATGGCATTTCTCAGCCACTGTTCTCACGGACACTATTGCAAGTGCTCGATGCCCTCCTGCTGCACGCAGACGACTACATCTCTCTACCACGCTCGGAGCAGGAAATTACCAACACAAAAGTGGGATTCCATGCACTTGCCGGCATACCGGGTTGCATTGGTGCCATCGACTGCACCCATGTGGAATTGGTCGTCCCACATGCCATGGAGGCCCAGTACCGCAACCGGAAACAATTTCATTCCCTGAATGTACAAATGGTGTGTGACTCCAACAGGATCATTACACATTGTTGTGCCCGATTCCCTGGATCAACCCATGATTCTATGGTCTTGAGGAACTCTACTATACCACGCTACATGGAGCGACACGCAGGGAACAGATCCTGGCTACTCGGTGAGTCTCATTACATGCATGATGATGTGGGGTATGTGAATTGGCAATGACCTTGCAGGAAGGGGGGGGGGTGTGCGTACGTATCAATGGCATTCCACATCATACGTTTCTCGTCCACATACAGGTGATGCTGGATATCCACTGAAGAGATGGCTCCTCACACCAGTCCGGAACCCACGGGACCAGCATGAGGAGGACTACAACCATGCCCACTCACGTACCCGTGTAGTCATAGAACAGGCATTCGGCCTACTGAAGGGCCGTTTCCGCTGCCTCAGCAGGTCTGGCGGGGCACTCCTGTACCGCCATGAGAAGGTTGCAAAGATGGTGATGGCATGTGTCATGCTCCACAACATGTGCGTACGTAGAAATGTGCCCATGCCCCCTGACGCAGAACTGCAAGCACCTGATGATGGTCATGATGAGGGTGGGGATGTGGCAGCACCTCATGGAGTCTGCGAGGCACCGGAGGCCCGTGACATTCGTCAGCATCTCATCGATGTATGCTTCTAGCACTCACGCCTGGTGGCTGATACATGGACACGGGACTCGTGGCACTGCGTGTGTCTGGGACATGCACAATATGGACTGTACGCCTATGATGGCCTAGTACACAAAGATCAATGTCCACACTTCTCATTGGTTGATCGTGCACTTTTTATGGCATATGTGATATAATGTTGAACACCCTATCGACCCGCCACCCAAGTGAGCCCAACACACCCCCTCCACCCTCCTACCTCCCCCCCGAACACCAGTGTCCAAAGATGCTCATTGTCAGTGGGCTGTCGCTATTGCATGCCCCCTCTGCGGGTATCAGGGGCACCCCTGCCTGTGGAGCGCAGGTTCCTTCCAGATCTACGTTGGGGGCTGCCCTGGACGGAACTTGCAACGGATGATGTGTCTGCCTGCTCACGTCCATGCATGTCCCTAAGGGTTTGCGAGAGCTCAGTGAGCACACGGCGCACTGCGGCAAGTTCGGCACATACGTCTTTGGACGTCGCATGCAGTTCCCCCCTCAGGCTCTCGGTGCTTCTCTCAATTTGTGCCCTTAGCGTCTCTGTACCTCTCTCCATTTCTGCCCTAAGTGTCTCAGTTGATGTTTCTATGTCTGCCTTAGTGCCCCCACATTCATCGGCATGGTCCTTGAGGAGTGTGGCCAGTTGCTGCTGTTGTTCGATCAACTGGTCGAGGGACTGTTGCCTCTGCTGGGCCATGGCCATTTGCGGGGGTGTCACAGAGGGGCTGTTCTCCTCATGTTGCCTTGCCACAGGGCTTGTGGGGGATGGCCAGTCGTCGTCTTGTGGGTGCCCCTGCGTGGTATCCTCATGTTGTACGGGATGGGACAGACAGGGGGATTGGGACAGGTCATGGATGGATCTGACTTCGGCATCCCCGTTTTCTGTGTCCGAGCATGCTGCCATCAATGGGGTGTCACCTATGGTGCTGCTGCCACCAGAGGCAGTGCCTTCTGTGGCATCCATTGGGGGGACCTGTGGTGGTGGTGTTGTGGGCATGCTGGCTGCTGGGGTGCCTGTTGATGTTCCCTCCTCTGTGCTGCCACCTGATTTGTGCTGCTGCCGTGTCTTGATGCGTGCAGCTGAGGTGGAGGGTCTCTGGCCGTTGGTCTTGGCCCTCTTTGCAGGTGTGCTGGTAGGGGTGTCTTGTAGCTCGTCGTTTGGATCGGACCCTGTGGTGGAGTAAAGGAGGGCGAGGGTTATTGATGGGTCTGTGGGAATTGGAATGGCATTGTATCACATGCTTTGGGGTGGTACCTGAGGGTGATTTGGGTCGGGGCCTTGGAGGTGCTTTCATTTGTGTGTGGAGTGAGGGTGCAGTTGTTTGGCTGCCTGCAGTTAGGGTGTGCCTGCTGCACGTGTAGTGCGTGTTTTGGGGGTTTTTAATTATTTATGTATTTATTGTGGTTTTTAACGTGCGCTATCAGGCCGATGTGTGTGGACGTTCTCCTGGACATGTGTTTCTGTTGCACTATGTGGACGCATGGTACTTCACATGGATGGACTGTGTGGATTTGGCATTGTTTTATCTGGCCCACCTACCTGAATCTTCGGATGTCTGCACTCCTTTCTCCATCCCTCCGACTCCCTCTATGCTCTCCATTCCGATGGTGGAGGCACAGATTTCTTCCCAGGGGGTCAACTTGATGGGTGATTCAGGACCTCCCCCGGTGGCTGTGGCAATGTTGCGGTTGGCAGAGAGTATGCTGTGGACGCGTATCCGCAGGTCGTCCCATCGCTTGCGGCATTGCTGTGGGGTGCGGGGTGCGGTCCCCACCGCACTTACCCGCTGTGCCACCAGAGCCCATATGGCCTTCTTGTTTGCAAGTGCCGTCCTGGTCATTTGCGTGCAGAAGACGACGGCAGCATTCTCCTGGAGGGTCTCTGTTAGCACGGTGAGTTCCTCACGGGAGTAGTGGACCTGCCGCTTGCGGTCGCACGCTTTCTTCGCTACTTTTCCCATTTTTCTTGGTTTCGCTAGGGTGGTTGACGGGTTGGGGTGTGTTTCAGGGTAGTGATTTTAGTGGTTGTGTGGTTTTAGTGTTTTTATAGGTGTACGCCGGGATGTTTCCCGTTCCGGGCCCGTGTTTTAACTTCCGTTTCCGTATATTTCCGGTCACCGTACTTTGCGGTAGGCGCACACTGCGGTGACCGCTAAGAGGGGTGGCGGTATTGCACCTAGGGCGCCGTACGGCGGCGGTGTGGGCCGTTTTGGGGTCATTTCCGCCATCGCGGACTTTGCACTTCCGCCGTGGCGTGGTGCTCGTGCCCGATGGGTCGGAATGGGCCACACTTTGCTCCTTCGTGCAATGGCGGAAACGCTATTTACGCTGTGGCGCTCCGGTCAGTCGATTTCCGCAAGGGTCGTAATGAGGGCCAGTGACATGACTGTTAGGGGGATTGATCTTTTTCTTCGTAGAGTAATTGTAATTGAAGTGTTTGCCGTAATAGTGCCAGAGTGTTTTCTATAGATGTGTCGTTTTAAATAAATACCTTTATATCTTTACAGTGAAGCCTGGTTGCGTGTTTGCTTGTCTTACTGTGAAGAATTGCCCTATGTTGTATACTCCACATACTGCCTAACTCTTCTTGAGGGAAGTCTGACTGCTCAGCCACAGCTACCAAGTGAATCTGTGTGGTACAGACTGCTACCATGTGGGTTTACTGCCAAACACCTGTAGTCCTAAATCTTTTGCAGTGATCCCAGAGGGAACTGCACAGGTTTCCGCCTAACACCTGTCTCCTCAGACAGCATACAATTCTTCTTTTGGCAGGGGTGTTGCCAACGCGCACTGGCGCATATTTTTCACGCTTTTGTTCCTGGCAGACGGTGAGTCGCGCACGTATTTAACATCTGTGCTTGCCCGGTGTGTCGCATACCCCTTCAGAGGTCATTCTAGGCTGCGTGTGACACTCATACGTTCATTCTTGTGTTTCTGGGTGCCACAGCATAGTGCAGGTTTATTTTTCCACACACGTGGTCTAGGAGGGGTTGCGTGCACCTTACTTCCCTTTTTTGGGGTGCCTGTGCATTGCATGACCCGTCATCTTTCCCCAGGGGTGACATACAGCCTTGCTAGAGCACTAGGGTACGATTACCATCTGGTACCCAACCCCTTTGACCCCCAATTACCCAGGACAATAGTTCACATCGACTCCCATATGCACAAGAACATCAGTGCCATGGCTGGGATGCGAACAAGCCGTAAGGGTGGCAAAGGTGGCCGAGCCCCAAGTGGTGGCCGTGGTGGATCCGGTAGGGGACGTGGCCGTGACTTGCAGGGTGCCCCTATCCCCCCATGTGTGGAGGAGCAGTCAGGGACACCCATGCCCCCCCCCTGGTTGAGGGTAACGTGGCTGACACCATCCATGCTCAGCCCTTGTTGGACCAGCCCACTGTGGAACCAGACCTGGCACAGGGTGACTCCATGGCTGACTTCCAGGTCAGCAGGTCTAGGCCACGTGCGCCGTTGCACGTTGGTGTCATCAGGCCACGTGGATCAGGGGCAGCTAGGTCATCTGCTGCCCCGCGTAGGCAGGCTGGGGAGGCTGCAGGGGCAGCTGCGGCTCCATCCACCCGACATCTCACACACCCAGCCAGGACAGTGTCGGTCCAAGTCCATCATGCTGACATTCCCCCTGACACCATCACACTTGAGCTAATGCCTGCACCAACTCCCATGCTGAGTGTGCAATCCCACACTCCTAGTACAGAGTCCACCGGGGCTCCTGCCCCTAGTGTCCAGAGCGGCATAGGACACTCAGGATCCCCACCACCTTCCAAGCAGAAGAGGGAGAGTGCTCGTCCAGTAGAGGCTGATGCCCCAGACACGGCTACACAGTCCGGCCCGTCAAGGAAGCCCAGCTTCAATGAGGCCGAACTGAATGCACTTGTAGAGTATGTGTCCGCACATGACCACAAAATGGTGATTGTTGCAGGGTCCAAGACCACACCTGCACAACGTCAGGCACACTGGCAGACCATCGCGGACATCATAAGTGCCCTTGGAATCGTGAGGCGCACAGCTACTGAATGCTACAAGCGCTGGAATGACCTGAAGCGCAGGGCAAAGAATAAGCTGGCCTCAAGTCATGCCGCAACTCTAGTGACTGGAGGTGGGTCTCCAGCAGAGGACATAGAACTCACTCCACATGAGCAGGTTGCTGGGACCTACGTCACGGAGGAACAGATCCAAGGCGTGGGAGAACTGGCAGATTACGAGGCATTGTCCGGTGAGTGCACATGCATGTGTGTATCATCCATGTGCATGGTGTGTGTGGGAGGGCTTCTGTTTGGGTGCTAGGTGAGGGTGTGTGTGCCTGAGTGGTTTGGGTCACCCATGTGCCTCATCCAATACATTCTGCACACCAGCATTTGGGTATAGCAGTATCCCTTCTGCCAACATTAGACATCCAGCCCAACACCACGCCAGTTGCCCTTGAAGTGTCATCTTGCCACAACATTGTTGCTTATTTTCCTCTGTTTATTCAGGCAGATTGTTTGCATACCACCACTTTTACTCGGCATTTCTCAGTCCTATTGTCACATGTCTGACATGGCTATGGTACAGTGGACTGGCTTTGTTTCCTGGACATGATTTGTTTAGACATGTCCCTGTGCTATAGGACCATTTTGGACTGGCAGCTCCAGGTTAAACATTTGAACCATTTCAATGAAAAAATCAATTTCATGAGCAAACTGGACTCAATGAACAATTGGTGCCCTCCTCTCCCTCTTCTCTTTATGGCTAGGGTAAATGCCATCTGTGTATTTGACCTGCCAATCACAGGCCAATGTGTGATGCCACTACTAGGCAGTATGCAGCAAATTTGTTCATCTTCCATCTTGTTGTCATTAATGTGTGCCATCTGCCTCCCCTTCACACACAGTGACGGTGCATGCGTGGGAGGGTTTTAGTCATGTGGGACATGTGTCAATCAAGTACTGTTTCTGTAGCTTCTCAGCCCTAATTGTGTGCCATAGTGCTAATGCCTGTTTCCATTTGTTTTCTTTTATTTCTTTGCAGGGGATGACACACTTGATACTGCTGGGGTTGTGGAGATGGTGCCGACCCAGGAGGGGTCTCAGGCCCGACCGACCACCAGTGAGGGACGTGGTGTGGTGGTGGGTGAGAACCCACAACTGCTGCAGGTCGTGCTCTCAAGGGGTGTCTCTGGCTGCACCTCCCCCGAGCTGTATTCAGGTGTCGATTCGGATGATGAGACCTATGTGCCGTCGCAGGTGAGTGTTCCTGGGAGGGATTCTGTTCTGTCCGACCCACCTGCACCAGGGTTAGAACCCTCAATGGGGATGTCAGTGTTGGCAGGTACGCCTTTGGTGGTTACGGATGCAGGGTCACACTCCGCAACATCTGATCCTGTTCCTGGGCCAGCAGATCAGAGGGGGAATGCAGTCCTGCAGCCTGAGGCAGTGCCGGCACAGCAAGGCGCAGTTCGCCTTGCCCCAGACAGGTGTGGTGCCCGCCGACGTGGTGGCCGTACGCCACCTGGCAATACCGCATGTTAGGGAGAATTCTCTGTTTAGGCTGAATTTCCTAACCTAGTCAATCCCCCAGCAGTTTTGCTGGATTTCTGGAGTTTGTTTTTTTCCATCCTGCCAAGAGTGAGACTCTTTTCCTCCCACTCTTGGACATGTATGTGTGGAATTCCTTTGAAATGTCAATGTGTTCGATGGGCTATGGGGTCTTTTACTCCATAGGGTCTCATATGTTTTTCTATGTGTGTTACACCGCACCCTACGTGCCGTAACACTGGGGCGTCCTAGCGGACCCCCACCATAGACTCCATACCCGGGGACTGACTTCTGTCTCCCCGGGCATGTAAAGTCACCATTGGCTTTACTAGACCTAAATTTACTAACAGAACTAGTACAAACCATCTTATTGTGGACGTACTGGTAGGGGTAATTCGATTACTCCTAGATCTGTTACTCGAGGGGGGCACTGTCCCGTCCCCCTCGTCGAGTTTTGGCTGGTGGCAGTGGAAACTACTTGTTATGTTCGACCCCGAACATAACCCTATGGGATTCGTCCCATTGTTGGAGATTGACTCTTTTTCTCATTAATCTCTAACGTACCACCGGTCTCCTTATCTTAAATAAGTTTATCGGATGGTATTTTCTGCCAGAACTCGGTTTTTAAACTGGCGTCTATGTTCGTCTCTGTGACTCCTAAACCAAAGGTCGAGCCCTTTGTTCCACTTTTGGCGGGCTCTGTACAGAGACCCTCCAAAGTGGTGCCATTCTGTCTGGGTTACCACAGGGGTGTGGGAGGGGGTTAGGCACCCTAGACCGAGTTGCCTTGCCAACTCCGGTCGCACTCTGGAGTGATTGGCCCAAGTGGTGAGCGTTCAGTTTGTGTTGATTGACAGCTAGGCTGAATGAATGGGGGTTTTCTGCATAAAAGCAGGGCTTTTGGGACTGGATCTTCAGAAGTCACCACGGGACCTAAGAATCCGACGAGGGTAACGCTGAGCCGACCTGCAACGACGACACCTCCGGTGGAGCCCTGCTGAGCCGACTCACCACTTCCCGACGACAGAGGAGATCTCCCTGCTGGAGAGTCTCTTCCCCTGACTGGTGGGAACAACCAGTCCCCTTTGCTTTTTATTCGCCTCAGGACGCAGTGGTCGAATTGCCCGTGCAGAGCACCTCGGCAACCGGATAGCCACTACCCCTGTACCACGACCAAAAGGTGGTGCCTTGTGACGGAGCACTCCGCGGCTGGTCTCTTCCCTGGTGGTGCACCGGACTTCACTTTCCTTCGACGACGAGATCATCTCTACTCTTGGCAAGACCCGAAGTGCATCCACCACCAGGAAAAACTGCCCCGCCGGAGCTGCCCTCCACAACAAGGTACCGTGTCAGCCTGGCTTACCTTTCGTTCGGTTCGAGTGAGGTGTCTTAATCCTCTCTGTTCCGCTGGGTCGCCTCCAAGCTTTGCTCATTCTTTGTTCTGAACTGGTTCAATCTGCCGATAACAATTTGCTCTAAAGACATGAATGGATCTCCACCAGAGACTTTTTGGGACATCGCGCCTTGCCTCTCTCCGAGTGGGCCTGGCCTCTGAACTTTATGATCTATTGCGATTCTTGCCTTCTTGCCTTGCATTTTATCCGCGTAGGATTGAACTGTGTTGATTTCATAATCTGCCTACCTTTTTCTCTCCCGTCCTAACTAATATTCGAGTGTCATGTAGGTTGAGGTATAGACCTCTGTCTGAAAATAAGTGGTACCAGTAGAACCTAGAGTTGTCGATATTTTGCTAGGGGGATTGATCGTTTTCTACCTCGTAGAGTAATTGTGTTTGATTTGTTTGCCGTGATTTGCTTTAGTGTTTTTCATAGATGTTCTGTTATAAAATAAATACCTTGATATCTTTACACTAAGCCTTGTTGCGTGTTTGCTTGTCTTGCTGTGAAGAATTGCCCTATTTTGTATACTCCACATACTGCTCAACTTTTCTTGAGAGAAGTCTGACTGCTCAGCCACAGCTACCACGTGAATCTGTGTGGTGCAGACTGCTACCAAGTGGGTTCACCGCCAACGCCTGTAGTCCTAAATCTTTTGCAGTGGTCCCAGAGGGAACTGCACAGGTTTCCGCCTAACACTGGTGTACAGCGGTGGGATTTGTATCGAGTATACAGTTTAGAGTGCTTTTCGACACTGTAGGATAACTAACCACAAAACTTTGCACAAAAAGCAACTTTCAAAAAACATGTCTAGGATGGAAACTTACAGTCAAGAGTCTTTGTCAGGTGAAAATACTGAGAGTTTGCGAGCTCTCTGTAGGCCAGAGAATCTTTCTGTAAGAGGCAAGAAATTAGAATTAATTGAGAGATTGCTGGCGAACCAAAGTCTGGGTACTGGTTCAGAGGAACCAGTCTCCCCAGCGACTGTAGACGACAGTAATGGTGTTGATCTGAATCGTAATTCTGGTGATAGCGATGAAGAGGCTGACGAGGACGGAGAGGCTAACGAAACTGTCTCCCCTGCTCCTCTACCTGCCTTACCAGCTGTACCTACGGGGCCCATACCAGGTCCCACAAGTAACCCTGCTTATTTTGAACTTGAAAAAATGAAGCTCGAACAAGAATACAAACTGTTCTTTGCTCAATCTGAACGAAACCAAGAACTCGAGTTCAGACGGATGAATGCCCAGGCTGAGCAGAAGCAAGCTGAGTTAAGACTCAGAGAAATAGAACTTAATCACGAATTAGAGATGAAAAAGTTGTCTATGGAAAATGCTTCTCTCTCCTCTGGTTCCTCTAGGAGCTCCAGTCCCAAAAGACCCCGGATGCTGAAGTAATTAGTGGGTATGTATGAACCGAGATTGGATGTGTTGGATTGGCTGAAACTGTTTGAATACAATCATGGGCTCCAGGACATCACTGGGAATGCTTTGCTTCCCTGGTTGTTCTCTAGGCTCCCTCCTGTTGCGACTGATGTGGTAATGGAGTTGGGGGAGGCGGATAAGACGGATTACGAAAGTGTGAAACTAGCTTTGATAGCTAGATTCGGGAAGACCCCTTCCCAGTATCTTAAGAGGTTTAGAACCCTCAAAAAGCATGATGGTACCCCTTGGGCTACCTGGGTGAGTGAAGGGTTGAAAAACTTAGAGGGATGGATTAAGGGTTACAAAAAGAACACTTATGAGGGTATGAGAAATCTTTTTATGTTGGAGTCTATTTATGATGCCTGTTCTCCTGAGCTCAGACAGCACTTGGCTGATTCGAAGGAATTGGATTCCAGGGCGCTAGCTAAGGCTGCTGACTTGTGGGTTGCCAACGGGGCTACTCATAAGGATTCTGGGGCAACTCAGAAAAAGGATGAGGGAAAACAGCCTAAACAAGACTCAAAAGAGAATTCGAATAACTCACCTTCCAAAGAGGGCCCCAAACAAAACCAGAAGAGTAAGCCACCGGGAAAACCACAGCAGAATAGTGTGTCTTCTGGCGCCAAACTGGAAGGAAGTCAGAACAAGCCACCATTCCAGAAAGCATTCAGTAAATGCTTTGTTTGTGGCTCGACTGACCACGTGAAAGGAGATCCCAGATTTAAGGGTAAACCTTCAGGGGTCCAGCTTGTCTCCTTAGCCTTCGCTCCAGAGGAGGAAGTCCAAATGGCAAGTGGAAACTTTCTACTGCTAGCTGACGAACCCATTGGAGTCTCAGCCAGCATTTCTTTAGTATCTCTGGGGTTGTGGGAACAACAGAATTTAGATGTCTATAATTCTATCCCCGATAATACTAAAGAGTATTATAAGGACAGTGTCCAGGTGAATGGTCAGGAGACTCCTGCCATTAGGGACACTGGGGCCAGCATAACTGTGGTGGATAAATCGTTATTTCAGGCTGAGGATGTTGCTAAGGCACCCAAACGCCTCACCAAGTTAGCTGGAGGGCCTGTGCAGATGCTTCCCCAATTACCAGTCTCATCCAGTGTAACGACATGACTGTGAAGATACCTGTCAGCATACAGAGTGAGGTACCAGGACGCGTACTGTTGGGTAACGATTTGAAAACTCTCGGAGTTGTATCGCATACTCCCAGAACTCCTAGTAAAAGGTTACAGGAGCTAACCAGACCCGCAAGAGAGAGGACCATGCGCGGTACTCTCCAGGAGATGATGAAGAAAGAAATCACTCCTGCTCCACTGGAATTGTCGGCCGCTGTCTCCAAGAAATCAGAAGCGAAGGGGAAACCTAAGACTTCTATCCCGAAACCAGCCGCCAGCATTCCAGTGCAGCTGACACGGACTTCCCCGCGGTTGTCCAACGTCACACCCGTAACTCCACCTCCAGCCGAGGCTGAGAGGGAGATACAACCCTGTGTGGTGGAATTAGACTCTGAGGAAGAGCTAATGGAAGGCCAGGAACTCATTGGAGATCTGGATCCTGTTGATCATCCTGAGCTGCAGTCTTTACTGGCAGAAGGTGGACCCAGCAGGGCAGACTTCAGTAAGGGACAGAGAGAATGTCCAACTCTGGAAGGTCTTCGCCATCAGGCAGAAGCTCAGGCTGAAGGGCAAGAGCCTGGGAAATACAGGTTGCACTGGGAAGATGGCCTCTTCTACAGTGAACCGACCGAGTCTGCACCTGGAGACTACAAACGACTTGTAGTACCCCAAGAGAACAGACCACAGTTCTTACAGTTAGCCCACGAGATTCCTTTGGCTGGTCACTTGAGTTTCAAGAAGACTAAGGAAAGGCTCTCTCTCTATTTCTATTGGCCAAAATGGGGGCCAAAGTAGAAAAACACTGCAGGAGCTGCCACACCTGCCAGACCTCTGGTAAGGTTGGCTCCAAGAATGTGGCACCTTTAGTGCCTCTCCCAGTCGTGGGAGTCCCATTTGAGAGAGTAGGGATTGACATTGTTGGTCCCCTTGATCCTCCAACCTCCTCAGGCAACAGATTTATACTTGTTGTAGTAGACCATGCTACTAGGTATCCTGAGGCAATTCCTATGAGGACTGTTACAGCTCCGGCTGTGGCTAAGGCCCTCCTTGGTATTTTTACCAGGGTCGGGTTTCCTAAGGAAGTAATCTCTGACAGGGGGTCAAACTTTATGTCCCACTACATGAAAGCCATGTGGAAAACCTGCGGAGTAACTTACAAGTTCTCAACGGCTTACCACCCACAAACCAATGGGTTGGTAGAACGGTTCAACCGAACCATGAAGAGCATGAGAAAGGTGCTTTAGAGGAACCCCTTAAGCGTAAGTGGGACCTTCTACTGCCATGCCTTCTCTTTGCTTATAGAGAAGTCCCTCAGGAGGGAGTAGGTTACTCTCCCTTCGAACTACTCTATGGTCATCCCGTCAGAGGTCCATTGGCCCTGATTAAGGAGGGGTTGGAGAGTGCTCCTTCCCCCAAGCCAGCTCGAGTGACCGACTATGTGATGGGTCTCCGGAAGAGAATGTCGCACATGATGACGGAAGCAAGCGATAACTTGAAAGCTGGACAAGCATTGGTCAAGCACTGGCACGATCAAAAAGCTAACATGGTTGAGTTCGCTCAAGACCAGCTCGTTCTCGTTATGATCCCAACAAGGCAGAGGGACTTGCAAGATAAGTGGATGGGACCCTACCGAGTAGTGGGTAAACTCGGAGAGGTTAACTATCTGGTGGACTTGGGCAATCCCAAGGAGGCTCCGACAGTCTTTCACACCAACCGACTTAAAGCGTATGTTTCGCGACCTGATGTAGGAGCGTTGCTTCTAGCATCATCCGAGGAAGAAGAAGAGAGTGAAGCTCTTCCGGATCTCCTCAGAGGCTTACCTGTAGATGAAAAAATTGAAGGAGTGAATCTCTCCTCCAATCTGACACCCGAGCAACAAGAAGAGTGCAAATCTATGTTGAATCAGTTTGCCTCTCTGTTCTTGCTTTCACCAGGCTTGACCCCTTGGGGCCAGCACGATATACTCACTGGTGACTGTCTGCCTGTCAAAAGCAGAGGATACCGCATGTCAGAAAATGCACGAACCCACATCAAAGGTGAGGTCAGCAAGATGCTCGATCTCGGGGTAATAGAGCCCTCTACTAGTCCATGGTCTAGCCCAGTTGTGTTAGTACCAAAGGCCGGATCTAAAGAACTTAGATTCTGCGTGGATTATCGAGCTCTTAATGCAGTCACCAAGACTGATGCCCACCCTTTGCCCAGAACAGATGAGTTGGTGGATAAACTTGGCGCCGCCAAGTTCCTCAGCACATTTGACTTGATGTCAGGCTATTGGCAAATAGCCCTGACAGACCATGCCAAGGAGAAAACTGCATTTTCTACCCCCGTTGGCTTATACCAGTTTAAGGTAATGCCTTTCGGATTGAAGAATGCACCTGCTACGTTTCAACGGATGGTAAACCAGGTTCTGAATGGGATGGAGGACTTCTGCATGGCATACTTGGATGACATCGCAGTGTTCTGCAATTCCTGGGAAGAACATGTAACCCACCTGAGAGATGTTTTGCAGGCTCTTGGACGAGCCAATCTGACCATAAAGGCGAGTAAATGCCAAATTGGACAGAGTAAGGTAGTCTATCTTGGACATGAGGTAGGCGGTGGAGAAATAAGGCCTTTCCTCAGTAAGATTGAAGCTGTGCAAAATTGGACAACACCGACTACTCAAACCCAGGTGAGAGCTTTCCCAGGCCTCACTGGGTATTACAGGAATTTCATAGAGAACTTTGGTACCATAGCTTCTCCACTGAATGTCATCTCCTCGCCCAAATTTCCTAAAAAGGTTAAATGGAACGAGGAGTGCAATCAGGCTTTTGAAAACCTGAAAAAGGCTCTTTGCCAAGCCCCAGTACTCAGAGCTCCTGATTACCGCCAACACTTCATTGTGCAGACAGACGCTTCCAATGTAGGGATAGGTGCCGTACTCAGTCAACTGGATGGGAAAGGTAGGGAGCACCCCGTTTGCTTCATCAGCCGCAAGCTGAAGGATCCTGAAACAAGGTGGGCAACAATCAAAAGAGAGTGCTTTGCTATTGTGTGGGCTCTGAAGAAGTTTAGGCCGTACTTGTATGGTTCTACTTTTGTCATTAAGACTGACCACCAACCCTTGAGATGGTTAATGCAAATGAAAGGGGAAAACCCAAAACTATTGAGATGGTCGATCTGCCTGCAAGAGTTTGATTTCAACATTGAGCACAGGTCAGGGTGTCACCACCAAAATGCTGATGTTCTCTCTAGGATGTATGTCATCGACTAGAGGTATGAGATTCATCCAGGAGTGGATTAAATCCTCCTGTCCCTTAGTCTGGGGGGGGCGAGTGTTAGGGAGAATTCTCTGTTTAGGCTGAATTTCCTAACCTAGTGAGTCCTCCAGCAGCTTTGCTGGATTTCTGGAGTTTGTTTTTTTCCATCCTGCCAAGAGTGAGACTCTTTTCCTCCCACTCTTGGACATGTATGTGTGGAATTCCTTTGAAATGTCAATGTGTTCGATGGGCTATGGGGTCTTTTACTCCATAGGGTCTCATATGTTTTTCTATGTGTGTTACACCGCACCCTACGTGCCGTAACACTGGGGCGTCCTAGCGGACCCCCACCATAGACTCCATACCCAGGGACTGACTACTGTCTCCCCGGGCATGTAAAGTCACCATTGGCTTTACTAGACCTAAATTTACTAACAGAACTAGTACAAACCATCTTATTGTGGACGTACTGGTAGGGGTAATTCGATTACTCCTAGATCTGTTACTCGAGGGGGGCACTGTCCCGTCCCCCCTCGTCGAGTTTTGGCTGGTGGCAGTGGAAACTACTTGTTATGTTTGACCCCGAACATAACTCTATGGGATTCGACCCATTGTTGGAGATTGACTCTTTTTCTCGTTAATCTCTAACGTACCACCGGTCTCCTTATCTTAAATAAGTTTTTCGGATGGTATTTTCTGCCAGAACTCGGTTTTTAAACTGGCATCTGTGTCCGTCTCTGTGACTCCTAAACCAAAGGTCGAGCCCTTTGTTCCACTTTTGGCGGGCTCTGTACAGAGACCCTCCAAAGTGGTGCCATTCTATCTGGGTTACCACAGGGGTGTGGGAGGGGGTTTAGGCACACTAGACCGAGTTGCCTTGCCAACTCTGGTCGCACTCTGGAGTAATTGGCCCAAGTGGTGAGCGTTCCCGCTCACCACTTAGTTTGTGTTGATTGACAGCTAGGCTGAATGAATGGGGGTTTTCTGCATAAAAGCAGGGCTTTTGGGACTGGATCTTCAGAAGTCGCCACAGGACCTAAGAATCCGACGAGGGTAACGCTGAGCCGACCTGCAACGACGACACCTCCGGTGGAGCCCTGCTGAGCCGACTCACCACTTCCCGACGACAGAGGAGATCTCCCTGCCGGAGAGTCTCTTCCCCTGACTGGTGGGAACAACCAGTCCCCTTTGCTTTTTATTCGCCTCAGGACGCAGTGGTCAAATTGCCCGTGCAGAGCACCTCGGCAACCAGATAGCCACTACCCCTGTACCGCGACCAAAAGGTGGTGCCTTGTGATGGAGCACTCCTCGGCTGGTCTCTTCCCTGGTGGTGCACCGGACTTCACTTTCCTTGACGACGAGATCATCTCTAATCTTGGCAAAGACCCGACGTGCATCCACCACCAGGAACAAGTGCCCCCGCCGGAGCTGCCCTCCACAACAAGGTACCGTGTCCGCCTGGCTTCCCTTTCGTTCGGTTCAAGTGAGGTGTCTTAACCCTCTCCGTTCCGCTAGGTCGCCTCCAAGCTTTGCTCATTCTTTGTTCTGAACTGGTTCAATCTGCCGATAACAATTTGCTCTAAAGACTTGAATGCATCTCCACTAGAGACTTTTTGGGACATCGCGCCTTGCCTCTCTCCGAGTGGGCCTGGCCTCTGAACTTTATGATCTATTGCGATTCTTGCCTTCTTGCGTTGCATTTTATCCGCGTAGGATTGAACTGCCTATCTTTTTCTCTCCCGTCCTAACTAATATTCGAGTGTCATCTAGGTTGAGGTATACACCTCTGTCTGAAAATAAGTGGTACCAGTAGAACCTAGAGTTGTCGATATTTTGCTAGGGGGATTGATCGTTTTCTACCTCGTAGAGTAATTGTGTTTGATTTGTTTGCCGTGATTTGCTTTAGTGTTTTTCATAGATGTTCTGTTATAAAATAAATTCCTTGATATCTTTACACTAAGCCTCGTTGCGTGTTTGCTTGTCTTGCTGTGAAGAATTGCTCTATTTTGTATACTCCACATACTGCTCAACTTTTCTTGAGAGAAGTCTGACTGCTCAGCCACAGCTACCACGTGAATATGTGTGGTGCAGACTGCTACCAAGTGGGTTCACCGCCAACCCCTGTAGTCCTAAATCTTTTGCAGTGGTCCCGGAGGGAACTGCACAGGTTTCCGCCTAACACCACATGGGAGCAATCCATATACGGTATGGCAACCCAACAGGCAGCATCATCAGAGATGATGGCTCAGGCCATGGATAGGGTGGCCACTTTCATTGTCCCCCCGAAAGGCTGATGGAGCGACTACAGCAGGCAACAGACTCCATCTGCCAGTCACACAGGGAGGACATGTTGGCGTCCGACAGGGACAGGCGGGCGGCACTGGCGACTCTGCTGGAAGCCATTTCCATAGAGTCCCAGGGCCACAGGGAAGCCCTGAGGGTGGAACTCCTTCACCTCAGGACGACTCTTGTTGAGCTTCAGGCTTCAACAAACAGAAGGACAGAACAGCATCTGGAGCGTCTCACACGTACACTCTCAGCTGAGATGCAGGCAACTAGGGCGGAGGTCCGGGCATCCCGTGAGTTGTTGCATGGGGACCTACGCACAATTATCCTCCAGAACGAGACCTACCACACCCGCATGCTTGCTGCCATTGAGGAACAGACTAGGGCTTTGCGTGGGCTGCCTCCCATAGTGCCACCACCTCCTGATGCAGCTGCAGAGGGTGAGGAGAGCGACAGCAGTGATTGTCTCACAATAGGGTAACCGTGCAGGCCATGAGCCTATGGAGGTGTTTTTTTTCGCAAGATCCAAACAGGTGGGTTTTGGTGTGCACCCTGTCCTCGGACCTCCTGGGTGGCCCCCCCATCCCCCTGGGCCCATTAATGGCCCTTTTTTTTAATTTTTTTTTTTTTTAATTTCTTTTTTTTGGACAGTGTGTTGCCTTGTGTGGCTCCCGTGGGCATACGCTGTATTGTGGCTGGGCACATGCAGGCTTGTCATGAATTTTGTTCAGATGCTTGGGATTGTGTGACACACACCCCTCCTGCTTCCCGTTTCCATGGGCTTGCAAAGGGTGTGCCCAAGTGACATTGACGTACATGGTGACGTTGGACTCCCATTCGATGTGTGGGCAGTCTGTAGTCAATATTGTGTATACATTCATAGTGCATATTGTTGTTGTATTGTACACTGCATGGTGTATTGATATGTGCCTCTGCATCCATCTCATCCTCCTAATTTGCAGGTCCATTTCTCATGTCTTCACAAGGCGGTCTACCTTGGAACTGGAGTCCATGTTGTAAGCAGTGCACCTACACTCTTGCGTGGCGCTAACACTGTATACTTGGAAGTGTTCGAAGTGCTGGCATCATCAGGTAGTGAGGCTACCAATTTTTTAAGTCTGTAATGCCATGTTTCCATTAGGGACACTGTAGTTGGTGACACTTGGGGCATGTTGTGGGGATTAATTTGTTTGCTCTCACATTGCATGACATGCCATGGTGTGTTGTGTGGCCGTGCCGGGAAGGGGTTGGGTGACATGGCACTGTTCTCATGTAGTATTTTGCAAGTGGGTATTCATTTCTGCAGCATGGAATTGTGTCTTTTGATGACACTGCATTGGTGGTGTTTGTGTAGGTAGGGATGCACACATTGTGACACTTCCACATGAACAATCTCAGGCTGCTATGGTTCTGACAGTTGACTGTCCCTTTGTTCATCATAATTGTCAGGTCGAGTCATCATTGCTTATCAGATGGTATGTGCCAGGGCTGTGTGCACTCCACAGGGGTGTGATTTCTATGTGAAGTAATTAGCCACCAGCTGCGTACGGGCTGCCTCACCCCGTGCCCTTTCCCCTCCCATGCGCAGCGGGCGTGCATGTGGTTGGGGATGTGGGGTCACCACCATGTCCACAGCCAGGCCCCGGCGTGTTGCAACATTGTGCAGGACACATGCTGCCACTATGATCCTGCACACTACTGGGGGCGCATATAACAGCTGCCCGCCAGAACGGTCAAGGGAGCGAAAGCGTGACTTGAGCACTCCGAATGTGCGCTCCACTATGCCCCGGGTTGCAATGTGGGCTGTGTTGTATCTTACCTTGGGAGGCGTGATGGGGTTCCGAATTGGCGTCATCATGTGGGTGCTCAGAGGGTAGGCCCTGTCCCCTGGTGAGGAGGTGATGGGTATTATTAGTGGGGTAGTGACATAACTCTGCATCTGACATGCATGCATGTGCAGTGGCATTCATACTCACCAAGCAGCCATGTATCACCATGCCGCCCAGCTTCTAGGTCCCGGCTTAGGGTAGACATTCGGTAAATGAAGCTGTCGTGGGTGGATCCTGGATAGTTGGCATATACTGAGGTGATGATTCCCTTGGCATTACATACTACCTGCACGTTGATGGAATGCCAGTGCTTGCGGTTCCTATAAATGTGCTCAGATGCCCTGGGGGGACGTAGTGCCACATGGGTGCAGTCAATGGCACCTAGCACTTTGGGGAATTGTGCCACACCGTAGAAATCAAGGGCGGCAGCCTGCCTTTCTGCAGGTGTCCTGGGCAGATATATGTGCCTGCGGACTGATGGGCGTGCAGTGATGATGTTCAAGACCTGCTGTAGGCAGCGTGACTGCGTGGCCTGAGACACCCCACCCACTATGGCACTTGTCCGCTGAAATAATCCTGTGGCAAAGAAGTGCAGTACATTGAGGACCTTCTCCAGGGGGCTGAGTGCTTGGGAGCACAGGGTGGGTGATGTGAGGTCATCCTCCCACTCACTGACCAGGTCCAGTATTATGTGTGTTGGAAACCTGTACCTCCCACACACGTGGTCATTAGGCATCCCAAGAAGGCTGGTTCTGGGAGTGAGAATTCAGGCCCTCACTATCCTCCTCCTCCTCCTTTGGTAACCCACGGCCACTGCTGCTAGGAACGGTATATTCATCCTGGCGTCTGAGCTTGTTTGTTGCTTGCGTGCACTTTTATGCTGCGCGGGTCGACGTACTCCTGCTTCATGCTGGCGTACGTGTTTCACAATTGGACCATTTATTTTTCGGCGTGTTGTAGGCGACCGTGTGAATCTTCCCGCCCACCCCAGGAATACACGTAACACGCTCTCCCAGGCCCAGTCGCGAGTAAATATTCCCGCCCACCCCTGGAATACATGTACCCCACTCTCACAGGCCCAGTCGCGTGTGGAAGTTCACGCGCACACCGAAATACACGTACCCTGCAAAATCACGTGTGAAACTTCACACGCACCCCGAAATACACGTACCCAGGGCAATCGCGTGTGGAACTTCCTGCGAACCCAGTAATACACGTAGCCTGCTGGTATCGCGTGTGGAAGTTCACGCGGACCCATAATACTTGTACCCTGATGGTATCGCATGGGAGACTACCCGCGCACCCCAGGAATACACGTACCCAGGCAAATCGCATGGCTGGGGGGTGAGGGTGCTGGGAGACATGTGTGGGGGCCTGGTGGAGGGTGCCCTGCACTGCTGGGGGCTGGGGGTGGTGGGAGACATGTGTGGGGGCCTGGTGGAGGGTGCCCTGCACTGCTGGGGGGTGGGGGTGGTGGGAGACATGAGTGGGGGCCTGGTGGAGGGTGCCCTGCACTGCTGGGGGGTGGGGGTGGTGGGAGACATGAGTGGGGGTGTGGTGGAGGGTGCCCTGCACTGCTGGGGGGTGGGGGTGGTGGGCGACATAAGTGGGGGCCTGGTGGAGGGTGCCCCTGGATGTTGGTGGGTAGGGGTGCTGGGGGACATGAGTTGGACATGATTGGGGGCCTGGTGGAGGGTGCACCTGCACTGCTGGGGGGTGGGGGTGATGGGAGACATGTGTGGGGGCCTGGTGGAGGGTGTCCTGCACTGCTGTGGGGTGGGGGTGATGGGAGACATGAGTGGGGGCCTGGTGGAGGGTGTCCTGCACTGCTGGGGGGTGGGGGTGCAGGGGGACATGAGTTGGACATGAGTGGGGGCCTGGTGGAGGGTGCCCCTGGATGCTGGGGGGTGGGGTGCAGGGAGACATAAGTTGGACATAAGTGGGGGCCTGGTGGAGGGTGCCCCTGGATGCTGGGGGGTGGGAGTGCAGGGACACATGAGTTGGACATGAGTGGGGGCCTGGTGGAGGGTGCCCCTGCACTGCTGGGGGATGGGGGTGCTGGGGGACATGAGTGGGGGCCTGGTGGAGGGTGCCCCTGCACTGCTGGGGGGTGGGGGTGATGGGAGACATGTATGGGTGCCTGGTGGAGGGTGCTCTGCACTGCTTGGGGGTGGGGTTGATGGGAGACATGAGTGGGGGCCTGGTGGAGGGTGCCCCTGGATGCTGGGGGGTGGGGGTGGTGGGAGACATGAGTGGGGGCCTGGTGGAGGGTGCCCCTGGATGCTGGGGAGTGGGGGTGGTGGGAGACATGAGTGGGGGCCTGGTGGAGGCTGCCCCTGCACTGCTGGGGCGTGGGGGTGGTGGGAGACATGTGTGGGGGCCTGGTGGAGGGTGCCCTGCACTGCTGGGGGGTGGATGTGGTGGGAGACATGAGTGGGGGCCTGGTGGAGGGTGCCCCTGGATGCTGGTGGTTGGGGGTGCTGGGGCACATGAGTGGGGGCCTGGTGGAGGATGCCCCTGCACTGCTGGGGGGTGGGGGTGGTGGGAGACATGAGTGGGGGCCTGGTGGAGGGTGCTCCTGGATGCTGGTGGGTGGGAGTGCTGGCGGACATGAGTTGGACATGAGTGGGGGCGTGGTGGAGGGTGCCCATAGATGCTGGGGTTGGGGTGCAGGGGGACATGTGTGGGGGCCTGGTGGAGGGTGCCCTGCACTGCTGGGGGGTGGGGGTGGTGGGAGACATGAGTGGGGGCCTGGTGGAGGGTGCCCTGCACTGCTGGGGGGTGAGGGTGCAGGGGGACATGAGTGGGGGCCTGGTGGAGGGTGGCCCTGAACTGCTGGGGGGTGGGGTGATGGGAGACATGTGTGGGGGCCTGGTGGAGGGTGCCCTGCACTGCTGGGGGGTGGGGGTGATGGGAGACATGTGTGGGGGCCTGGTGGAGGGTGCCCTGCACTGCTGGGGGGTGGGGTGCAGGGGGACATGAGTGGGGGCCTGGTGGAGGGTGCCTCTGCACTGCTGGGGGGTGGGGGTGATGGGAGACATGTGTGGGGGCCTGGTGGAGGGTGCCCTGCACTGCTTAGGGGTGGGGGTGATGGGAGACATGAGTGGGGGCTTGGTGGAGGGTGCCCTGGATGCTGGGGGGTGGGGGTGGTGGGAGACATGAGTGGGGGCCTGGTGGAGGGTGCCCCTGGATGCTGGGGGTGTGGGTGCAGGGAGACATGAGTTGGACATGATTGGGGGCCTAGTGGAGGGTGCCCTGCACTGCTGGCGGGTGGGGGTGGTGGGAGACATGAGTGGGGGCCTGGTGGAGGCTGCCCCTGCACTGCTGGGGGGTGGGGTGATGGGAGACATGAGTGGGGGCCTGGTGGAGGCTGCCCCTGCACTGCTGGGGGTGGGGGTGGTGGGAGACATGAGTGGGGGCCTGGTGGAGGCTGCCCCTGCACTGCTGGGGGGTGGGGTGATGGGAGACATGAGTGGGGGCCTGGTGGAGGCTGCCCCTGCACTGCTGGGGGGTGGGGGTGGTGGGAGACATGAGTAGGGGCCTGGTGGAGGCTGCCCCTGCACTGCTGGGGTGTGGGGGTGATGGGAGACATGTGTGGGGGCCTGGTGGAGGGTGCCCTGCACTGCTGGGGGGTGGGGGTGATGGGAGACATGTGTGGGGGCCTGGTGGAGGGTGCCCTGCACTGCTGGGGGGTGGGGGTGCTGGAAGACATGAGTGGGGCCTGGTGGAGGGTGCCCCTGGATGCTGGTAGGTGGGGGTGCTGGGGGACATGAGTTGGACATGAGTGGGGGCCTGGTGGAGGGTGCCCTGCACTGCTGGAGGGTGGGGGTGGTGGGAGACATGAGTGGGGGCCTGGTGGAGGCTGGCCCTGCACTGCTGGGGGGCGGGGGTGATGGGAGACATGGGGCCTGGTGGAGGGTGCCCTGCACTGCTGGGGGTGGGGGTGGTGGGAGACATGAGTGGGGGCCTGGTGGAGAGTGCCTTGCACTGCTGGGGGGTGGGGGTGGTGGGAGACATGAGTGGGGGCCTGGTGGAGGGTGCCCCTGGATGCTGGTGGGTGGGGGTGCTGGGAGACATGAGTGGGGGCCTGGTGGAGGCTTCCCCTGCACTGCTGGGGGTGGGGGTGCAGGGAGACATGAGTGGGGGCCTGGTGGAGGGTGCCCCTGGATGCTGGTGGGTGGGGGTGCTGGGGGACATGAGTGGGGGCCTGGTGGAGGCTGCCCCTGCACTGCTGGGGGGTTGGGGTGCAGGGAGACATGAGTGGGGGCCTGGTGGAGGGTGCCCTGCACTGCTGGGGGTGGGGGTGATGGGAGACATGAGTGGGGGCCTGGTGGAGGATGCCCCTGGAGGCTGGGGGGTGGGGGTGGTGGGAGACATGAGTGTTGGCCTGGTGGAGGGTGCCCCTGGATGCTGGGGGGTGGGGGTGCAGGGAGACATGAGTTGGACATGAGTGGGGGCCTGGTGGAGGGTGCCCTGCACTGCTGGGGGGTGGGGGCGGTGGGAGACATGAGTGGGGGCCTGGTGGAGGCTGCCCCTGCACTGCTGGGGGGTGGGGGTGGTGGGAGACATGTGTGAAGTCCTGGTGGAGGGTGCCCTGCACTGCTGGGGGTTGGGGGTGATGGGATACATGAGTGGGGGCCTAGTGGAGGGTGCCCCTGGATGCTGGGGGGTGGGGGTGGTGGGAGACATGAGTGGGGGCCTGTTGGAGGGTGCCCCTGGATGCTGGGGGGTGGGGGTGCAGGGAGACATGAGTTGGACATGAGTGGGGGCCTGGTGGAGGGTGCCCCTGCACTGCTGTGGGGTGGGGGTGGTGGGAGACATGTGTGAGGTCCTGGTGGAGGGTGCCCTGCACTGCTGGGGGTTGGGGGTGATGGGAGACATGAGTGGGGGCCTAGTGGAGGGTGCCCCTGGATGCTGGGGGGTGGGGGTGGTGGGAGACATGAGTGGGGGCCTGGTGGAGGGTGCCCTGCACTGCTGGGGGATGGGGGTGGTGGGAGACATGAGTGGGGGCCTGGTGGAGGGTGCCCCTGGATGCTGGGGGATGGTGGTGCTGGGGGACATGAGTTGGACATGAGTGGGGGCCTGGTGGAGGGTGCCCCTGGATGCTGGGGGGTGGGTGTGCAGGGGGACATGTGTGGGGGCCTGGTGGAGGGTGCCCTGCACTGCTGGGGGGTGGGGGTGGTGGGCGACATGTGTGGGGGCCTGGTGGAGGGTGCCCTGCACTGCTGGGGGTGGGGGTGCAGGGGGACATGAGTGGGGGCCTGGTGGAGGGTGCCCCTGCACTGCTGGGGGGTGGGGGTAATGGGAGACATGTGTGGGGGCCTGGTGGAAGGTGCCCTGCACTGCTGGGGGGTGGGGGTGATGGGAGACATGAGTCGGGGCCTGGTGGAGGCTGCCCCTGCACTGCTAGGGGGTGGGGGTGGTGGGAGACATGAGTGGGGGCCTGGTGGAGGGTGCCCCTGAATGCTGTGGGGTGAGGGTGCTGGGAGACATGTGTTGGTGATCAGTAGTGCAAGGTGACATGTGGGTTGGCTGGGGGGCATGACCATGGTGGATGGGTTGCCTGTGGGACAGGAGCAGGGGTGCAGGGTAGTCCCCTGTGGTGTGGGCTGCCTGCAGGGGCTGTGAAGGGTGTAGAGGGAACACCTGGGAGGACCCACATGGCCAAATCACGTGTAGCATTCCCCGGCACCACCGAAATACACGTACCCTGCTGAAATTGTGTGTGAATCTTCCCGCGCACCTCGGAATACACATACCCAGGCCAATCGCGTGTGGAACTTCCTGCGCACCCGAAGTACACGTACCCAGGCCAATCGCGTGTGGAACTTCCAGCGCATCCCGAAGTACACGTACCCAGGCCAATCGCGTGTGGAACTTCCTGCGCACCCCGAAACACACGTACCCAGGCTAATCGCGTGTGGAACTTCCCGCGCACCCCGAAGTACACGTACCCAGGCTAATCGCGTGTGGAACTTCCCGCGCACCCCGAAGTACACGTACCCAGGCCAATCGCGTGTGGAACACACGCACACGCTATTTTTCACACAGCGGGTGTCTGTGTTTGTCGGTACCACTTTGCACCTCATTTGTCCTAGAGGGCCACTGTATAGACCATTCATCATGGCTGTATATGGGTGCTTTTTGTTAGCGCACATTTTGGCGCACATTTATTTCAGGCGCAGGGACGCTACCGCCTGCTTTCTTGTGGCGTACTTGTTTGGCCCTGTGTGTGTCTTTCACCGTGCGCTGGTTTGCCCTATTCGATTCCATGAATACAGGTTGTAGGTGAGCGTGTGGGCGTTCCACGCACTTGCCTCCTGTACTTCCCCCGTGACGCCCATGTTTTCACGCGTTGTTCCCCATTCCGAGTGTTACGCCCCGTGTTCTGCCTACTTTTGTGATGTGCGCCGCGCTATGTGCGATTTCGCAGTGGCCGTGGCGCACGCTGTTGGATGACCTGTGCGCCGGCGTGTGCGGCGCACTTTTTCAGCGCACATCCAATGTTTTTCTCGCGCACGGGCTTCCATGAATCGATGTGGGCTGGTTTCCCTGCGATTTTCGCACTTGCACTGCGATTTTCGCACTTTTACTGCGAATCGCACGTTTTGGCACCTCTGCGCAGGAATTTTCAGCGCACATTAATTCCATGAATCGACCCCTTAATTTTAGAATGTCTGTTATTGATTGTCCAGCGAATGTCTTACCTGGGCAAATTGTTCTTGGGAGTAAACTGGTTAGACAATGACTCACTCTGGCGCAAATGCCTATATTCTGAACATGCATCTGAAGGTTTGGCCGTAGCCAGTTTTATTAAGTCTATTGCTCTTAAAATTGGATGATTTGTCATATTTTGTATCGGTTTGGGCAAATATCACATTATGTTGAGTGTCCGTATGAATGTTTTCATTATTTTATGTTTTTATTCCTTGACATATTTTTCTTGTGTTTTATTTTATGTTTTAAAGGTTTGTATAAACCCCATACAATAAAAAGAAATATATTTTAGCTGAAAAACTATTAATCACTCTTTGACAGCAGTGTGCTAATGTCTAGGAAACCTGAATAAAAAGGCAACAAGGTGCTAAGAATCCTGCCGGAAACTGCAAGAGGGAGGTGATGGCCTGAGGGTGCCAGCAAAACCAGCCTGTAAATGTGCATGTAGCAAGTGAGGAGGATGGCAAACCTGGTGGGGGCTGCTACTTTGGATCCGCGCCTGACAGACAAAGGTCAATGGAACCTGCAACGCATCCTGTCTGGGACAAGAAAAACACAAGGATGGTTTATGGGTGGGAACACAGTTTTTCTATTTTCAATTTTGATTAGATGTTCCGTCTATGGGACTTTGCATTCAGGAACTAAAACATATAAATGCATATTATTGAAAGGAGATGAAGTGACGTGAAGGGGAAGGGTTGTGTTGCGCAATCTGTTGTCCCCACCCCCACGACGACCAAGGGGCCGATTCAGGAAGGACATGGCTTGGCGACACAGGATCCTTGCCTTATGCACAGTGGAGTGCAAGAGGAGGGCTTGTCATGCTACAGAATAGCACGGACAATACACTTTAGTGGGAGCAATACAGTGCAAAGATTGTACACGGATTGTCTGCTGTACGTTGGATTAATTGCTTACATGTTTGTATGCACTTGTGGTTTTATACATTTTTATAAAATGCTTCTGTGAATCACAATGTTTAATGTGGAAGAGGAGGAGCCTTACCAGAAGCAGACAGAAAGGAAGAGGACATTGGATCGTTCACCTCACTTAGTAAATACTTGACAAGCAAGAGTAGGACTAGAAACTTTGAATATTACAAAGCGTAATCAGGGCATTATTTGACAAAATCAGCTGCTGCTAAGGCAGTCAGTGGTCCCTTCTGATTGGCAGCAAGACACACAACCGAAACCCCCTCTTCTTTGAGCAGAACGCTGTTCTTTTATTTGTTCAGTATTTTAATATTGTGCATTTGGAAGCCTGAGTTTTTCAAATTTTGGGAATTCAGACCAGTTTGTTTTGAAGGTAGTTGATTGTAACGTTTGTGCAAAGTTCTAAAACGCCCCATGCACATCCGTATTAATCAACAGGGACTACAATGGGCCATAGACGTCATTACTCCTTTACGAGCCAAGCATCCCGCAAAGTATCCCCTAACTCAGTAAACATTCTGACCACTAACTTGCAATCCTGAACCAAAAGAGCTAGTCAAAAAAGTTTGAGGTGAAGGAATTATAATGACGTGTTTAGCTGTGATAATATTGTTCGAAAGAATTCTTGCTAGGGAAGGCATGGCTGTCTTTCTAACTTCGGCCAGTAGATGAGGCTGTAGGCAAGGAAATGAAATTGTACGTACGGAACTTCTCTGATATTTATTATGCGGAATTGTGGCGTTTAAGGTAAGGTTTACTCGAAATGCCGCGGAGAGAGAAGAAGGGCCGTTTATGCGTTTGGGTATGAACTCAGTTGCAGCAAATCTGTGTTTCTCCGAGGTTATGTTTAAACAGTTTGCACGTCTTTCGCATTCAGGGCCGAATAGTGTTACCATGTTTAGGTTTTAGGATTTGCGGACCCTCGCAATGCGTTCTGCACAGAACGACCCGATTGATAGTCGTTACAAGACCCATTATTTATTCACTCATGTATTCATGCTGTAAAGCGACAAACCTATTATCTGTCGTCCTCTTTGCACCACATAATGTTTCATTGTCACAATTACACATTTTATACAAGCAAATATAGTGGCGACTGCTAAGTGAATTGGGGAGATGGGGACAGCTATTTTCAAAGAATTGTCTCAAGCAAACATATTGTGGGCATAAACATATCGTTTATGAGATTTGGGTGGGTGGGATATGACCCTGAGAAAACGTTTTTTTTTAAAACTGTTCAACTGGTGCATTGTACAGCACGAATTACACAAACAAATTGGATAAAAACAGCCATACAATTTGCATTTTCAGTCTGGCTGTTCCCAAAGGAAAATCAGGACTTTCTCAATGATATGTGTTAGCGTTGACGTGTAAAACACATGTTCATGCCCGCAGACCCCCACAAACTATATACCAGCACTGCCAAGTACAATACATGTTCAAGCTGGAAGTGCCTAATAATATTTGCAAAGACTGCACTGTTGAACTTATTTCCATACTGCTATTGCGAAACAATATAATCACTGTTACCCACTGTAACACATTTTCAGGCTGCCTGTGGCTAACACATGCCCATATTGCCACTGTAAAATATGTTCATGCGGCCTGTTCCCAATATATTCCAGCATGCTGCAGTACAAATACAGGTTCACACTCACTGTGCCTAATATATGACAGAATGTCAGATCACATTTCCATGCTGGCTTTGCGATTGATTGACCCAATGAAGGCACATGGAGTGAGAAAACTGGTAAAAAGTTACAGGCTTCAAATGCTCGTGAGGAACCATGCTTTGTAGCTTGCGGCAAATACGTCTTCCCCACTGCCACTCCTGTAATCTTCCTTCTACAGCTGGAAAGTTCCTATGTATATGAAACAAGCAGCTGTCATTCTACTCTTTAAGAGGCCCACAGCTTGCCCTGATAACATATCTAGTTATAGACCACTTTCAATCCTCCACTGCCTAAGCACAATACTGGAAAGTGAAGTGGCATACCAACATCAAGGCCATGTGGAACAATGTAAGCTTTTACATGACCGCTAATTAGGCCATAGGTCCATGAGAGGAATGGAACGTTCTTTGGCAAACTTAAGACCAGGCTTTTGAGTGACCCCTGGTTAAGGGACATGAGGTGGTCATTATTCTCCTTGACCTGTCCAGGGCCTATGGTACAGTAGGTCATGTCACATAACGAAAAAGACTAACAGAATGGACAGGCATTTCTGGTCTAGCGCTTGAAAGGGTTCAATCCTAAAAGGTCCTCCATTGTGTTCACCAAGGCTCTCCTCTACTCTCTAAAATATATATTCACCACCTTACTCAACACATTGAAAGTTAAGGCTAGGCTACCAAGTGTATGCGTAGGATCCACAAATTCATCTACGCCTGGAAAGGTGAAGGGAATTAGTGTAACATCACAAAATGCACAAGAAGACATCTTCCAGTGGGGGAGGGAGCGCTTCTTCCGCCTCAGTGGATCTAGATCCCAAATTCTCATTCTGAGACACGTAGCCAACAATAGTCTCCTTTCTGGTTTGCTGAATTCACTGGACAATACCCTTACACCATACAAAAAGGTACACAATTTGGGAGTCATCTGTCGGGGGGGAAATTCTCCCAGGGTCGGCTGGGCCGTCCGCGGACCTCCGGGCAGGGAGGCCCCATCTTGCTAACAGTGTACGCTATACAATCTTAGATCTTTACCTGGCCCCGTAATTTTGGGGACTCGCGATTGTCCGCTAAGGAAAAATAGTAAAATATAGCATTTGCATTTGTATACTCTTTTCTTTCTTTTCTTCCTTTACCGAACACCTTTACGGCCCCCTGCGGCCAGGGCGCACGTAGCCCCCTGCGGCTGCGTGCCCCGTGTGACGTTCTTGTACAGCCGTCCCACTTTCTTATACCCCTCCTCCTCTTTTTCCACTTGCCGTGGCCGGCTTTCTCCGTGTGCAGTCCTCCTTTTCACCCTCCCCCGATCTACTCGTTACCGTTTATCTCCGTCTCCACTCCCTTACCATAATTCTCTTCCCCACCACTCTCCGAAAGAAAAAATGCCTCGTGTTCGAGATGTCCTATGAAAGCCCTACTGGTGACGTCACCGATCTCCTCCAAAACTACAGGTAAGTTCTTCACATGTTTTTAAATGTTCAAAATACGCTTGTAATCTACCCCCGTTAACCCCAAAGCTGTCTTCCTGTCACGCCTGAAACAAGGTAATCAACAAAATAATCGGACTGCGCACACTGCGTCGCCTCGCGTGTGATACGCCCCTCGACAGGAGGGCTTAACCAGCCAATTATCTTCCGTATTAGGCAACCAGCTAGCTACCGCCTACAGGGAAACGTCATCTATCTATCGAGTTTCCTGCTCGATCAATAGGGATCCTCATCTACTCATTGATCAATAATCACCAAATCGTAGGAAACCGCACACACACACACCCTTACACGTGGTCGCGACCTAGGCCAATCAGTGTCTACGGGCGGCCGCACGTGATGTTTTCGTGCTCCGCCCCCTCCTCTTCCGTAATTTAGCGGACTGCTCTCGCACTTGTCCAGCTACCATTCACTTCACCGTCAACACTAATTTATCAAACCTTCGCCGCGCACCTGTGTAACACCTCCCTCCTCCCGTATCCTATTCCTCCCCCCTCCCTCACAATTTCACATTGCTTTTTGGGCGTGGCATACTCACCAAGTTCTCTTGATGCGGGGCCGCTCGACTGCGTGCACCCCTCCAAGCGGGTCGCCACCTCCCCTTGTCTGGACCACGTCTGGACACTCGCCAACCGATGGCGGGATACTTCTCAACCGGCTCCCGAAGGCCAATATCCGGATTGCACTGTCCGGTCGTCTCGCAGTTCCGCCATGGTCCTGTAGTCCTCAAAAGGGGGCAGCGGCAGAGGGGGCCGCGCCGCCGGGCCTCCTCGCAACGGGAGCACTCGGAAAGATAAAATAAAAGCAGATCTTAAACAGATCTCAGCGGTGCCTCCAACTTGTCGGGGGGGGAAATTCTCCCGAGGTCGGCTGGGCCGTCCCCGGACCTCCGGGCAGGGAGGCCCCAAATCCTCCCGTGTATCCCAAAAATGAGTATGAGGCACACGCAAGAAGCAAGGTGATTCTGCTATTTATTAAACAAAACGGCAGGGATGGGTCAAGGATCATACACGTCCGTCCTGACACTCTCTCTCTCTCCGTGGGGCTCGCAGGCCCTTTTTACCTTAGTATGACGCGCTACTTGCGTCACCTGGGAAAGTTAGCAAAAAACCTATCGCCACTCTGGATTGGTTCCTCGAGTGGTAAGGTTAGTATAGCATACCTATAGAGAACGTTGTTAGTGGTTGAGGGTCAGTCAGGTGGTATACTTGGGTTGTCCTTTCAATTAGATACATGAAAATTGTTACATGAAGACCCCTGAGGATTGGCTAATGTTAATGGCATCAGTGATAAGAGCCCCATGTTCTGATTGGTCCACTCGCGAGCCCCCCAGTCTGGGACCATCGCTGTTCCCAGCTCGCGGTGCACCTGTCATTTGCAACAATGAATAACTATGGGTATGTGCAGACAATGCAAGGATTTGTTCATATGCTGGAGGGCAGACTACTCCCACTGCTGCAGATGTCCATTGAGTCGCTTAATTGTTGCTGCCTGTGTCTAAAAACGTGGTATCCAGGCGCCTCCTTCCTCCTGGGCCTGGCACCCTGTCAGGTTCGGCTTGGTCACGTGAGGAGAGACCGTGGTTGAGGCAGAATTCTGCACATTTAATATTGCATCTTCCACTGTGTGTCTGGCTTAGTTTGCAGGTGTAACCTTGGCTTCGGCTTGTGGCATGCGAGTTTGCAACATTGTGCCCTTGACTGTCTGTTCTCACCGGGCTCGTTCTGCAGGGTCAGCAATTGTACTCTTGCTCGTTCAATGTTCATGGAGGCTCTTGCTTGCGGCCTACTTGGGCCTGGTGCATAGGTGGGGACGTTTGATGCACGGCGCTTTAGGTTATGGTATCATATTGCTTTATCCCCAGTATCATGTCTTTGTTATATTTCTCATTGCAATGCATGGGGTAGGAGAAGCGTCAGCAAGCATTTTAGATGTGTTCGTTGTGCGTCTTGCGTTTCTGCATTTTGAAAAACCTATGTGAAAAATAATAAAGATGCGCGTCAGTGGGTGTGTCCGTCACCTACGTCATAGCACTGAATGTGCTCTTCGTGTGGATTGGTGTGGGAGTGTCCAGTGTGCATGTTTGCACGGGTGTGCTGACCGTTGGCTAGGTCGTCATGGCATCTCTGACGATGTGTTCATTTACTGTTGAATGGTTCAGTCGAGTTCATCCATGCCACAGGTACTGTTGAATGGTTCAGTCAAGTTCATCCATGCCGCAGGTGTCGGCATGGGCAGGGCAGGCTGGTGGGCAGGCTGGTGGGCACATCTGTATGTTCCTGTACCAGGGTATTTGGTCGTCTGGTAGATAAGCAAACTCCTTTTGTGGCGGGTGTCTGGGCCGCGATCCTCTAGGCCAGGGGCGTGAGGGGATTGGTGGGAGCCTTTTGTTCCATTCTCCCACTTCACATCTTTGACACAAAGCTCTCCATCACACTTCAAAAAAATCCACTAGTCAAGGGAGCCAATTGTCAACTTTCAATGCTTTGAGAAATCTTGCCTCTCATTCAAACAAGTCCCTGTGGTGAACTGACCAGATCCCTGGTGATGGCACAGGTGGACTGCCTCAAGGTGATGTAGCCTAATCTCCCCAAAAGTGTAAATCGACAGCCAGAACTCAGGGAGCACAACATCCAAAGGCCAGATTCCCTCGCAACCTGAAAACACGTTATCATATTGAACACGCGATAAAAGCCCTTAAAGGGCTTCCCGCAGTGGCCAGAATAAAGTTCAGCATTCTTTGAGCAAAGGACCAAAAGAGCTACAGAAATTGAGCCCATACTATAATCTGGCCAAAAGCTCTGGTTCCCAAATAACAAACCACCAGGCAGCGAACATGAGAAAGAGAAAGACAAGGCAGCAAAACAATGGGAGTGCAGGGCCCAAAATGTTTGAACAATATCATTCTGGCCTTGAGCAATTTATTGAGTTCGCTTTCTTTCAGAATGAATCCTAAAATCCGGAACATTTGGCTGCATAATGTCTTGCTACTGTGGTGAGCCGGGAAACCAAACGGCCGCACTCTAACCACCTTTTCACTGAATCGGCTGTCTGCCTCTCCATCCACTGGTCTTACTCCCCTCTCGCCCATTTACTGTTAGCCAGTCACCTATAGTCTCCCTCCCATTTCTCTCCCGTCCCTGCACATTATCACCTGCATTAGTATGCCAATCTCCCATGTATGTAAGCGTTCCCTTTGCACTGCTTTCAGTGAGCCACCACTTTCCTAACTTTGACTTATTTCTCCATTGACAATGGGTCTCTTTTATGCGCTTGCGCGTAGCTGCTCTCTTCTAGGGATGGAGTGCCATGCCATTCCTCCCGAGGCCAGCTCTCGTGGCTGTCTCCCGGCTCCAGGGTATGTGATTCAGGCCACTTGAAACTTATAAATGTTCTTTTTATTATTATAATAGAGCAAAAAGACTTTTAAAAAAAGTAAAATAATCCTAAAAATAAAAATAAACAATATACTTTACATTGCATTATAGATTTCATCTCCATAGATACAATTCTATCAATACAATTCAGTCCTCAAAATATAACATAATAATTTACAACCTTAATACTAATCACATTAGGGAATCGGCGCCTATACATTCTCTGTTGACCAGGCAAAGTGTCCATACCAACAATCCACTGTCTTTAGAGGGCATGGTATATGTCCCGTTAAACGATGCCATGGGCTATCTTACTAAGAGCAGCAGGCCCAGCCTTAGCGGATAGCCAGAGTGTGGTGAGATGATAGATCAATAGATGGTCATTTTCTTCAAAGAGCTCATGCCAGATACTTGGGGGAGCAAGAGCGAGATGTCCTCCCTGCCGGCCGCTCTCAAGGCTCGCCTCCTGAAAAGCCGCACAATCACAAAGTCATTGTCAAGAAGCCTCCTCATAATTGAGGCCACATGCTCTACAAGTACTTTGGGTGCTAAAGCCTCGATCCAATAGTGTACCGACCACATTAAACTTGCGCCTCACATATTCATTTCTTAAATAAGAGTTAGTAAAGGCACGTAGGATCCAGGAACAAAGAAACCATGAATGTGGTCACCACTGTTATTCTTTGTGGATAGGTCTATCCAGTCTTGTTCACATTTAAGATGCGTAAGATTAACTTTTATTAATGTCTTACATTTCCCCACAGGCAGCTGGGCAGCTTGTACACCAAAAGTGTGCTCCCAGTTAGTGCCATTTGATATTATATCTGTACAAGTTGTTGGCTTCCCATACAAAGCACGTTATTTGGCTTTGCATGCAAGAAGACACTGCCAGGGTTTAGCGCCCAGATTGAGAAGGTTCCAAAAGCACTTAGCATGCTGAACACTAATCATGATCTGAGTCGATTTGATATGGAACTCATTAAATGGAAATTCTAGCTGGTAGATGCCATAGTTCCTTGATGGAGCGACTTTCCAAGTGCCGTAATGCTACGATAGGTTATTTATAACAGGCTTAATACCCAGAGGTTTCTAAGCTCGAACCCGGGCATCGAACCTGTGTTGCTCCGTGTAGTCTTGCTTCCAAGGCGAGCATGTTGCCCCTGAGCTATCCTCCCGAGACCAGCTATGGCTCTCTTACTCTCGCATTCTACAGCCCCATAGGTTAACTTAGGTATTATTTTCATCCATACACTTTGAGCAATGCAGCAAGGGAAAGACCAGTGTCTCATGTCCCGAAGCGCTTCATTGCACCAATATGTTGTCAGCATCAAGCTGTTCCAAATGGTGCTCCCAGCTCAGGCTGGGGTCCATCCTGACTCCCAAGTACTTGTAGTGATCCCGGGAGGATAGCTCAGCGGCAACGTGCTCGCCTTGGAAACAAGACGACATGAAGCAACACAGGTTAGTTCCCTGGGTCCGTGCTTAGAAAACCCTGGGTATATAAATACGAAACTAAGAGACATATTCCTGTAACAGCGCCTCGATGCCCCCAGGCTGTGTGAGATCTTTAAAAATCCAAATAAAATTTTTAAAAAATAGTTATATTTTTCTACTTGTTCAAGCAGGGTACCCTGCAACCGCCATATATATATTTCGTGAAATGTAGACTTTTTGCATCATTGTTTTAGTTTTGGCGATGTTAATGCAAAGATTGTGTGAGACTGAAAATTCAGATAATTGGTTGAGCAACCCTGGGAAACCCAAAGGGGTAATAAGGTTATGGAGGCTAAGCTCATCTGCGTAGCCAAGCCAAGTGAATTGCACGTCTCTCAATTTAGGCGGGCAACCCGCCGCCAGGTATTTAGATAAGTCTGCCAAGTAGAGATTAAATAGCAGGGGTGCTAACATGCACCCCAGCTTCAGCCCTGTTGCAGTCTTGCTATTATCACCCTTCAGATCTAGATGAACAGTGACTGAGGGATCTGTGTAAAGTTTGCGGATCATTGATAGAACCCCTCTGGGATGCCCCCAGCCCCTCATTTTCTGCAGAGTGTCACACGATTAACCGAATGCAGCACTGAAATCCACATAGGCTACACACACCGGTTGCTGTCTGAGCCTCCATGCACTCTCAGTAACGGTTCTTAGTACCACAATATTATATGTAGTGGAGCACTTTTCACGAAAGCCATACTGGTTAGGGGGAAGTATCTGGTAAATGCCTACCCAACGTAACACTTTGGCAGCGATCTCCGCCGGCGCGTCCAGCACTGCTAAAATGCAATAGCTGTTAGGACTATTTGTTGGACCTCCCTAATACACAGAAACGATTATACTCTGTGTCCAGGTGCAAGGCAACTTGGCAGTAGTACTGATAGATTTTTTAAAAAAAGGTGCAGAACAACACCCCATTTGTCTGGGTGTAACTTCTTTAGAGAGTTACACATCCCATTGGGTTCAGGAGCTCTCGATTCCAGTCCTTTATAAATAATGCTAGATTTTGTGTTCAAGTATGCACTGCCAAGTAGCCTCACCATCTTCGCAAGACTCTCTTCTTCGAGGTGACTCCCAAGGTATTAAGGATAAGTTATTCCCACCCACTCTTAGAAGCAATTATAATCAAATCAGGGTTAAAATGTATCAACCACCTTCCAAAAAGCTCCGCCCGGCCCGTCCAGCATTGCTAAAATGCAATAGCACATCCGTTTTACCCACAATGTCTATGAGGATCCTGCATCGATTTAATTGTACACCCTTCTGATAGGTGCGGAAGCAGTACTGGTAACTGCGTTTCAGGAGATTACAGTCTGTCTTGATCAGTGCGAAATCCACGCTATTCAAAATTGCCTGTCTGAGTTCCCTTCTGAGAGCACGTTGGCGTTCACGATGAGCTTATCATGGCAATGTTTGTGAGGTTTGCCTCGATGAAGTGGACTGTACAAGCTCTTGAAACAGAATTACAAGTGGGAATTGCACATCTTGCAACAGCAGACTATGGATTGATAGCTGCCCCTGTACTTAGTCCAGGCTAATAAAAGAGAGTCTACATTCTGACGTGAGCGCAGGTGAACTCGTAGAAACCCATCAAGCCCCACTTGTACCAATACATTGCCTGCTGCATCTGAAGAATAGTTATCCGCTTGCTCCATCTCGGCAGGATTCCATACTATATGGAACGAGGACACATACGCACCGACCAGAGAAGCTAAGGTAAGACTTTGCAGGACGTTCCCGCTGTGGATCAGACCAACACTGTTAGATATGGAGCAGCACGCGAAAACAGGTGCGCAATTAGAAAGAACCTGCTAGCATTAGCCCACGGCAAACACTCGTACTTCCTCGCCCACTCTTTATATAAACAAGAAACAAGATACTCAAACAAATGCACGGAGAAGAGGAACGCCACGAAGAATTCTTATTTATTTTAAGAAAATAAAAAAAACATATTCAACCGTAAACTCTCGCCCGCATCTAACGCACGCAGGTTTTAAAAATACTCACCATTATGTTAAAAGAAGATTCCAGGAACTGGCTTAGCCTAAGCATTGCGTTTAAGCAGAGAGCACACACTGACAGGTCTATTAAACAAATGAGATTTTTCTATAGGACTACTGGGATCCAACCCATGACTGACAAGCTGAAAAATGAGCATATGCATTACACAAGACTGGGTAAGCAGAATGAGTTTTTGTTTACAAAACAGGTGATGCAAAACACTTTTGCAGGTATTGAAGTTACATCAATAAGAGCTGAAATGAATGAACTGATATTTTCTTTTGTTTTTTCTCTTTCTTTTTTGAATACCACATTACCCCTCCCACAATGGCCTACCTTCTCTTCTTTTGTGTATTATTATATGGGGTTGTGCACAATGTTTTTCTTGTTTTGAATGTTTTCATGCAATGACTGTTGAAAATTGCGCAGAAATGTCCCATTTAATTTTAAAACAATTTCTTTTCATATATACGATTTCTCCATGTTCAAATTTTATTTTTATTACTTTCAAATGTTTGTATATAGCCCTGATTTGAAAAAGACGAAAGTACAGTCGAAACACGTGTTATCACAAAGGGCACGCAGTGACATAAAAATACTGAATTATCATAAAAAGGAGGCTATTGTCGTTCTTTTTTGGAGTTATGGGCGCATGAGCGTATTTCAGTGTTACTCCAAAAATACAGTTTCTTATCCGAACGGAGTAGAGGAGCCAAGGACTCCGTTGTTACCCAGCTGATGCAACCTTGATTTACACATTATTCCAAGAATGCAAGAGGGCGCTGAGCTCTACAAAAAGGTACCCGACAACAGGTTCCTCACAAGGGCTAAAAGTTCCATACTATATGGTTGTCCCCAGTGTTGGTATCCAGCTCAACAATTCCCTGATCAACTAAAGGTGCAATACCAGCCACTTTGCCCCGATGCACATGGTTGCTTTCTTCCCGACTTAAAATTGCGAAGTCAATGATCAAAGGATAATAATGAGATTGAATAAAGATCCAATATCGACACACTGCAGGCTGAGACCCTCATGTAACCTTCCGGGCCTCTGACTCTCTGTTCAACATTTTAAGGCCATGCATATTCATGAATGTATACCACTAAAGTCCTTTGGCACTATAGGTTTGTTCCTTCAATATTGCATTGGGGATCTCTAGGGCAATTTCTGCACCGTCTTAAAAATGTGATGGCATCTTTGCATGAAAGTCACCCAGTAGAAGTACTGGTAAAGAGGGTGATCTGAGTGACTCTTCCAGGAGAGGTGTAAGTGTATCCATAATTACTTGGGTACTTCCCACTTGAGTGGCCAGGGTTTCTATATGATTACAACCAGCTAGTATCAATGATTTAGTAGTCCATGTCTCCTAAAGTGGCACAACCACAAACATGTCCATGGTTTCCCAAAGGCCATTGTTATCTAAGTAATGTTCATGGCCTCTGGTATTCCAGGAGAGCACTAAATTACTAGGGCTATGGTCTATTGATAATTCTCGGTTGGAGAACCCAGCCGAACAAGACCAGTCAGTCTCCTCGTTATCCACCTGAGTCACGACTTTTGCCGTATTATCATAAGTTCTTCTGATCCCCTGATATCGTTTACTTCAACCGTTAACAGATCTCTGGTCCCCTGATGAGTAGCATTGTGCCAGAGACTATCTTTAGTAGTAAGCTGAATATTAGGTCGCCCCTGCTTGAAGCCACTACACTCGTATCCCAATAAAACAAAAATCATTAGCATACTATAAGATGTCCTCCTCACTGATTGATAATACAAATAGACTCTAGTACCCACCCTGGGTTCATCCTCTAGTTGGTCAACAATCCTAATGTCTTCAGTTGTGACCATACGTAGAGAATGAATGTGGTGCTGGAGACTAACGGCCCGATTCACAGAAGTGTTTTATAATCGCAAAACCCCATTGAAAATTGCTCTGTGAATAAGGGCCTAATTAACAGGCTACGATTAAGTATGCAAGAGTCAGAGTTGCAAAAGTGGTTTGTAATAATATACCACAGTCTGGATCAAGGAAGTTGTTATGGGCCATCCTACCATCATTTTTTGAGGGAATATTTCTTTGCAGAATCACGCTGAGTATTTACAATGATATTGTTTTTGTGGACTAATGCCTCATGGTGCTCAGGCCCGGATAATAGTGGACCAAACTACCGAAGGATTGTGGGTCTATTTGTGTTAGAAAGACTGTAATTGGTGTTGGGCGACAACGTGCCCACATTTATAATGACTCCCCCAAACTAGACGGAACGAGGGATTAATAGTTTGATTGGTACAAAGCAAACGGTCCAACCCATTTAAGTTAAGTGATTCATATTGTTGGGGGGTGGAGGGGCGTTCTGTTTAGTAGTGGACTGTGCAGTTTGCCAATAGTTTCTAATATCGTTCTTTCGCCTAAGAAGTAGCTTTCTTACGGCACTCCATATCGAGAATCAAATCAGTAGAGTGGTTACCCAAATTCCACTTGCACGCCTCAGATTTACTGGCCTTGTCATATAAACAGTGAATACATTCTTCCTCATGGCTTTAGGCTTCTCAATGATGCAAAACTGTCCTTCTTTATCAGTTATTAGTTAAGTTCCAATATAGTCTGAAATAATTACTTCTTTTGACCCTTAGTTCACTTTCCGAGGTCTGTAACCAATATTTTATCTGGCTTTGCCTTGAGTATCGCCACAAAGGTCTTGTCGCTTTGCAATTTAGCAGACCATTATTTATAACCATATCCAAAGTATCACCACTGATAATAGCAGTAGGATGGGGCACAGCAACAAAAGAATTCGCCACTTACTGTGGCATACAGTCTGGGAAGGCTTGGCGGGCATCCTCACAAGTGATAATCTCCTGAATAAGACATGCCACTTTTGAGATAAAAGGTTTTATAACTAAGTGGCGAGTGATTCCTTTCAAAATATCAGAATGGGGCTTAACTTCCTTGTAGATGTGTTCGCAATGTTTCACAAATGAGGTGCAAAGAAAATCAAGGGCCTGCAGCTTTACCATAGATGATACAGAGTTATGGAAAAACGAATTAACAATGGGCCCCAAATTAGATTCTGATACATCCCCGGGAACCTCCACAGGTGGTTTAGTAGGTGAATTATCTGTGGACTCAGAGGCTAAAGGAAGTACTAACTAGGCCACCTCCTCGCTCATTCCAACACCAAATTGTGCCAAGGTCAAGATTTCAAGCAATTCAAGCAAGGGTTCCCTAATTGTACAGTTAAGCTGTTGGAATTGAAATAATATTATGCCTCCGATCGCAGTAATTGAATGTGTATTGGCCTACGCCAAGTTGTCTAAAATATCATGTAAATAGATTCCGCGACAAGGTCTTGACCTTAACGAAAAGTTATGTAAATCGCCATCTTGGATTTAGCTGCCATTTTAGGTTCTCTTGTAATGTGGAAGTCATCCTGAACATCAAAATGGAGGCTGAATGACATTCTGAGTGAGATTCTGGCCGTTGTGACCTCCGCACACACATGCCTGCAGGCCACTTGTCGGGGTCACGAACTGAGACCTTGTCCTACCACTGACCTATGTGTAAATGAACAACTGTATCAGCGGAACTGATCAAAATGCATACATTATAGGATTGACCTGGCAAGGAACCCTAGGCCTGGTCCCAAGAATGGTTAACCCGCGAGGGGGTTGGCCAAGGGCTGGATAAAGGATATAAAAACCCAAGTATTCCAATGTACGGTCTCTCTACTAATGCATCAAACCCTCGTTGAAGTTCGTTACGTTACTCTGAGAGCCGAATAGCTATCCGTTTGTCAATTGACTTTGGGAACTGTTGTAGCTTTTAAATAAAGCACTTGTATGTCCTTTGTAACCTGTGTTGGTGTGTTTCTTTTGGGCTTCCCAGCCTCATATCAATTTTTATGTTTTCACAGATGGCGCCCGAATAGGGACCCTCAAGATTGATGCCAGATCATTGAAGGTTGACGCAGACTATCGAACCGGGATTGGACGGTGTGATTCTGCGGGCCCGACTGAACAAGACGTGATACCTCGGCAGCGCTGCACGATCCGATCCTTGGACGATAGTCGTGTGGTCTGACACGGCATCTTGACGAGGGTCCATTTTTGAGGCGGGCAGATTTGTCAAAACCACCAAACACAAGGTAAAATTTGTTAGGTAAGTTCTTTGATAAACTGTACGGTCCTCCTTAGGTTTGGTCAGGTGTAGTCGTGACCCGGCTCTTAATTTAACCCTGACAATTTGAATTTGGCGTATTGTATCTGCAGACACAATTATTGACCAGGTAATACCAATTTTTTGTGAAATGCCTGGGAAATTGTCTAGCTGCTTTAGGGCTCTGTTCCACAGCGATCGACAATCTTTGGAATTTAGCCGCCCGGCACCACAGGAGGGGTCGCCGGCATGTACTATGTACTGTAAGTATGGCATTGGTAGTATAGTATTTAATGATATTTGGCACAGACAGACCAGACATGCCTCCGAATTTCAGTGGCCAATCAATGGCAGTTTTGAGATCTCCCGTATTGAATACCTAGAATGGGTCTTGCCAAAAAAGAAGGCTACACCTGCAGCCTTTGATGTTTTACAGAATTGGAAAAAAGAAGCGTTACAGCAGCTTAAAAGTAGGGATAAACATGCACGCCGTCATAAAACAAATGCCGAAAAAGCGTTGTTATATGATAAAGAAAAACATTCAGAATCAGTTAAAAATATGGATAGGGCTTTTTCACTTGGAATCCAGAAAATGTACCCCTCTAAAGATTTTCATGTTTCCGAAGAATTTATCGAAAAATTGTTAAACGAACGCAGGCCTGGTGCCTCTGCGCCACCTCCGTATGATCCTTTCTTGGGCGCTCTGCCCATTCCTGCTGTTGTTCCTGCTGTTATTCCTGCTCCCCCTGTACAACCTATTGTTCCTATTCCTCTAGTTGTTGTTCCTCCACCTATCGCACCGCCCCTTCCTCCTGCGCCGATAGTTGCACCTTTATAAAATTTACCTGCAACTCCGCTCCCGAGTGGCCCCGTATTGACTGAAGTTGATCAAGGTGCAGGATCAAAGATCGTCACTCGTAATACTGTTTCTGCAGATACGAAACAGGAATTGTTTGCATGGGCTAAGCACTGTATGGAGAAAGGTGATCAAGTTAATGTTTTTTCCACATTATCTAATTTGAACAGTTTTCCCGAGAAAAATGTTTTTATCGAAGGTTTGGGGACTCATTTATGTGTGATGTGGGGTAGATTACAAAATTCTGATCTTCCACAAGGGGTGAGTGATCTAAATGCTTTGGCACTTTCGAGGGACACAGAGCAGAAAGTATATAGTCATGTTGAAAAATTGTTTGAGTATAGGAAGGACTTTGAAAAGTCACGAGATGAGGATGACGAAGACGATAGTAAGTATGTACAGAAACGGTTCCTTCCGTGTCATAGATCGGCACCTGAGGAAGTACGAATTTGTACCAAAGATGCGATTCGATGGATCTCGGATTCATCGATTCCGCCAGATGAAGTATATGACACGTATAGTCAGCATACAGTAGAAATGCAAAGAAAGGTAATTCAGGTAATGGTACAGTACCTGCAAGAAGAATGTGTAAGAAAGAAGGTTAGTTGCCCCATAGAATTGTTGGGGATTTGTAAAAGGGCTTTTTCGCCCGACACTTCTTCGGCTGCCTTAGCGCTCGACCTGGCTCTGTTGCTTAGTAAGCGGTCGGAGGTACCTATATATCAGTTGCCTATGAGAGAGGTTCCTCCGACCTTTGTCCCAAAGGTTGAGATTCCCGCCAACGCTGGGACTGGTGCACCCGCTGTGGATATCTCTGCACATTATGTATCGCAATTCGTTCACGTCCCGTTTTCACGACAGGAAGTGAACACTATTAGACAATCAGTTCCCGATACTAGGAAAAACCCGACGGGGTTTTACAAAGAGATAGAGTCCTTCTTGCAGTCCCCTGTGTCACCTTAAGTGATATTGACTTGCTATTCCCTGTACTCCTACCCGTAGATGTATGGAAGCAGGTTCGGACAATAGACGATGAGCCAGGGTTGGGAGATACGTGGGCTAATATGATTAGGATTGATCGGGAAAGACCAGCAGGTGAGAAACCACCACAGGTAATACTTACTTTGCCTGATAGAATTGTCGCAAAATTAAAAACTATAATTCCAGAGAAAAGAATTATTTGGGACAAGCTTACGGCCTGTGTTCAAGGGAAAACTGAAGGCGCCACCGAATTCTTTAACAGATTCGAGCAGGTATTTTCTGACTTCAGTGGGCAGGATTTGGGTACAGACTCTGGGAAAAGGTTGTTTGTGGACAAATTTGTACGTGGATTGTTGCCCGACATCCAGTCACAGATTATGTCCTCTGAGAGCGCTTGGCAGGCAAAATCTCAATCTGAGGTTTTGCACATGGCTTGGTATTATGAGAACCGTGTTAATAATGAGAAGGAGAAAATAGAAAAGAGGAAAGGAGATTTGAAAACCAAAGTATTATTAAAACAAATTGTTATAAACCCCAGAGGAGGCACGACACAGACCAGAGGTCAGTATGTCCCAAAAGGAAATGCTCCTTTGGGTCCTGTGAATATTAATCAATGTGCTTATTGCCGCCAGGAAGGTCATTGGCGAGCACAGTGCCCCGTCCTTCGACAAAGGTCAAACAGTGCGTTTGGGAGTATGGGTAGACGACCCAGGGGCCGCGCTGGAGCAGGGGGCCCTGATAGAGGTCAGTTTTTGCAAGATCCTCAGCAACCTTTTTCACGGGAAAATCAGACCTCGAGTGTAGACTCGAGGAACATATTTGATCACCCTTCTGCTGCCTACCTTTCTGAAGAGCTTCCTTCCGACGATACTCTATTTCATTAGGACTGCCCGAAGCAGGGTTTGGAACCTTCACCTATTACCGTTAATCAGAAAGGCCCCTACATTGAATTATTAGTAGGGAATAGGAAACACCAGTTTTTGATAGACACTGGAGCACAGAAGTGCTCCATTGATCATTCTCGGGTTCCAAACATTCCACTGTCAGGGCAAACAAATGTTTCCGTAGGGTTTTCTGGTATACCAATTGTCTGTCCGGTTTCTTCACCAGTGTCTGTTTCTTTGGGTCCCTTTACGGACCATTGCCCTTTTCTTCTCACTTCGAACTGTGGAGAGAATTTGCTGGGGTTGAATTTGTTAAAGAAATTGAATGCAGTAATTCATTGTTCCTCTGATGGAGTACGGCTGACTGTTTCACCACAGCAACTTCCTAATTCTCAGTTTCTGATTCGACCTTTACCTCCCGAGTTTAGTATTGCCCCTTAATGTTTATGGGCGGTTGACGACAATGATGTCGGGGTACTGCAGATTGAGCCCGTTAAGATAGTTTTGAAACATGGAGTTAAACTACCACACATTCCGCAGTATAAAATATCAGTTGAGGGCAAGCGTGCTTTGAAATGCATTGTCTCCGATTTTGTGCATCGTGGGGTGAACAAGGAGATTACAGGTAGTTTGTGTAACAGTCCGATCTTGCCTGTATATAAGAAAGGTGACAATGCAATCCCATACCGGTTCATAATTGATCTTCGTGCTATTAACAGAGTTGTCGCCCCACAATTTCCAATCGTGACTGATGTAACAACGATATTGACAATGATCCCTGCTACGGCTACGCACTTCTGCATTCTGGATTTAAAAAATGCTTTCTTTGGTATCCCTATACATAAGGAAAGTAGATATTTGTTTGCGTTCACCTTGGGGGGACGCTCATTTACATTTACTAGGGCACCTCAAGGGTATACTGAAAGTCCAAGCATTTATAGTAGAGCTTTGAAAGAGCAGCTCGACACCCTTGAATTGCCACCTACTTGTACACTGCTTCATTATGTTGATGATTTGCTTTTGGCTGCAGACTGTGAAAGTGCTTGTAAAGAAGGCACTGTACTGTTGCTTGTTCATCTAGCTAAAAATGGTCATAAAGCTTCGCTCAAAAAATGTCAATATTGTTGTCAGGAGGTCGCCTATTTAGGCTACCTCCTGTCAAAGGAAGGGAGAAGATTGACACCTGAAAGAATAAAACACATTTCTGGCATGTCTGTTCCAAATACACAGAAGGAAGTCAGAGCCTTAATAGGTATGGCTTCTTACTGTAGGTTGTGGATCCCGAACTTTTCGCTAGTGATAAAACCGATGTTGGCTTTGACGAAGAAGGGCATTTCTCTGCCACTGCCATGGAAATCGGAACATCAACGATCATTTGAGCTTCTCAAAACCGCGTTATGCTCTGCACCGGTTCTGGGTACTCCAAATTATGACAAGGCCTTTGTGTTGTTTGTGCATGAATGTGATGGATGTGCTTTGGCTGTGTTAACACAGGAACACGGAGGGAAGAATAGGCCGTGCGGCTACTACTCCTCCGCCCTTGATCCTGTCGCATGCGCTTTGCCAAGATGTTTGCGAGCTGTCGCTGCTGCTGCCGCGTCTGTAAAAGAGAGTGAGGGAATGGTCCTCGCCCATGATTTGATTTTGATGGTACCTCACTCTGTAGATATCCTATTGAACAAAACCCAAACGCAACACCTCACCTCTGCACGGTTAACAAGGTATGAATTAATTCTCTTTGCCCCTCACATTCAAATTAAGAGGTGTTGTGTTCTTAATCCGGCTGAACTCTTACCTTTCCCGCAAAACACTGTTTGCGGTGACGAAGAATTACATGATTGCCTGTATACCACTGAACAAGAAACGAAGGGCAGGATAGATCTTATAGATACTCCTTTGGACAATGCAGAAGGGGAGCTGTTTTGTGATGGCCCCTGCTTCAAACTTTCAGATGGTACATCTGCAGCTGCTTACGCAGTTACTACATTGAGTAAAGTTGTTGAAACTAAGAGAATTTTGCATAACTCCGCGCAGGCCACAGAGATTATAGCATTGACCCGAGCTTGTGAACTCTCTGAAGGGCGTATAGTAAATATATATACTGATAGCCAGTACGCCTTTGGGGTGGCTCACAACTTTGGGAGGCTCTGGTCGGAAAGAGGGTTCCTGACCTCACATGGGACCAAGATTCAGCATGGCCCCTTGATAGTGCAATTGCTCTCGGCACTCTCACTCCCTAGGCAGTTAGTGATCATGAAATGTACAGCACACCGTAAGGTCATAAATGATGTGGGAAAAGGGAACACCTTTGCGGACCTGATAGCCAGGCAAACGGACACAGACCTTAGCACAGACATGTAAGCGCTAAGGGAAACAAAAGATGCCTATGTAATGGATGAAGGTATTGGGTCTGTGCGGGATGTTCAAACTGATGCCACAACAGAAGAATCTAAAAGGTGGGCCGAAGGAATGGGGAAACTAGATGATGATGGGTGTTGGGTGGATACATCTGAAGGAACATTGTTGCTCCCTGATTCATATGTACTGGCAATGGTTACGATGGCACACGGTCCTACACATGTGGTGCTCAGCAGATCACGAAAATGTTAGAACAAGTTTGGGTGAATAACAAGATTCCGGAGACTGCAAAACATCATGTTCGGAATTGCATGATCTGCTTACAGCACAATGTGGGTAAGGGGACAGTAACTCCAAGGGGAAGTTTTGGGCCCCCTTCTGTTCCCTTCGAGGTCATTCACTTTGATTTTATTGAGATGGAACGGTGTAACAATCTGAAATATGTTCTTGTAATTATTTGTGCCTTTAGTAAATGGGTCGAGGCTTTCCCCGTTAAAGATGCTACCGCCATGACCACTCAAAGATTATCGTAAAAGAATTCTTTCCTCGATTTGGGCTCCCAAGGGTAATTTGGTCAGACGATGGTCCTCATTTTGTCGCAGCAGTAATTTTGCAGATATGCACAGCACTACATATTGAGAAACGATTTCACTCAGCAAGACATCCTCAAAGTGCTGGGTTGGTGGAAAGACATAATGGTATCTTAAAGAATAAGCTTGCAAAAACATGTGCTAATACCAAACTGAAATGGCCAGATGCTTTACCTATTGTATTATTGGCTATGCGTACCACACCTCAAACTAAGACTGGGCTTTCTCCATTTGAGGTAGTGATGGGGAGACCTGCTAACATTTGGGGTCTCCCAAAACCTAAAGCCCTGAGAGAGGTGGAAAATGTATTGCTTGCAGACTACTGTAACCAGTTAACTAAAAACCTGTATTTCATTTATCACCAGGTGTATTCGGCTTTACCTGTACGGTTCACGGGCCCAGGACACGATATACAGCCTGGAAGTTGGGTCCTAGTGAAGGCCTACGAAAGGTCTTCCTGTCTCGCTCCTTGTTGGAAGGGACCCTACCAGGTGCTGTTGGTCACTCGGACAGCAGTGCGGGTGACTGGGAAGAAACACTGGATCCACGCAACGCATGTCAAGAAACTTCCTCACCCGACGCCACACGTTACAGAAGAAGCAGAACACCTCGCTGATGCTACAGTCTCTGATTTTGGAGTAGCAAACAGCGCTGTGAGTGCGTCGGAGAATTTCTCTGAGCCCGTGGAGCTTGGGGAACAGCCCATTTCGTCTCCGCACTCTTTTGAAAAATCACTTCCGGAAAACACTGTTTCAAGTTCTGCGACTTCCGTCGCCTCCGATACGTCGCTTCCCTCAGGAAGTGACGACATCTTATTCTCGGATCAAACAATCTTGGGTACCACCAGGTACAACCTTCGACAAAGAAAATAGAACTACGGCACGGGTTTCCCGTGCATTTGGAAAAGAGAAGTGATCGAAAGTTTTCTTTTGTATAAGAAAGTTTCTGTTGAACAAAAGGAAAAAAAAGGGATTCTGCTGGCTAGGGTTGGGAAGGACTAAGAAATCGCGCGACCGTAGCGTCGCCAGCAACGAACATTGGGGTTGTCGATTGAGGAACTACAATGCCTGCCACCTCCTCTGCTGCTCCTCGCACTGGACTTGTGAATAAGGGGGTGACCAACTTGGACAATGAACAATGTGCCTGGGCCCCGAAAACGTACTGCTGTGTTCTGATAATGATAATTGTTATTTTTGCAATTACTGCTGTAGGACTCTGGTACTTTGAGGAAATCTATCCTCTAAAACCTTTACTACCGACCGAGATTGTACCAACTGCTTTGACTTCCTCTGTACACCTTCACACTCTGTGCCCTAGAGACTCCCAACATAGACAAAAGTATCATAATAACACTCTAATGATAGTAATGAATGCAACGCATGCCATTTTTAATAAGAGTAATTGTTGGATTTGCACTCATTTACCGCAACATGGGAACAAGGGACTAGGATGGTATATTCACCCTTTACCTTTAACGACTGCTTGCTATGCCTCTCTTAGAGCACTATTCTTTGGCCGTTGGAATGATAGCATCTCAGGGAACTTTGATGGAACTAATTTGAATGATTTCGAGAAACGTGAATTAACTCCCCTGGGATGCTCGCTTTTTGCAAATAGAAGTAAACCTAATGTCGCTTCTATTAGGCCGTCTGATAAACTGTATCTTCCTTTTCAAACTTTAATTTCCTTTAAAATGGCTCCGATAGGCAATAAGGACGCCGTGCCTCCTTCTTACTCTATAAATCATAGCCCTGACTCAGTCCCCTTTTGTGTACAAAGAAATGGCACTCGGCCAATGGGAGATTTTGAAGGTTGTATGAACATTGTAAATTTGACTGGAGAAAACAGGCCTCTGTATGTAGGGGGGCCTGTTTATTTTGTTTGTGGTAGTTTAGCATTTCCCTGGTTGCCCAAGGACTGGCAGGGAACCTGTTATTTAGGAATCCTGTTACCCGGGGTATTTGTAGCTAGTACATTGGAGGTTTCTAGGGCTCGCCCACGGCGGGACAAGAACGGAGATACCCCTGGGCAAGTATTGGGAGATATAGCAAAATCAGTTGTGCCCTTTTGGGGACAAATAACAAACTCTGAGAACATTAGGGGATTAGCAAGGGTACTGGAGAGAACGATCAACCGGACCACGGACATACTCTACAATATGACACTAGAACAAAAAGCAATAAGATTGGTAGCACTCCAAAATCGGATGGCATTAGATGTCATTCTGGCAGAACGAGGTGGAGTATGCAAATTGGTGGGGTCCGCTTGCTGTGTTTTCGTACCAGATTCCTCGCCGACAATTTTTAAAGCAATACAGAACTTGCATATCCTTAGTTCTGAAGTACATATCCCTGTAGGAGATTGGAATCTTAGCACCTGGTTCTGGGATTCTTTACGATCTTGGGGTTGGAAGGTGCTTTCTGTTATTCTGGTTATTTTGGGGATCCTGCTATTCCTTTGTTGCTGTTTTCAATGTCTTCCGAGTATATGTGGAATGCTAGGGGGATGTTGTGCCCAAGCAGTGAGCACAATAGGGCATAGAATATATGCCCCAGATACAGCATCCAAAGCGTTTGTGTTACAAGAGGTTCTGATGAACGACATAATGGCTATAGATATAACAGACAATGATTCGGGATGTATGGATGACAATACATGGAGTTATTTGCAAAAGTATTAGAAATTATATTAGCACTTGGCATAGGCCAAAAGGAGGGTCTGTTGCAATTGAAATAATATTATGCCTCCTATCGCAGTAATTGAATGTGTATTGGCCTACGCCAAGTTGTCTAAAATATCATGTAAATAGATTCTGCGGCAAGGTCTTGACCTTAACGAAAAGTTATGTAAATCGCCATCTTGGATTTAGCCGCCATTTTAGGTTCTCTTGTAATGTGGAAGTCACCCTGAACATCAAAATGGAGGCTGAATGACATTCTGAGTGAGATTCTGGCCGTTGTGACCTCCGCACACACAAATAATTAATATGCCTGCAGGCCACTTGTCGGGGTCGCGAACTGAGACCTTGTCCTACCACTGACCTATGTGTAAATGAACAACTGTATCAGCGGAACTGATCAAAATGCATACATTATAGGATTGACCTGGCAAGGAACCCTAGGCCTGTTCCCAAGAATGGTTAACCCACGAGGGGGTTGGCCAAGGGCTGGATAAAGGATATAAAAACCCAAGTATTCCAATGTACGGTCTCTCTACTAATGCATCGAACCCTCGTTGAAGTTCGTTACGTTACTCTGAGAGCCGAATAGCTATCCATTTGTCAATTGACTTTGGGAACTGTTGTAGCTTTTAAATAAAGCACTTGTATGTCCTTTGTAACCTGTGTTGGTGTGTTTCTTTTGGGCTTCCCAGCCTCATATCAATTTTTATGTTTTCACAAAGCAAGGAGGACAGGGGAGTGTGAAGAAAACTAGACTCATAGGGCCTCATTACACGGTAGGTGGTGAGGGTTTAGCGGTACCGGTAAAGGCACCGGTACCGGTAAACCCTTACCACCTTACTATGAGGTCCCTTTGCGGGACCTGACCTTAACGGCTGGTGTAGACCGGCCGTTAAAGTTGGGACCCGCAAAGGGACCTTGGTGCTAACTACGGTACCGCAATTTGCAGTACCGTAATTAGCTCCTTCCCCATTCCCATTGAGCCCTATGGGGCAAAAATGGGAATGGGGAAGGGCCATGGAGAAAGGGGGAATTACCGCCCCACCAACCTTGGAATGGGGTGGTAATTCCCCTTTCCTCCATGGTGGTACCAGTATGGTCCCGGCGGCAACCATGGTGCTAGTAGCACCATGGTTTACCGCATTCCGTGTAATGAGGCCCATAATCTGATTTAGAATCTGAACGAATTTGAATAGAGACTTTTTCCCCTGCCATAAGCAGGTCTGTGATCGGAACATTTTCAGGATCTGTCACTAATATTGTGTACATAATCCTGAGTTTGTGCCAAATAGCATATATCAGCATGACCACACGTAAAGTCTCTACTTGGATCCACAAACACAGGTAAAGGATTAGAAATGGCACTACCCCTGTAACTTTGGTGCAACACTTCATATCTAATAACCATATGGCCTCTGATGTCCAGTGGATCGTTGTTGACTCCGTTAAACCAGATGCCTGCAATTACAGTACGGCTAACCAATTATTCAGATTAGAGCAGAGATGGACTTTCTGCCTTAAGACCCATATCACAGGCCTTAATGACGACATTCATTGGGTGTCACTGCTTTAATTTGAATGTATTTATACAGCCTGTTTCTCTCCTGATAGACCAATTGTCCCAGGACATGCTTCATTTTTTCTAATGGCATGACCTGTAATATGACACTATTTAAACGGCTACCTGGCTGGGAGGCTGACCGCCAGCAGCCCTATTGGGCTCAGGATGGCCACATGAAGTATGCTGGAATTTCATCTTGGCGCCCGGGAGAAATCTCGATCCATTGATTTCCTGGACACACTTTCTATTGCCAGTACAATTGTTGTCATCCTCGAGTTATATCTATGCCAAGATGGCCACTGTGTTCACCTGCCTGTATCCCATCCAGGCTTAGCATGGGGCCTCATTACAACCCAGGCGTTAAGGGTCTAACGGCGCCGTCGGCGCTATTAACCCTTAACGCCTGATTACCATTTTAACGCCTGCTTTTAGCAGGCGTTAAAATACAAGGCGCTAACCCGCCTTGGTGCTAATTACGGCACCGTAATTTACGGTGCCGTAATTAGCGCCTTCCCCACTCCCATTATGCCCTATGGGGCAAAAATGGGAATGGGGAAGGGTAAATGGGGAATGGGGATTTACCGCCCCATTCACCTTGGAATGGGGCGGTAAATCCGCCATCCACCATGGTGTAAACAAACTTTACACCATGGTGGTAAAGTAGGGAATTTACCGCCTGGGTTGTAATGAGGCCCATGTGTTGGAGCCACTACTTCAAAATGGCACCCACGAGGAGCAGCGGCTTGGTTTACAAATGCATACATTGCGGGCAGTCTGAGAGGTGTTTACTCAGGCATCTGCAATGGAATGTTAAAGATTATTTTTCATTTCAATCAGATTAGTGGGTCTCCCCCCCTTTCCGTAGCACTTGGGTTTGATTAATTTCCTTTTATTTTATATTTACAGCCCAGAGTCGGTTCTGATATCTCCTGCCATGGTTCCAGTAATTAATCAGTTGTTGTAAGGTCAGTCGATTGAATGTTGTATGCTTAGGACTCGCTATTTGTAAGAATCGGTGTCTGAGGATTTTTTTGGCCTCTTTTAGGCTCCCTCATGTGAGGGGACACCTCACATGGTATGGACTGCTGCGGCCCTCTAACTGCATGCTCACAATAATTTGAGACAGCATTGGTTTACATTATGGTATGCAATTAGTGTTTAGGGCATTCATTTTGTTCCACATTGGGACATTGTTCGTTTTAGCTCACTGTGTAATTATTTTTTTTGAAAAAAGGTTCCAACCTATTGGCTTCCCCATTGAAACGCCTCGTTTCTCACCCTGAGGAAGGCTTGCCCACTTTGTTAACGATGGCCAACAGACAGCCACAACTCAAGTGGGCGGTGCATCTTACTATCATCTGACTGAGCTCACAATTCCCACTTGTATGTCATTTGAAGGGTTCAAGCATTTGTTGCACTGGGACAAAGAAATTATATGCCAGATTGATGTTGCCCATTTTTTATTTTTTGTTGGTGCACGGGCAGATACCCAAGTATAGCTCGAGGTGCATATAGACAAAGGATTTATGTCTTAGTGCAGTGTTTTAGTTCTGTCATTTATTTATTTATGTAATTTAAGTTCCCTTTGGCCACTTGTGCGATATATGTGCACCAGTGGTGTCTTGATTTTCATGTTTGGAGATTGCCGTGCCAGGTGTTTGGTATTTATGGTCTAGTATGGCTGAATATGTGCATTATATATATTTATTTTAATTAAACCTTTAGCTATGTCGTTATTGGTGACTAGACTATTTAAATGTTTTTCTATCTATTAAATTAAGCACATCAATCTTCTCTCAAACTGGGATGTTAAATAATTCTTTCAAGTTATATATGTGCAAAAAGAATTAATTGATTTGTAAAACCACAGAGAGTTTTTCCCCGGCTGTTTTCTTGTAACAGTATTGGTGTGTTACTTCCTGGTGTGGTACTTCTTTCCCCAGTTTTTTACACCTGTTGGAATTAGTTCAGAATGTGCTGATCTCAGCATCTGATTGTCGGAATCTTGCACACCTCTTGGAATTGGCTCAAGAGTTTCTGTTCTCATCATCTCATGACCGGGGAGCCCAGCAATCTTGTAAAGTTTGTCGAGTGCCCCTACTCCAAAGCAGTTCAATATCGAGTCAGTCATCCTAGTGCCCAGGCAAGTGAAAGACATATTTATATGATCGTGTAATGTCGCAGGGGAATCGGACTCTCATTTCTTTGAATTTGTTTGTCGTGATTTCCATGTTAATAGTAGAATCAGGGGAAAACTCCCTTTTAGTGTTAGTCATGTGTCTAAGTTCTTTAGGCAAGCCCCTTAAGTCATATGGATGTGCTCTATCTGTTGGTACAGGCAGAACTTAGTCCACATCACTTACTGACATTCTGGCAGAAGCTTCTCAGCTTAAAAGCAACGTCTTCTCCTGTACAATCGAGGAAACGTCCAGGAAGCTCCATTTCACGGTTCGCAGGTCTGCCAGTTGACGGGATGATGGTGGCAAGTGACGCGCACCTCACTGTCACACCACTGACCCGTCGCTTCAGTGTAGCTCGTTAAAGATATAGAGGAAGGTGTGGTGGGTTTGAAGGGCAGAGACCCTGCAGTCACACCCACAGAAGCGCTGGTAGATGTAGTTTTGCTGGCGAATATAAGGAAAACAGCATCCAGAGTCAGAGCTCTCTCTCGCAATCACTGCTAAGAAATACTTGTCACCACAGTGCAGCTCCTTAAATATATAGGCAGTTGTGGTGGGTTCAAATGGCACCGACTCTGCAGTCACAGCCACAGAAGCGCTGGTAGATGTAGTTTTGCTGGCGAATATAAGGGAAACAGCATCCAGAGTCAGAGCTCTCTCTCGCAATCACTGCTAAGAAATACTTGTCACCACAGTGCAGCTCCTTAAATATATAGGCAGGTGTGGTGGGTTCAAATGGCACCGACCCTGCAGTCACACCCACGGAAGCGCTGGTAGATGTAGTTTTGCTGGCGAATATAAGGGAAACAGCATCCAGAGTCAGAGCTCTCTCTCGCAATCACTGCTAAGAAATACTTGTTACCACAGTGCAGCTCCTTAAATATATAGGCAGTTGTGGTGGGTTCAAATGGCACCGACTCTGCAGTCACAGCCACAGAAGCGCTGGTAGATGTAGTTTTGCTGGCGAATATAAGGGAAACAGCATCCAGAGTCAGAGCTCTCTCTCGCAATCACTGCTAAGAAATACTTGTCACCACAGTGCAGCTCCTTAAATATATAGGCAGGTGTGGTGGGTTCAAATGGCACCGACCCTGCAGTCACACCCACGGAAGCGCTGGCAGATGTAGTTTTGCTGGCGAATATAAGGAAAACAGCATCCAGAGTCAGAGCTCTCTCTCGCAATCACTGCTAAGAAATACTTGTCACCACAGTGCAGCTCCTTAAATATATAGGCAGGTGTGGTGGGTTCAAATGGCACCGACTCTGCAGTCACACCCACGGAAGCGCTGGCAGATGTAGTTTTGCTGGCGAATATAAGGAAAACAGCATCCAGAGTCAGAGCTCTCTCTCGCAATCACTGCTAAGAAATACTTGTCACCACAGTGCAGCTCCTTAAATATATAGGCAGGTGTGGTGGGTTCAAATGGCACCGACCCTGCAGTCACACCCACGGAAGCGCTGGTAGATGTAGTTTTGCTGGCGAATATAAGGGAAACAGCATCCAGAGTCGGAGCTCTCTCTCGCAATCACTGGTAAGGAACACAAACATGTTCTCATTTGCTGTGCCAAGCTTACTACACGCAGTCAAAATGTCTGAACTCTGAAACGGTTATATTTTCAGAGGAAAGAATACAAATATTTTCAGCCCCATATCTAAAGGAGTGTGGTTAGAACTCCTTTGTCTACAAGTCTGCCTTTGGAAAGACTAAAGCTAGCACTTTTCAGAATTCAAGGTAGTTGGATGATTGCCACCCTTGTGTATTAAGAAAAGTCCCCTGCCCATATGTCAAATATTCATGAACTCTAACCCTGTGCGTAGGTTGAATTTTCATGAACTCGACTCGCTTCTCAATAGGGCCCTATTGGTTGTCACCTAACAGAATACATTGCTTCCTTCCCTACTAAGGGCATTTTAGTCTGCCTGATGTTGATGTGAACACGTGTTTCCCACCACCCTGACATCAACCCGTAATACTTTACTGATATTTAATGCACCAAAGAGGTAGTGGTGAAGGAAGCAACAAACCCTGGTAGATTCCTTGAAGAGGATTTTTTCATAGGCCTTAGGCCTTTTCAATGCAACCAGCAATTTAATCCCTTATGGCGTCCAACAAAATGTCAATAAAGATAATGTAGCTCCCTGCAGGAATGTTTCCTTTTGCTAAGAACAAAAAGGAGTATCACCTAATTACTAGAGAACTAGATAAATGTTTAGGAAAATATTTTACAATTCTGGGTGCTGGGGAGGAGTACACGCCCTGACACTGGAGCCTGTGTTAAACATGAAACAAAAAGTGTCTAAACTTGAAGATACTCCCGTCCCCTGCACACCTTAGAAACTGAAATAAATCAATCAAATTTCATCGCATTTGCACTTTAATATACAAAAAGAATTATCGAATTAGAACAAAAGTAACAACAAATCTTCATTTGAATACAGAAAAACAGATATCGACTGGCTTCACCTATGGCCAGCATGAAAAACAAAGCAGACAAATAAGTAAGCTCCCAATTTTGAAATACAGCTTCAAGCTCTAGGCGTTTCGCGGACTATCCCCTTCTTCAGGAGCATAAGTTCTGCAAATATAGATATATATACAATTAGAAGACATCCCACGTGTCATTTGAAGTTTAGACTATCTACACACATTATACCTAAGTCATTCATTGAATATTAGATATACACATAAATCCAACAACAATTCTACATGAACTACACAAGTAGTTGTATATTAACAGTGGTGCAGCTGGTATGGCTCCAAAAATACATCTCAAAGTGAATGAAATCCTGAAAAAATAATTCATAAGTGACCTCACAATTGGAATGATGTCAAAAAATATAGAGACTCTTTCTGTGCACACCGTACACAGAACCAGGATACCTGCAAATACTTCTGCCGTCCTCAACCAGTGGCTTGTAATTACAAAATTCTGAAATGCCAAATTATATCTATGAGTTCCAATTTGCATGAAGTTCAATTGTCACAACTTAATGTCTAAACAACTAATTCAAAAACACCCATTACTCATTGCCAACTGATCTGTGCAACTTAAAAAATTACCAAAGTCCAAAACAACCTTGTGCCACCACCTCGACTTTGCACCAAATTAAAAACAACCATGCCTCAAAATAAACCAAAATGTGAATTGCGCACCTCTTCCAACGCAAGATATTTACCTAAAGCAAATTAATATCCAATCCATTCTCGATTCAGGACGTCCAGTGCCCTGCATCCAATATATAGCATCCTGCTGATTATGGAGATGTACAATGCAACTAAAGAAACAAACACAAAATGTCATTTTTCAAACCCACAGCACCTTTCCAATGCAAACGTTAAAAAATGCAACACGTACGCACAACTTTAGCTAACCTCCAGAGACGAGTCAACAGCTCCTCTCCCATTCGCACATAACAGGTCCCAACCCCTGATACAATTCCTAACTCGTTTTAAACTAGTTCCGGGTGATCACATGATAAGATCACGTGACTAACCCGGCGCTCAAAAAAATAATAAAAAATCACTACCTGCGAACTTGCTAAGTACACAGGTAATGATAAGCAGAACACGCAAATAAAAAGAAAATAAAAATAAATACACGCGACTTCAGAAAAGAGGAAAAAATAAACTCGTTTTATATTAGTTCCGGGTGGTCACATGATAAAATCACGCGACCCACCGGCACTCAACAATACACGACCATGCAAATAACTACTAGCAACTTGCTAAGTATACAGGTGCTAGTAAACTAAGCACAAAAGTAAAAAAGAAATTAAGAATAAATATATGCATCTTCAAACAATGGAGATGAATATAAAGGAAAGACTTCAATAAAACTTTTACAAAGAAATTCATAGAGAAATGGAAATAAACATAGAGAAAAGACTTCAATGACATTTTTCCCAAAAAATTAATACATAAGCAAATAAACATAATCACAACGCATAAACCATACCAAAACGCAAGGAACCCGTTTCATGCCATAACGAGGGAACTTTAAACAAGTAGACACAAGATTCCTGAACTCCAATTCCCGAAAATTAAACAGACGGACCAGCCACTATTACATACACCTCTGATGGAACAACCAGTATGCAACACTGGGAAACCACAGACCACTTAATGAGACCACCACCTCATATCCATTTCTACATATTTAAAGACCTGAACCTTACAACAACCATACCTAAACACCTAAACAAAACAATTCAAAGAAAACTCCTCATTGAGCCCACCTGGAGATAAGGTCCCCAGGAGGTCAATCCAAAACATCTCTCTCTGAGCCAATATTCTCATGTAGTCACCTCCTCTGGGTGGTTTCTTCACCACCTCCAAAACATTAAACCTCAGTTGTGCAATAGTATGTCTGGACATATTAAAATGTCTAGCAACTGAAGATTTCTCATTTTTACACCGTATTTGAGATTTATGCTCAGTCCATCTCTCACATGCTGATCTGGCTGTCTGTCCAATGTACATTAACCCACACGGGCACTTAATGCCGTGGATCAACCCTGTTGATCTGCATGTAGCAAAATCTCTAAGCATGATTTTTTTACCAGTCTGCGGGTGAAGAATGTATTCTCCTAATTTTGTTTTGTTCTAATTCGATAATTCTTTTTGTATATTAAAGTGCAAATGCGATGAAATTTGACTGATTTATATCAGTTTCTAAGGTGTGCAGGGGACGGGAGTGTCTTCAAGTTTAGACACGTTTTGTTTCCTTTTGCTGAGAAGACCTTTTTTTTACTCGTCTGGATCAAATAACGTCCAAGAAAGACTGGGTGCCTAATGTAAACGTTGGTCTGGATGTCCCTCTCTGGGTGTTGCTCCAACTCTGTGTGGAACTCAGCAACTCGGTTCCGGTATAGCAGAAACAGTAGATTCAGCCACAGAAACTGGTGCCTTTAGTCAAAAAAATGATATTTCTGCTGAGCCATGTATCTTTCATATGACGGGAAACCCTTCTAGATAATCCATTCTGTGCCAATCTCAAGAATGTCACTAGCCAGTAGGAGCTGCTGCTTCGTTAGTTTGATTACAGTTAAGAAATTGAGCTCCAGAAGAGCCATGTTGAGCTTTCCAATGCTCTCACTGCACTCTGAGAGATCAGGGCTCTTGCAGCTCCAATCTGGATGTAGTCACTCATACATGAGCCTTGCTTGCTTGACGGAAGTAACAAACAACACACACCTCTAAAAGATAACTGCCCTTTGAATGTCACTTTTCCAACAGTTTGTTTAATGTGTCCAGGTCTACAGGAGCCTGGTGGGCCTACTGTCTGAGCTGCTTTGCCCTTGCCCAGATGTTCGAAGCTGCCCTGATGTGTAAGCAATTTCAGAAATCCTTGGTCCTGTCCAGTTTATCATTGAAATCAGTTGTTGATAAATGGCCTCCCACCAATGACTCCTTGCCAATTTTAAGAATTCCACCACTACATCCTTGTAACTCATGGCAACACCCTACTTGAGTGACTTTGAAAATGTATGCAACATACAATAGCTCGCCTGTTAACATACTGATGTATGCAGTGTGAGCTATACCCCTGCTAATGCCACCATACCAATCCCCACAGAGCTATACACAGGCCCATAAACGGGTATAAAGGCCAAGCATGTAACCAAGAAAGCTGTAATGTTTTAACAACAGCAATGTACCTAGCTCTAAAGTCAATGGTTCAATACATGCAAGACCTGACCTTCTGAATCAGCAAACCTAAAGCTATGGTCAACTAGATGGCTGTACATTTATAGCTAGTACAACAGACATGATGTCAAAACTAAATATCAGATTTTTCCTAATTGTCTCAGGCACCATTATGCTCTTTAGGTGCGTAGGTATATGCCAAGTATTGGGCCATGTTGCTGCATACCAGACATATCCCAAAATAGCACAGACCTGTACACCCTGCTGCATATGTAAAATATTGCAGCTCTGTTTGTTGGCTTGGAGTCTTGCAATTGTGAGAGAAAATTCAACAACATTTAAAGGCCCTCAATGTATGAAGTGGTGCTTTTCTTTTGTGCACGACTTGTTTGTGCCAACCACCTGGCAAAAACACTAACTGCTGGAATAATTCAGGCTAAAAAGATTAGTTTCCTCAAATGTTCTTGAATCACACTCAGTGTGGCAATTTTCTCCAGGACAAAGTGCAGAATGTGGAACGCAGAATACATTAAAAGCAAATTCAGAAACCATGATTAGACTAGCAGAAACGAGCGGAGGCATTGTGGGGAACCCTACTGAAAATATGTTATTCTTTATTAGCTGAGGAGGGAGCATTTTGAAATTATTAATAGGGACTCTAGACCAGACATTAGTTTCCAAATCCTCATTATAACAAGCAGGCCTACATGAAGGATAGATCTCCAAACATTACTGTGAATATTTGAATGTGAGAGACCCATGACATTTACTTTTTACATCCTGTCAAATGTACACAAAGATATGGAAAATCCTCATGGATAACATGTTGTGTTTGCTTGTGGGTCAATTTGTGAACCCCTGTTTAAAACTATTGACTGTTTTGCACAATTACTAATCGAGAAAACTAAATCTTTACGTAAATATTGCGGATGTAGATAATTTAGTTGAGAATTTAGAAAAAGACATTACTGAAGCTATATTAAGTTACCTTATACATACTGCCTTCTATTCTACCATACCTACCAGGTTAGGCTTTGGGTATGGTGGAAAGAATAATCAATAACTGATCTATCTACTGACCACCAAGTACTCACAAGGGTCATCTTATGTCTGATGGAGATTTCTCCAAAAAGGAATGACCTTTGTATAAAGGGGTACTGTACTTACTAGTAAAAGGAACTGCGGGTGCAGCTTTCACAACTATTTTAGCTTATCTATGTAGGTCTGACACGATGGAACAATTGATTTATGTCAACAGTCCTTTCTCCTGTAATACCCAACTTCAGCAGCAGATCTGCTTAGATGATATTTTCATGCTAACCTGAGTGACGCATATGGAATCAATAACCTTTATGGGGTGGCGGAATTAACAAAATCAGAACCTGATATTTAAAATGAACTATGATTAGAAACATGCATCTCTCGAAATTTTTAGGATCAAGGACAGTTGTAGACCAATCTGAACCGGAAAAGTGCAGATAGAAATACGATTATCAGGAACAATAGTCAAACTCCCAGATACAGTAGGGTTAACATGCATTATGAATACTTCCTACTACTGAGGAGGAACTAGAAGGGTGGGCTATTTTAAACAGTCTTACTGAAAGCTAGTCTTATAGCAAAGGGTCAGGGGGAGGACCTAAGGGACTTTTACACCATTGATAAAACAAGTCTGGTATGTAAAAAGAATTATCTTTGAACCAACATGTAGAGGCAGTAAGGAAGAAAGAATGATCTGTATCAGTGCTATTTTGAGACATGCCAAGTAAATAACGAAGAGAATCCTACCCAATTAGGAATCCCTACAAAGTGAAAGACACTAATGGCTACAACTACATTTGCCTTAAATGGAGATACTTTAGACATGCCTTAGTTCACTTGCTTGGGAGAAAAGACAATGTTAATAACACTATTACCACATTATGGGTTGTACCACCAATACCATACCATACACAATGATAACTGCAGCATATATCATTCATGCACAAAAAACATTTGTGGGAGACAAAATGTAAAGTGGAAGTTAGGACACTTCAGTAATTGTACAACAAATACAGTATAGCTTATTTGTTTCCCTTACAGTCTGGCATACATAGCATACCTAATATGTAAGTAAAGAAATTGGTTGTGATCCATCACTGAGAAATAGCAATACATGGATTGGTAAAGACTAATCTTTTCAAATAACCGTTTGAGGGTTTGAAGTAGTTACATCATTGTGATCTGTAATCTCTAGATTTACATTTTACACTCTGTACATCCCTTCCCATATGCAATAAGGGAACATATAGGGACTTCATGCTGTGAACATAAAGTAGCCTCATGTTGCTTAAGTCTGCAAAGCCTATATGAATTTCACACTATGAAAATGTATCATTAGTTGGTCTTTTCTTGTAGGAAGAGCAGAGTTGTCAACTAATCCTCTACTTTGGCTACACAGCTGGATATAAAATACTCTTGATGTATAGGTGTCACGCATGTAGAGCGACTGTTCTATGTTAAAGACAACTGTCAATTCATTCGGACATGACCCCATGGGGAATGCAGTATATAAAGCAATCCCAAGACGACACCATTTATTTCCTGCATAAGGAAAACTGGCAGACTAGCACACATATGACAGAAGGCATTTGGGACTGAAAGTGAAGTAAGGGCTCGCATAAAAGAGAATACTCTTACTCTGTGTTTCCCTCAGTGCTTGCCTTCCCTTGCATTCCTATTTACATGCTCTGATTAATTGGAAATATACCAGGCATTAAGTTTTCTCATGCTTTGTGCTTTTCTACCCTTCTCAATTCCATCTCCCTCCCCATTGCTGTTTATAGGTAGGAAAAGTATGTGCTAATAAGCAGCCACATGTGGTCCCAGACAACCGACAAAACCAAGGCACAACTATCTCCAAAAGAACAGGATAATCTCAGCAGAATCATTATCACACTATGCTGTCCTCCATGAATATTTCCCTCAGGAATAAAATGTGAGTGGCTATAGTTTAAAGGTATATCTCTTCAACGATAAAAACTGAGGATATACTGAAGATAGGAGTATTGACAGAGTCAAATCACTAGAAAGTTCTAAACATGGCAGCATCCCCCTTTCTTTGACCTCTGCTGTGAATAAATCTTAAAATGCAGCTGGATAACTTCTTTTGTATATACCGACAAATCAATTTTTTAGTAGGTTTCGTTTTATATGTTATGTTACTGTTCTGTTGTGGTGAATCAGCAGTTTCTAAAATGCTCCCTCTCCCCTCCTCTGTGTGCCCTAGATGGGAGGAGGCTTAGGTGACATGGCACTGACGTCTCCAGACAGCTTCTGATTTGGTGAGAGCTGTGGTGACACACTAGGCAACTTGTGATATAATTTTCTTGTCCGCATTGCGGGACCCTCCAGAGCACAATCAAAAGGATTCGTTTACAAACCCCAGTGGAAATTCTTTGGACTGACAACACTTCTCACAGCGTCTCCCCTTTTTTAAGGCTTCCACATAGTCTCATGTTTCGTGGCGATCATGATGCCCGAGTTCCGTGTGTTAGTGCTGCTGATAGTTCTTTGCACCCTCCCATTGTACGGAGGTGAGTGTTGTGCATGGGGTGCTGTTATAGAGGTGGTAGGGAGGAGTTGGCAGTTAATATTTGTACATGAAGCTAAGTGCAGAAATAATGATGTCATTAGAACAAGTGACCTCTAGAGAATGTGTTTATGACATCACCGCACGCTGGTCACCGCACGCTGGTCAAATAGGCATTGCAGAGAGAAGCAGAGTGCAGTTTAGATACCTGCCCATTGTTTATGCTCATTTGTGTGGTGATTGGCATTTTTATTTTTCCAACACATGTTTTTACGGGATGCATTTCTGGATAATTTACTACATTGCATACTTGAAATCTGACAACTTTTTACATATACAAATCCTGTCGCTTCCTAGCGTTCCCACATGCATGTTCAAGCATATTGTATATTATTGAGGTTACTGCAGCAGCATGGCATCTATAGAAGTATGATCCACAGCAGTAAAGAGAGCACACTCACTTAGCTGGAATTGTGAATGATAGCATACTCCGCACTTAGATAGAGTTCTGAATGACATCAGGTCTGGGTGTCTCACACTTATTGTTGAACTTAGAAACTGTGCCTAATGTACGCCCCTCGTCCTGCTCTTGGGCTTGATCGCAGGCGCTTACTGATACCCACCATATCACACTACTATGCTCACTCTCCCCTATACACCATCATTCAACTAGAACACAGCTGTACTATAACACATTTGTTCTAGCTGTTCTCATAATAACATGAGCCCACGAACTCCACATCATCCTAATAAAACACAGCTAGCTGAGCACATTCCGGCTAGCTTAAGTGTCTCCTCAGGCCTAACGCATACAGGTTTAGTCTGGGTGTCCATCATCCAGACTGAACACATCCAACTGATTTCCTCAGCACCACACCTACCGCTAAAAAGCAGCTATCATGCAACAACCAAACCAGCTGCACACATATCAGATGCACCCATGCACCATACCACACTCTCTCTCTCTACTGACTGAACTGCGGTTCCCGAGGGCATTCAACATACCAGCGCTTTTAGATCATACCAATGATACATAAGGTTCTATATAAATGGCAAGTAACATAACATAACAAGAAACTCCCCGCTTTGCTTGTGACAACAGCGCTTTATTTTACCTGGATATTTTTGTGCATAATGCTGCAAGAGAATGCTTTTTGTGTTTTCTTTAAGTGGGCGAGCACTTCTTTTGTGAGAAGATTAAGCAAGATACATTTCAGTTCATGGCATAATTGCGATTCATTCGATATATGTATTTTACATTGTAATCCATGGACAGTGGTGGTAGGATGTTTCTGGTGCAGTCCGGTTTATCATCCCACTACCATCATACAACAGTTGCGCAGCAATGCTTCAAACGTTGTTTAATACCCCGGACAATTATATGAAGGCTGGTAATTGAAGTGGGAAACTGGAGTCACAGTTTACATGGGACATCACAGGCACCGCAAGAGGGGAAGCCCCCACGATATACAGTCATGTGCCGAATGTATGGGCCCCATGTAGGAGAGCATGTTTTGTGAGAGGGTTCAATTGCCTACATAGTCAAACATATTCAAGAGGTTTAGATTCACTTTGTGTGTTTGTGTCAACTACTGAAGGCGCATGAGTGTGTTACCCGCCCCTGCGCCTTTAAGGCCCTGTGGGATGTATCAACCCACTCATCCAAGCCCTGCAACATCACTGTGCATTGCTGGCAGCAGAAACATCATAATGTCCACTGGAAAGCATGCTGCTCGCTAGAAATCACCAGAAATTGTGCAGTGAAAGCCTGAAAAATAGGCCACCATCTACTTTTGCCTATCTTAGTGAGCACAAGATATCAATGCCAAAAACCACCATTGAGCTACCCACAAAGTAGCCTGAAACCACTTGGAAATAGCAATGCTGATTGAAAAAACAAACACAGAGCTGTTTGAAAATCCATTTTCTTGATTGTCAAAAATTGCTAAAATCATGGCTCACAAAGCACCTAAAAGATCCAACCTCTTTGTTGGGTGTTCCACATCATTACTGCAAGAATCCACATCAATACAATGTACAAAAATAAAAATCATATGTTCTCAGAACAAAATCCTCTTTTAAAGATCCTTGATGGAAAGACAGCTGTCCAAAATGGGTGTAATACCGTTGCTCACCTCTACCAGAAAGCCGGCATTTTAAAACCATTTTTTGTAAAGTTGACCAATTGAACCCCAAACTATGCCCAAGAAAGTCTTGCTATCAGAAGCCTAAGAGGTGGATACAATTTAAAACTATATTCTGAATAGGCTTGAAGGAAGAAATTGTTTAATGTATGTGTTAAAAATGTGGGTTATATTATAAGAAAAGACAATTTGTAGACATTGAGTTTAAGAATTAAGAGTTTCCCACTCTGTGCTTCAAACGAATTTCACACCTTTTCCCTGGACAAAGGGAGCTTCCCCTGCCCTTGGCCAAGAGATTGACAGGCTGGTGTGAACAGGAACTAGCAGAGGCACCCTGGCCTGTTGCTCTCAGTCAAGACAATGGATTCTTTGGGATGAATAGGAATATGCTAAATTCAGGTGTAACTGACAACAAACTGCTAGAAGGAAATAAGACATGTGACCCTCTGAGTCAGCCCAGCTCTAGGAGGTGGACTAGACTGATATGTGAATTGAATTGAATTGAAAGCAAATGTATGTTTTATAAAAATGCTTATAACAAATTGTACCAAGCTGACAAAAATGTAACATTTTGAGAGTGTGAAAAAGAAAAATTCACTCACAGTTCAAGACTAAGCTGGACTCCGTGCGATGTTTTGAGACTAAACCCTGGAATTTATTCATATTGTAGCTGCAGTGTTTTTGCTTTGAACATAAGAAATTACAGCAATATGCTCAGAGAGGAGATGCATGCATGTATCCAATTTGGTGCAGAATGAATATTGAGAAACCCTCCAAAAGTGCGAAAATGTTGTCATTTCTGAACCAAAGCTCTTAGGAAGATAATAGTTGAACAGAATTGTGCCTTAGGTAATTTGTCATGTGATTTATGTAATATTAACAGGTTGTGTATATTGTAAATATATGTTTTATGAAAAATAAAATATACTGTACAGAGACAGAGGGGAGGGTTTTCCCCTAAGCCATAATCATGACACGCTGATCCTTTCTCCAATCAGGGGACATGGAATCCTCTAACCTATCAAATCCTCAGAGGGTTGGGCATGGTAGAATCAGCCACCCCACCCACTTTGGAAATACGTAAATAGGGACTGCAGAGAACAGATAACACACATTTTTTTCTACTACTCAACTGTTTTCTTGCGCAGCACCCTGCAGGAAGACTCAAGACTCCAGACTCCAGATCTAGAACCAACTCTAGAACCAAACTCTAGAACCCTGAAGCAGAGGCCTTACGCAAACTCAACTCTTTGCAGCAGTCCTTCAGAATCTTTTGCAAACTGATTCTAACCCCTAACTTCCACCGGGCCTAACTAAACCATTCAACAGCCTGGCTGAGCTGTTTTGCTTCTAGCTGAGAACCCTGTGCTAGAACCAAGGTCCAGACCCAGAAAGCAGCGCTGTATCCAGAACCTGTCAGATCCAGTCCAAGAGGCCACCCAGACCGCAGTGCAGTGCTGAGAGCAGAACCCAGAGTGCCTGAGACCTGTCCGGTGGCGAGAGTGAAGCCAAACCCTTGACCAGATCTTTGACAAGGCCCATTCCAGTCCAAAGCCTAGGAGTGATTATTTAGTCTCGAACTGTCCATGGTCATCTCTTAGTTTAAAGTAATACTATTCCATCCATTCCACTTATCCAGAACTGCATTATAGAATCCTGGGTCCATCCTGTTGATTCCAAATCTGTAAAGTGCAATCTGTCATTTTGAAATCTTGACTTTATTTCTGAAAATCTACCTTCACAAAAACCTCAGTAACTTTTGAACCACAATTTAACTGTCATTTTGAAGCTAAGATGCTAAGCTTTCCAACAAACCTAAAACGGCATTCCAATTCATTATAGTTTTTCCGTAATCGCCTTTCACGCACGGGGAAAAATTGCTGCGAATTGCAATTTAGCTCCAATTCACCACATGTCAAAATAGCTGCTTCTTGTTTTCAACTGCTGAATTTCGTTTTCAATCTGATAATCCTTCATGAATCATTGCTAGTGTTGACCTGTACCAATCCAAAATAATTCTCACGAGTGCTGAATCTTCTTTAGTGAATTAAAATAATTTTAGCATATTTTCCCTTTCATTGCAATCACATTCAAAGGTATTTTTGCCTGTTTGAAAATCATACCTATTCTCTCTATGCTTGCTGGGGGAACTGGAATTGAACTGCATTATTGATTGTATTCTTGAAACCTGTGTGCTCTCATTTCCATCTCTTCATATTGCATAGTGGAGGGAGTGAGTAGTCACCGGGGAAAAAGTGACCACATTGTTTTGATTGAAACCATATCAAGTTTATTTCTGTGTTGCATTCTTTCCCATCATTGCATTTCCTTGAACCCATATAATGTATTCTCTGCTACCTTATCCTTCCTGCTCCTACTCCTAAGTGATTAAATAGTTGTTGATATTGTAATATTACCCAGTACTGATCACTGTTCATATTCATGTGTGCTATTCAGATATTGTTTCTATTCATAAAAGTGATATATCTATATTGTTCAATTCTTCAAATGAACCTTTTAACTTGCAAAACAAACCTACTTCTTGGCTCAGTGATGTCGGTGAGATCCAAAGAGAGGGGTGTTATATAAGGGTTCATCATCCAGATTTAAAGAACTTTGACATAAAAATATATAAATAAGGGCTTCCATCGGGCATCATATACTAAGCATTGACTTGGTTGGAGTGCTGGATTGAAGTCACTTACAGATTGGGGGCTCGGTAGCCGGGACTTCTGGATTAGATCTACCGCTTGTGCAGCTTAATACAGTGTGCTAACTAATAGGATACATAAATCCTGTTGGGCTACCACACTGTGTTACGTTGTAAAAGCACCCCTCAAAAAGGAACGCTCTCAGGAAATGGTCTGTTTTGCAAAATTAAATAATAAACTTCTGTAAGTCAGGAAGAAAATCAATTTCCAGAATGGCGACATTGGTAAACATCAAGATAGCTAAAGAGCACCCCTTACATAAGTTATTTGTGAGAGGTGAGTGGACTGAGCAGGACCAGAATGCATGGCTGCAGGCGATCACACAACAGGTCACTGCAACTGGGTTAGATAACTGGAGAGCTCAGGGTCCCTTACATGTGGCCCTGAGGGAACTATATATGGCCTCTAAGGCCAAGGATGAGCACAATAAGATTGGCAGGGTAGCAGCATATTTATATTTATATATGGGAGCCATACAGGACAAATGTGCTGAAGGCCAAGATCTGGCAAGTAGGCAACTATGATCTGAACTCTTCTGAGCAGAGGCTGCAGAGGAGCCAGGAGTCAGAAAACGAAAGTAGGCAGTATTTGGTTAAAATTAAAGAGGCTATGGGTATCCTGAAACAGGAAAGGGCAGACGAGGATACCAGAATTCTGGCCTTGCAGAAGGAGTACCAAGAAGGTTTGGACTCCCTACTGCAGAGCCAGAAAACACTGGAGCAACAAATGGCTTTCAATAGGGTATGCACAGAGCAGGTAGTCGCCCTGCAAAACCACCCAGATAGAGAAAAGGCAGAGAGCAATGCATTATTTCTGAAAGACCTGGACATCCAGGAAGAATTTGAGGAAGAGTGCTAGAAAGCTGGTGCCCTTCAAAGACAGAGGGATGACCTGGCAGCACAGAGGCAGCTCTTGCTCAGGAAAGGGATTACCTTAGGCTAGGAAGTCTGTAACTTAAAAAAGAGGCTGGAATAAAATGACCTGGCACTTCAGGGACTGGATGACCTCCAAAAGGAGCATCAAAACTTGTTAGAGCACACCAGGAGGGTGGAAGATGCTCTGGCAAGAAAGGAACAGGCCAGTATGGATGGGACTCAGGAGGTAACCCTCCTGCAGCAAAGACTGATCCAGTACTCCAAGACAAACCAGGAGGCACAGAGAGAAAATGAGGCTCTCTGTCAGCACAATGATAGGCTCCAGCGACAGGTAGCCATGCAGGAGAGACTGATAGAGTCTAGTAAGGCCTTGAATGAGGAGCAGAAAACTCAGGTTCTTGCATGGCAGCAGTGAGCAGGGGCTGATAGAGATGAGATTCGCCGGGAAAGGGAAACTCCTGAGCATAACCTCAGGAGCCCTAGTACCAGAGGCCTTCATCTCTCCCAGTCCCTGTACTCTGCCACCCCCATGTCCCCTGGTGCACATGAGCCCAGGGCCACGGAGATGGCAGATTACTATCCAGTCAGAAGCATGGGGCTCATAGGCCAGTACCTCCCAGGAATGGATGGGCGGGCATCCGATATGGGCACCCAAGTACAGTGCAATTTAGTGGGGAACCCCAGGAGAGTAGCCCCACTAATGGCATCCTGAAAACCTCTGGCCATTTAGGTCAGTGAGGGGGTACCCATCAAATCCTGGGAGCAAGGAGAAATCAGAAGACTCCTCTGAGCATCCCAGTACACAGGAGACTAGGTCCCCACATTCTGCCAGCCATTCCCAGGCTTGCATAATCCGGGAAAACCTGGAAGATCAGACGGGCACCTCTGGGAGTCAGAGGATGAGTGGACAGGGTTAACTGAACCAAGAAGGCCAGTAAGGCAAAAAGGGCCTTGCTTAAGGACCCCTTAAAACAGATTAAGGCAATAAGGAGTGTCATCACGCCTTATCACAAAAACGCCAAGTATTCTGTGTGGGAACACTTAGAGCTCTTTGAGCAAATGATGGAGATTTTCTATTTGAAAGACAGCAGTAGCTGCATTCAGTACGTCAAATGGACATTCTCCCCAGAATACTCCAGTTTCATTGCAGGGCTGGAGGGCCAAAATTATTCAAGATGGTCCACATATAGGGCGGCCATCTTAAAGCACTTTTCTGTTCATAGAAATCCCCAAGAGGCTCGTAAGGCAGCCTACAATTTGCAATGTGGGGAGGATCAGGCCCCACAAGAATTTGTGCAGGAGTTGAAGCGTGCCTTTGTGCACACTACCAAAAGGGTGCGCACAGACAGTAAATAATTTGTAAATACGTTTTTCCATGCCTTACCCAAATACATCATGACCCAGCTAGTGAGAGATTTTCATGAGAAAAGGTCACTAGACTGGGTCATTGAACAGGCCACCCAAATCTATGAGGTGCAGAAGCCCATAGAAACTATAAATAATGCTCAGAAAAGCCCCAAACCGACCAGCACCCCTGCCGCTGCCAAGGTGGCAGAGGTAAAGGTTGCCCTCATTTTAGATTTGGAGATGGGGGGGGCCTAAAAACTTGTCTGCACAGAATAATTCCAAGCCCAGAAACCTCGGGCCAGTCACAGACAAGGAGTCAAGGAGGTAGTCCCACAAATGGGGTCCCTCACTCCCCTGACTATGTAAGTCCCCACTACAAGGGAAACCGACCCATCCTGGGTTATGTGTGGACTCCTCCAGCCCAAGGGGGGGTATCCAACCAAGCACCTAACCCAGGGAACACACCTTTTGCTCACTGTACCTTTCACATATGTGAAATAACCATTTGCATATCAGTCTTTGTCCCGCCCACATGGGCAGTCCAGCACCGAAATGCTATGGCTATTCCTCTCTGAACAAGAGTACCAACAGCAACCCCATACACGTGTTTCAGACTTGTTGGGCCTCATCACTGAAGTGAAGCTGTGCCTCTCTGAGCACAGTGAGCAGGGAGTCCACGTCTGGTTGCCCCAGGTAACTCAGGGTAACCAACCACAAGTTCCTTGCAAATATTTTTAAAAAAGGTAGCAGGTGCTCCTCTCCAGAAGGAACATGGCATGATAACCTGTTCTGAGATTAGCGTTTGCAGCACACACCTTTTGCTCACTGTACCTTTCACAGATGGGAAATATCCATTTGCATATCAGTCTTTGTCCCGCCCACATGGGCAGTCCAGCACCAAAATGCTATGGCAATTCCTCTCTGAACAAGAGTACCAGCAGCAACCCCATACATGTGTTTCAGCCTTGTTGGGCCTCATCAGTGAGGTGAAGCTGTGCCTCTCTGAGCACCTGCTACCTTTTTTTGAAATAAATGTAATGTATATGTTACATTATTCTTTGTGTTTGTAACAAACGTTATGTGGGCAGCATTTTTAGAGAGCTGAGTGTGAGAATCAGAGAACATTTCAACATGCTACAACATCGGATCGCAAGCTACCTCTGGCAGACCACTGGCTTAAAGATCAGGTGGACCACAAGGAGGAAATATCATTTTTTTGTCATCAAGAAGATACCATTGGATCCACATTTGGGCAATCATGAAACTATTTTACGGCAACAAGAAGCAAGAACTATTTTTGCATTTCGAATAACAATTCATGGACTAAACAGTAATCATGAGATTAACGTTTTCTGATAAGGCAAATTTGAGAGAAAACGACTTCAATTTAATATATTTTTTCAAGATATGAATATTTAGAGATGGGAATATCATAATAATGTATTTATTGTACACTTCACTGGTGGAATCTCAGAAACCCAGTTGAAAGAAATTTGCTTCATCCATATTGTAAATATAATTGTTTAAGTCTACATTCCAATAGATGAAAATCATGTGTTATATGTGCCATCGTAAACACATTGAATTGGCATTGGTTGAAAAGAAGTCATTATATATTTAAGTTTGTTTATTTATTTATTGTACACAGTGGATTCTCAGAAATCCAGTTGAAATAGATTTGCCTCATCCATATTGTGAATATCATGGTTTAAGCCTGAATGTTAATAAATAAGCAATTATGTGTGATATGTACTGTCGAAAATACACTGAATTGGCACTGGTTGAATAGAAGTAATAATTTATTTAAGTTTGATTCTTTTTTATCTAGAACTGCAATCATCCGAATTGGGGACTGTAGCAACATATATCTAATTGATTGAGAATGCTTGTCAGGATTAAATCATGTTGCTACAGGAAACATGATCTTTCTTGATAAACATAGTTTATATTTATTTTGTGTACATTTATGTTGTCCAGGGCAATTTGAATCTCTATCTATTTGACACTAATATGTTTAAGACCCAATTTAAAATCCAAACAATAGTTAGATTAATTTGCATCCTTCATGCACACTGATCCATGAAAGGACGTCCTTACAGCCATCACTTGTAAAATCACCAAGGTTAAATGTGACATCACCAATATAAACAGAGCCTAAAGACTTTATAACGGAATTGATGATGGTTTATAATGAGGTTGACAGGAATCTATATCAAAATGATTCGGAATGTCCATCCGTATTACCTCATATTATTTTACAGATATAACCTGTATTGGTAAACATATCTTATCCATACCCCAGACACACTTATTTGCTCAGACTAGCAAGACTCTATTCTTATATGATACCAATTCTCTATAATTGATGACAAGGAATTAGCATTGTACCTTATTTCTGTTCATGTAATGGTTATACTTAGATGCTGTGATCATGGGTGTCGATCTATTGAAGGACATCATCACTACGCTCAAATGTGATATAACTGTTATTAATGTAGTACCATGGTGGTGACCGTGTCTGCAAGACACCTGGAGCACAGTCAATTTGAAAGAATACGAAGGAATTATAATTCCAACATTTCTGAGGTTAGTAGATACAATGGGACCTTGAACATGTTTCTGGCCTATCAGCTATGTAAACTGAAACGGAAATGGGGTATTCAAAATCTTGAATAGTTCATAAGTAATATTTTAAACATTCTTTGTAGATCTACAAGGGCAATTAGCAATAAATGAAACATTGACTGGAGCTTCACTTTAATTGAAGAATGAGTGTTAGAGAACATTTGAACATGTAAAATACTATAATATACTGGACCAGATAAATAAGTTAATTGATTAAAGGATTTCTTATGAACATATACCCATTTTTATGCACAGGTTAAAATGACCACAAATAAGATTCATGACCCACACTATGAGCTTTGGATAGGATCCTTTTAGAAACAAAAAAACATAGGTGGTTAATTGGTAAGGCAAATACATTAATTTGAATATGACCAATATTGTCAAAACATTTTTTAAAACATTTTTTTCTTTCTTAATTATTCTTCTCTTGTTTTTCTGTCTCATCCTATCCTCTCCAGCACTCTGAATGGGCTCGGAATAAGAACCACATAGCAATATGTAAAACTTTGTAAACGTATTTTGGAGATATACCTACAATAGGGATCATCTGCACATCTTATTGATTGTTATTGATATATGCATGAATGCATGTTAATGTGGAAAACAGTCTTGACAAAACCCTGAGGAGTGAAACACATGCACATTCACCAATTGGTTGGCATATAATATTGGCATTTAACATTGAATCACATTAAACTTGCGGTTACAATAGTAAGAATTGAGTTGGTTGGATTGATGCTTGTTTTGTTGCTTTTTGATGGAGCGCCATTCCTAACTGTTTTATATGTGCCATAATGAAAATGTGTTCCCGAAATGTTCCTCTACCGTGTTCTGCCAACAGATGGACAGACAAATACACCACTTCACAAACACAGTTCAAGGGTTTTATTTTGATTTGCAGAAATGGCTCTTAGGGCCGTCACCCTCTGCCTTGTCTAGTTTAGGGTAGTCCCTCCTCATCCCTGAACCACACACTGGCCTCTAGAGCTTGGTACCTTTACTATTGAAACATTACTAAGCTCAGTGTGATGGCCTAGAGGAAAACACCTTATCTATCTATAGTCCCTCAGGGAGCAATCGGGGGAATAGCTTGAGGACTTCCTACGGTGATGTAATTCAAGGTGTGCACCTTCCAGGAACTCGAGTCCCACTCTATCTTGTCCTTCCATGCTCTGGTCTTCTTTTCCCTATATCTCCCTCTCACTCTCCCTCCCTTCTCCTGTTATCCCTACTGCTTCACCCACCATCTCCCCTCTCTCTCTGAGTCTTCCTCCTCTTGCTCTCTGATCCTTCTTAAGCCATGATCTACCTCCACCCTCCGATTTTAGGTCCTACTAATCTCTCCTTCTCCACATCTCTTTAACTCTGCCCTCTCCACACTACAATTATTCTCCCTGCTCCACACCATTGCTACGCCCCCTTTACACACCACCACTACTCTTCTCTCTCCACATTCTTACTACTCTCCCTACACTGCCACTACACCACCCACCCCATCCTACACAATCAATCTCTCTTTCACTCTTATAGTCCCCCTCTCATTCACTCCCTTCTCCATCTATCACTTCATTCATGCACATGCTAATTCAACTTCAAGTACCACTTTATCTCACCAGCCAGCACCGTACACCTCCTGGCATACTGCTTCAAAGTTCCTCTTCCACGCTCCTCTACACCGCCCTTCCTCCTCCTGATCTCTTGATTTGCCTCCACTGTCCTCACCCGAACAACACACACCTTCTTGAGTCTCCTGGTCCTTTCCCTACTTTCCATCCCTTCACTGGTTTTCCTCCCTTACTGGTTCCCAAGGCGACTACAATAAATATAAGTTCCAGTTTGTGCGAGGGTCTCCTAGGCTCATCGGCCCCTTGGTTTAGCTGGCGAGCTGCTCTGCAGCTTTATAACAGGTGAGCATTCTTATTTGCTGAAGCAGTTGGGAGCTTGCTGTATATGTGTGATATCCATTGGGTTCTTTGGTGTTGTTTCATGTAGCGGCTTTGATTCATTCTGTTGCTGATTTGGGCATTTGGTCCTTCCACAGATCTCTCGTGACTCTCTCAGACTATTCTCTGGTCCTCTATTTGGAGTGCATGCTGGAACAGATAGTTTTCTGCAAGAGATAGACAGAAACTGGCCAGCATCACGTGAGACAGGTATGGTGTGATTGGCAGTAGCACTCTGCACAAGCTTTATGACACTATAAAAAGGGACACGGATTGGAGCCCTCCCAACTGCCACCTTCACCCTCAGGATTATGGCTGCCTCTGAATTTCACCCTGGTAGGCTTCTGGCCACAGGCAAAGAGGAGTCCTCATCCCCTCTTGACAGGGCCAACTTACTGATCCTGTCCCAGTACCCTTGGTGACCTGCTGTGCCAGTAATCTTGGTAACCTGGCATATACTGTTTTTTTAATGTGCTTCCATAAAGAACCATCTGCAGATTTCGTAACTTTTACCCAAATTATCGTGAATCATGTTGTGAGTGATCCACAAAGTCCCTCTTGACAGGGTCTGCAACCTTTGGCTCTCCAGATGCTTTTGAATACAACTCACATCAGATGTAGCCAGAAATGTAATTGGTGAGGGATTGTGGGAGTAGTAGTCCAAAACATCTGTCGAGCCACAGGTTGCAGATCTCTGCTCTATTGCTTGAAAACCAAAAGGCGCAATCCACTGATATGTTTGTGCCCATGAGTGCATTCATGTAACTTTTAGGCCCATATTTCTTAAATCACAGTGCTTACATTTCATTGAAAAATGATTTACAGCCAATACATATTTTGCAGAATTGTCAGCATGCAAAAAGCTGCAATAAAGTCAGAAAATATATTTGTGTTCCATTAAATCAATGTGGGCATGAGAAATTATATTAAAATAATAATATTTTCTAAACAAATAATATTGTTTGTAATTAATTTGTATTTTCTGCTTAGTTGTTTTCATGTGTACATAAATTGAAAGCAACGTTCATACATTATGTTGTGGGGTTTCATGATTATTAATTGTTGTTTTTAGTTTAGATCAGTATGATGTGCACTACACCAGAGATCATATTAATCCCCATTTGTAAGTATGGTGGGCTAGCATGATGCCCGAGCCTAACTTCAATGGTTGCTAAGCTTTGCTCCAAAGGTAACAGAGCCTATGGTAGTTACCAGCATAATAACTGTTTAAGAAAACAGACAGGAAACCAAAGTTGGGGTCACAATCTAGTAAGTGACTTCTAAATATCTGTTTCTTTTGGGAATTGAAGAAACCATTCCCAGGACTGGCTTCAGGAATCTACCTATCTATGTTTCATGGTTCCAGTACCAATCTGCATAGTGTGAGGGTCAATCCCAGTGAGCCAAGATCATTCAGGAAATGCTGTGTTTTGGCAGCGAGTATGCGTTTCTTCATATGTTAATATCAGAGACATCAAAGAAATAACTTCTCAATGTTACCCAAACTTGGTGTTCAAATTAGCTTGTTCTCTTCCAGTGTCTCCTTGTACTTATCGAGTTAACTTCTCTTTAATTTGTTACTAAGCATGGACGAGGCAGTTCATGCAAAACCTGAGCTGGTAGCATTTCCAGGGATTCAACTATGTCAAACTTTACTGGTTTTAGCCGAGGTTCAAGGTATGCCGTTCTTTCGGGTTTGGCCTTGTGTCCATATAAAGACAGGAGAGTGGAACGTCAGGAAAGTTGATACTTGGCATTGGTACAGACTGGAGTGTATCAGGCCTATTAGGGAAGGGGATTGTAGAAAGGATAGGGTAGGTTAGAGTAGAGAGGATTCAGGGGCACATGATTACCCTACATGCATTTCCATGCATAGGAGAAGGCCACAGCACTGAGAACCCCAAATGCATTTACTACGAGTAGAAGCTAGAAGCATTGAGGACCCCACACATATGTCCTAGGTGTAGTAGAAGGCTAAAGCTTTGAGAAACCCACTTGCATTTATTAGGCATTGGAGATTGACAAAGTGCAGAAAACCCCATGTTGTAGGAGAAGGGAAGTCCAAGGCATTGAAAACACCATATGCATTTTGTAGGCAGAGAAGAATGCCAAAGCAGTGAAATACACTATATTCATTTTGTAGGCATAGGAAACAGTCAATGCCCTGATAACCGTTTGTACATTTACGAGGCATAGGAGAAGAACAAACAAAACACTGAGAACCCCATGTCCATTTACTAGGTGTAATAGAAGACCTAAGCATTGAGACCCTCACACACATTTTTTAGGCAAAGAAGAAGGTCAACACACTGAGAACCCCAAGTGCATTTACCAGGCCGAGGAGAAAGACAGTGCACTGAGAACCTCATGTGTATTTAGTAGGTGAAAAAGGCAAAAGCAGAGACACTTTTACATGCTGTGAGAAGGTGTAGGAAAAGTCCAAAGTATTAAAATCCCCACATGCATTGTCTATGCAGAGGAGATTGCCAAAGTAGAGAGAACCCCATGTGCATTCACTAGGTGTACAAGAAGACAAAAGCCATGAGAACCCCACATACATTTATTAGGTGGAGGAGAAGGTCAAGGTGCTGAAAGATCCACATAGGCAAAAGAGAAGGCAAAATAACTGAGAACTCCACATGCATGAACTAGGCATGGAAGAAAGCCAAATCACTCAGAACCCGATGTGTGATTACTAAGTGTAGAAGAAGGCCAATACACTGAGAACCTGAAATGCATTTGCTAGGCATAGGATAAGGCCAAGTTACTAGGAGCCCTTTGTGCATCTATCAGGTGGTTGAAAAACCCAAAGCACGGACAACCCCACATGCATTTTATAGGCAGAGAAGGAGGACAAAACACTGAGAACCAATGTGCGGAATCACGGATCGCTGCAGTCACTAACAGAACTTCAACCTGAAACAAGCCAAACCCAAGGAGCTAACCCAGCCACCCACAAGAGATTCCACCCCGAGGGTACGCACACCGACCAGAAAACGCAAACCTCACCATAGCAAACCGAGGGAGAGGAGAACGATTCTAATTCAGATCGGTCACGCCAAACCTTACAACCTCAACGGATGTTCACAAATGGAATCCCTGGCAACATACTGACAATGAATGCAGATTGATTTTATATGTTTGAATGCATGACATATGTCTGAATGGATCTTGACAATAATTGGTTCACCTACTAATTAATGTGTCAGTCAAAGACTGTTAAACTAGGTCCAACACACCAGTGCACACTAAGCCTTCATTGCTGTAAATATTAGACATTCTGTACGTTTAAGCCCAGAGAAAGCGATAGGATTGGCGAAACAAAAAAGCATGTGTGCCAAAGGTTATTGTTGGCTCATGCACTAACACATTTATACAACCTGTAAAAATGGTCACACAAGTCACTTACTGTAATATATGTAATTATGGGATATGAGGTAATATCATTGTCTATTTGATAATTAAACCAGAGACTGATGTCACACAATTTCATGTGCAACTCATTCTTTTAGATAAGACAGAGCACAGAGCGCACAACTGTGGGGAGATTCACCTCTCTTATTGCACAATACAAACAAGCCTCAAGGTTTATGGAAGAAACAGCACGGACACAAGGTAGTGTTGACATGTGGGGGGATTGAAACCTCAAAATGGGAGATGGGCCCACAGAGGGGCTATACTACCCAGAAGATGACAGAGTGCTGAATATTCCTGCACCAAGGATAAAGGACCCTAGATCTTGTGCAGAAGGTCCGAAACTCTGGTACTGGTTAGTTAAGATGGGCATGAAATCGCTAAATGGTAGTGTGCACTAGGTCCCCAACAGGCCCATAGAGCTGTGGGTTTCCCAATAGCACTTTAAGATGAGTAGCAGCACCCGTGAGAAGGGCAGGGTTGCAGATTAATACTCTTGCATCAAATCAATAATGACAACTCAGTAGTTTGGCAAAGGGAGTCAGTTTAATGACAAGTACAAAAAATGGGGAGTTCATGAATATCAGCAATCACTCGATCTTCTGTCTCGCTTCAATAACTCCAACGAACTTCATAAAAATATTTGATTTATACTAAAAACTCGTCATCACTGACGTGTAACACTTGAAATGTTGCATGCAATTCTACTGGTTCTAGGAAGGTAACTTTAATATAGGTACTATATCTGTATATGGAAACGGGGTGAGGGGATTGGACAAACACTGTCAGGTGGGACATCTAAGTCCTACCTTCAAAAATGGCTACTGTAGACGTCACTAAAAGTATGACGTCTCATTGGTTCTACTAACTATAGTGCAGAATAGACAGCCAGGTGCAGGGAGCTTGTCTGCACCCCCAGCTTCTTTCCAATTATTGTTACAATCAATCATCACTTTAGTGGTCATGTGTCAATTATTTCTTTGTGCTTGGCCTCGAGACAGCTTTTTGGTCTGGAAAAGTTGCGATATCTGTGCATGGCACAAAGCCACGCGTCGGTGTGAAAGTTTCATCCCTTCTCGCTTGGCTGGTCACGTGATTCAGACATCAATAGCCTTGTTCTTTGTGCAATTTGTGTATTTGATTTAATTATACCAGCCACCTGCTTCCTGTGGCTTATCTTGACTTTTCCGAGCAGGATACTCTGTTCTTCTTTCATATTAAATGTATCCACTTTTGGTCTACTTCAGCTGATACGACCTTGGCGTCCTGGCATGATTTGCATGCATCTGAGTTTCTCTTCTGTCTTTAATTCTCGATTTGCTTGCTGCAGAGCTCTTCTCCTGAGACCTTTAGTAACCTTTGGTTGATTCTGCTCCTGTGAATAGTGGAAGTATACTTATATAAAGTGCTTCTATTGAGGTAGATATGTATAGGTGGCGCTTGCCGCAATCTATTTCACTACAAAGCATAAGCAAGCCTCCCGATTTCTGTGCTTCTTGCGGTTCCTAGCATATGTACACGTGTAAACTAACTGAATATCTTCATCGCGGATGTGGCATTATTTCTGACAGTTGACATCAATTATTTCACTTTAGGTTCACGATGTCACTTATCCATGATGTTTCATCTCTTTTCATCATTCACAGGTCGTTATATCTTCTATATGTGAGTCAGTCCGGGTTCTTCTGACATCACCATTCGTCTTCCCTCAGTATGTTCTTAACTTCTTCAGGGACTGTGTTCTGACAATCTTCATTTTGTTTCATTTGTTGGCTTTCTCAATGGGTACCTTACTGTCCAGGTTTTCTTGGGTGTCGCTACTTCAATAGGGGCTGTTCTTCTGATAGGTCCTGGACAGAGCCCAACTGCAGCTCCCTGCTGGTTTATGTGCTCATCATACGTCACATATCTCGGTGTGAACATTCCGTGTACTTCAAAATGGATGGTTGGAGTATGGGCTTTGTTTGGGATTTCCTCTACAGTAGGATATGCGACAATATCCCAGGTCAAGTGACCTTTAAAAGCACTAGAGGATGCTAAACAATCGATTATTTTATGGTGACAGCAAATGTGTGGAATAAGATAGTGGATTTTAGCATACAGCCAGCCCTCTTAATTGATCACTACGGCTTGGCTTTGGTGGTTCAGGTAAAAGTAATAGCACAATATATGAATACACTTAACCACCTGGAAGGATTGACCTGCAGGGGCATTTCTACCAAACATCTGAGATGGGAGTTGGCAGACAAACCCTGGGTAGGAGATCGAGCTATGAGGACCTCATGAGAGGTACCCAGGGTTTGCTTTTATTAAAATGGGCATTGGGAATGAATAAAGGAGCCCAGAAAGGCTGGCTTGATGAGCAGTGCAGATCAACAAGATGGGTGCTCTTTTTATTCCTGAAGAGTAAAGTTAAGCAGAGGTGCGAAATTATACGGCAAGATCCTCCTATAAAAGTGCTGTGGAAAACGGAAATTACAAATTGATACTAGTTTTTGGGAATCACTGGAGGCAGCCAGCTTGGAAAATAACTCAAAAAGCTTTTGCGCGGCAGTCATTAAAACACCTGTATATTGGGTGCAAGTTTCGTGTTTAGAGACTATGGTTCTGGAAAGTGGCTTGGTCACACATTTTAAAAAACTCTATAATAACACTGCCATGAACGCAGGAGCCTATGAGGAGAGGGAAAGTAGGGAGGCTTGAGCTATTTGGGGCAATATGCTGCGAGTGTTGAGTAGCAACCATGTGAAATTTGACTATCCGTATGTTGTAAAGGCTATCAAGATGACAAAAAGGAATAGAGCAGCAGGTCCGGAAGGAATTCCAATAGACTATTATCAATATTTTATTGAGATTTGGTGTCCCATCCTAGCGGGGTTGTTTAATGCGATAATGGTGACGGGCACTGTCCTGGGAGAATGGAAGAAGGCAATACTTGTTGCTCTATTCAAGAAAGGCAGCAGAGACTCTCCCCAATCTTATCGCCCTATTTCACTTCTAAATTCAAGCTGTACAATTCTGTGAGATGCCTTTTGAATATAATAGAGGACTGGGTGTCAGCTTACTTAATTTTATTCCCATTCCAAATTGGATTCCATCCTACACTGTGCTCTATTGACTAATGCCTAAACCTCTATTTGATTATTACACACTCATTGCATATAAAGAAAGAGCTAGTGTACCTTGCATTTATGGACATTAGCACTGCTTTTGATAAGGTCAATTGAACAAACTTATGGCAGGTGCTGAGGTCCTACAATTTTCCTTCAGGGGTATTGGCTCTCCTCATCTGCCTACACAAGAATAATGTGGCATGTGTAAGATCATGGGCAGAGGGTCATTGCACGTCTTGATTTCGGATTCGGGTTGGGGGTCAGGCAAGGGTGCGTACTTACCCCAATTTTATTCTCCCTGTATATCAACAAGCTACACAAGGCCCTAGTTGATTGTCACACGGATGTTCCTAAAATAGGGGGGATGCCACTGCGAGTCCTAGTTTATGCGGATGATTCTGTGATCATAGCCTGGACCCCAAGAGCTTTGCAATGTCTGATTAACAGTTATGCAGCCTGTATGGGAGATTTAGACCTGCAGGTGAACAAAAATAAATCTGCAGTAATATACTGTGGTCTGACCAAGACGAAGGGGAATTTTAGGACCATGTGGTCGATTCATTTGACTATCTGGTGGTCCTTTTATTGGAGGCTTTTTCTCCTGAGGCTCATTTTAAAAAACAACTGTGCTGAATGAGGCTTTCAGTGGGCAGTATGTTCTGCTTCATGGGGCTACACAGGCAGCAGCCATTGAATATAGTTAGAACGATTTATATGGCTTGGACCAGAGGAATCGTGAAATGTAGTGCTGCAATTTGAGGTTATGCGAACCAGAAGATATTCAATATGACGAAAAGGCTTCTGAAAAAGCTATTTGTCGTACCACTGTCGACACCGAACTTTCAGTCCACAAATAACTGGTCTGAGCTATACTGTGGATGATGTGGCAAGAACACCGATTTCACTGTGGCTTAGGGTCTGGGCAAACCCTAATGCTTCCTTGTCCCAGCATCTTATAAGAAACATTTCTAAGCATAATGGGGCGAGGCAAATTTAATGGCTCCGTTATATAAAACAAAACTTACAGAACTTAAATCTGGAGGGGCACTTTGATACACGAAGCCTATTGCCTGTTGTGAGGAATCGTGAAATGGAAAAGAGAGTGATGGCCCTGATTTATGGTAAAAGAGACATTTTAGAGACAGTAAAACCATCAAATAGATGTTTTAAGTTATTATCAATAAATGAAATAAAAAACTTTTTGGTCTGGTCCCTTAAGAAATCAGAAAGAAGCCACGTCACCAGAGACCATTTTAACTGTCTACCATTGGGGGAATAGAAATGGGAATGGGATTGAGTATTCATGCTGCCTGTCCAGTATGTGGTGTGGGTTTGAAGGATTTGGCACACTTCTGCTTTTTTGCCCCAACTATGCAGATCTAAGAAGGTGGTTGCTGGTCCCTGTTTTTAGAGGGAAGAACTTTATTCAGTATGGTCCAGCGCTTCTCTTTTTGTTGAAGGTTGAAGCCCCTCTGACAGTTTAGGCACTGTCGATGTTTGTGAGTAGGGCATTTAAAATGCACCGGAAGATCATACAGGACAAAGAGGCCTTTTTATTAACAAACCAAAGTACATTCTCCCTTCAAGTAGGTGGATAGAGTTTGGGTATTTTTATGCTATTGTTTCACTTCAAGGTGTTACTCACCGGTCGGGGAGCAGCCAAGACAGGAGCCAGGACTGTTGGAACTGGGAAGTTGATTGAAGAGCTTGGGTTGGAGCCTCCACCCGAGCCTCCTCTCTATGAGTGAAAAAACTCTCTTTGATGATGTGACCCTCTGCTGTGTGCTGCACCAAGCAGAGAGACCAATCACCCAAAAGAGCAGGGAGAACGCACCACCACGGACCCAGCTGCAAGAAAAGACAGAAGGTAAGTAACTGATGAAAACAGAACCACCAGCAAGCAAAAATAAGCATAAGGAAGTACCTGAATTACCCTCTCCCTTGGTTTTAATGGGACACACACGCAGGGATTTTCCTGCAAATGCAGAAAACGGAGTTAGAGTCTATTCTGGCTTTAAGATGTCAAAAAGAAATGATGAAGTAAATCATACCCCTAGTTGTTTTGAGGAGGCTTGTACAGTCCAAGAGAGGACACAACGAAAGTATAAAACAACAAACAGGTAGGTTAGTAAGGTGGCTACTCCCGGGCGGAACGAGGGGCACAATAGATTTTTTTTTTTTTTTTTTTTTTTTTTTTTTGAAAAATTTTTATTGGTTTTTCAAAACATATAACAAACAGTGCGTGGTATGGCGGTGTAATATGTGTAACACCCACACAAAAAAAAAAAAAAAAAAAAAAAACCCCCAACAACCTCAACAATCCCTCCCCACCCGTTCCGCCCCCCTCCCCCCGAGACCACAGGTCAGTCCCCAATCATTCAATATGCTCATGTGTCGAGCAGGGACTACCAGGACTGTTTGGAGTGCTGGCCGATGTCGCTGAACGGAGGAGCGGCTCAGTCAGTTCTACCCAGCGGAGAAGATCTGCACTGGAGTCAAGTTTTTGTACCTGGATGGCCATTTCCCAAGCCGCCGTCTCCGCGGCGACCCATCTCTTGAGATCGTACCACCAAAGGGCCTCGCCAGGTCCTCGTGCGCTCTTCCAGCTCATGGCTATGCGCCTTTTCGCCGTTATGTAAATCAAGTCCAGGAGTCTATTTAGGGGCTTGTTCTTGGTGCTTCGCTTGTAAGCCCCCAGTATGCAAGCTGCTGGTTCGTGAATTTCGACTTCTATCCCGGCCAGCGCCACCCTATCTCGTACCTGGGTCCAGAACCTCAGGACCATGGGGCAGCTCCAGAACATATGGGTCATTCCTGCTTGTGGCGCATGGCACTTGGGGCATGATTGTGGCGAGGCCCCCTTGAACTTAGATATGGCGTCAGGTGTGAGGTAGGCTCGGTTCGTGATGTATAGCTGTATTAATTGGAGGCGTGCATTTCTGGAGGTCTTTTTGTGGTAGTGGGTAATCTTTTCCCATGCGTTGTCCTCGAATACAAGGCCCATTTCGCTCTCCCATCTCTTTTTGCATTTCAGTTCATTCGTTGTTGTTGCCTGTAACAGGGCCTCGTATATTCTGGAGGTTTCGTGGCCTCCCTCGGCTGTGTCCAGCAAGGTTTCGATGGTTTCATTCTCTGTAAATCGATTGTCTGCCTCAGGCCATCTCTTCCTTAAGGCCCGAGTTATTGCCCCGTGGAGCAAGAACTGCCCGATGGGCAGGCCCGTCGACTCGCAGAGGTCGGAGAATGTAGAAAGTTCGTGTTCGTGCATGAGGTCGCCCAGCGTCGCTACTCCGTGGGGCTCCCATACCGAGCGAGCCTCGGTGTGCCCCCATGAGGGTGTCGCCATGACTGCAGCGATGGGGATCTGTGGGGAGTACGGATCTCGCAGCCCCACAGCCTTACAGGCCCTCTTCCAGAGCTGGGTTCCCAACATGGCCAGGTATGGGTGACGTTGTGGAGCCCCCTTCCCGACCCACAACAAGTCTCTAAGTAGCAGTAGTGGCAGGGCCGGCTGGAGAAGTCTGGTGTCAGTGGTGGTTTCATCCGCCATCCAGTGCGTTACGTGTTTCAATTGGCTGGCCAGATAATATAGTTCGAAATTAGGGACTTTCAGTCCGCCCCTCTCGTAGGGTCTCTGGAGGATGTCAAGCCCCACCCTGTGCCTGCCTCCCTGCCACAGGAATTCTCTGCAGAGTTTGTTCAATTCTCTGAAAAAGGCTGAGGGGATGTTGTAGGGGACATTGGTGAAGCAATGCAGTAGGCGTGGGAGCGCTACCATTTTGAGGAGACCCGCCCTCCCCGCCACAGAAAGGGGAAGTTTGCCCCAGAAGGCCATGGAGTTGGTGAGTGCGTCCTTTGATCTGGCTGTGTTGAGGATGTGTTCTGTGTACGGGCTACGGTGTATGACAATGCCCAAGTATTTAAAGGACGTTACCTGCCACTGGAGAGCCAGTGGGGGCAGGGGTCCGCCCTCATTGCTGTGTAGCGCTGCGAGGGGGTAGAGACACGACTTGTCTTTGTTTATCTGGATGCCTGTGTGTTTTTGGAAGCAGTCCAGAGTCTCCAAGATGTAGGGCAGGAGATGCTCAGGGTTATTGAGGTAGAGGAGGGTGTCGTCCGCGTACATGGAGATGATGTGAGTCACTCCATCAAGTATAATGCCTCCCCCACCGTATTCCTGCCAGATGTACGCGGCCACTGGCTCAGCAGCAATGATATAGAGCATGGGAGATAAGGGACATCCCTGTCGTGTGCCTCTGTGGAGGGGCCATTTGTCAGAGTACGTCTTGTTGGTACGCACTCTAGCCTCGGGGTGTGTGTAAAGCAAATGGGTCCATTTAAGAAAGGCGGGTCCAATGCCCATCCTGGCCATGGTGGCGTACAACCATTCCCAATTAACCGAATCAAAGGCCTTGGTGGCGTCTAGTGATGCCACCGCGTATTTCTGGGTGTCATGCTCAGTGCGGTATATGATGTGGTGCAACCTGCGTAAATTTTCAGTGATAGAGCGCCCAGGTACATAGCCAGTTTGGTCGTGGTGAATCAACAGGGGGATCACCTTGCGTAGCCTGTTGGCGAGGAGTGCCGAAAGTATTTTGCAGTCGACATTGAGCATGGAGAGAGGTCTATAGGAACCGCAATCTGTTCCATCTTTGCCGGGCTTCAGCAAGGGGATGATTACAGCTTCCCTCATGGAGTCAGGGAGTATGCCGCGTTCGAAAGCCTCATTGTACACTTGTGCCAGCAGCGGGGCGAGGGTCTCCTCATATGTCTTATAGAATTCCCCCGGGAGACCATCCATACCTGGGGCTTTCCCAGAGGGTAAAGATCTAATGGTTGCCTTGACCTCGTCTGGGGTGATTGGGTCTTCCAGGGTTGCGGCCAACTGTGGGTCTAGTTTGGGTAACTCTATGCAGTCTAGGGCGTCCTCGATCCCGGTGTCTAACGGGGGCGGGGCTTGAGAATATAAGTCCTGGTAGTATTCGGAGAAGACCATATTAATATCAGCCTGGGTGTGCACCGCAGTGCCATCTGGTCTGAGGATGTGGCAGATGGGGGTCCTAGGGGATTCCCTTTTGTACAGCCAGGCCAGGAGTTTGCCGGGCTTGTCTCCCAGGGCGTGTGTCCTTTCCGTGTGCTTGGCGTAGCTTAGTTTCCCCAGGGACTCCCAGTGTGACAGACAGGCTTGTCTCTGCGCTATTATTTCCCGTACCTGCTCGGGGGTCGGGTTCGCTCTATTCTCCAGCTCCCCCAGCTTACTTTCTGCTTTTGCCAGGGCGTTCGTGATGGCCTTTTGGGTTCCCCCTACCGCTGCCAGCATGTCCCCTCTCATGACCACCTTATACGCCTCCCAAGCGGTGCTGATGCGATCTACGCTGCCTAGATTGTGTAGCCAATATTCGTCTGTGCTGTCTTGTACGTGGTCCCTGAAGGCCGCGTCAAGCAATGCTTCTGCTCGCAGTCTCCATGTAGGGATAGGGGGTCTGGGCGGGTGTACCTCCCAAGTGACCGACAGGGGTGAGTGGTCTGATAATACTCTGGGTAAGTATTGTGCCTCGCTGAAAGTGGCTTGCTGCTCCAGGCTGACTAGCATGTAGTCCAGCCTAGTGTGGACGTTATGTGGCGGGGAGAAGAAGGAGTATTCCCGTCTCTCCGGGTTCAGTTCCCTCCACAGGTCGCTAAGGGACAGATTGGAAATCAGTTTGGATAGTATCTTGGCGGGGGGGGACGGGCGGGAGTGTTTGGTGTCTGACCTATCTTTGAGGGGGTCTAAAGTGCAGTTGTGGTCCCCGCCCCAGATCATGGTGCTGTTTGCGTGGGGGCATAGTCTAGGGCTCAAGGAGCGGAAAAAAGCTGTGGCGTCATGGTTGGGTGCGTATGTGCTAATCAGGCATAGGTCTCTTCCCTCCATGGTACCCTGCACCAGCGCCATCCTACCCTCGTTATCCGTTTTTGTGTCCGTGACTTTAAAAGGGACTGACGGGTTAATCCACACCAGGACCCCCCTAGCATATGAGGAGTAGGAGGATCCCACCAAGGTCCCCCGCCAGGTTTTGGCTAGCGCAGTCAGTTTAGCCTCCGTTAGGTGTGTCTCCTGAAGCATGGCGATCCCTACCTTGCATCGTCGCAGGTATGCTTGAATTCTTCGCTGTTTCACGTAGCTATTCATGCCTCTGACGTTCCATGTCATCACTTTCACTCTCTCAGCCATAGTCAAGGTGGTGTACTCTCACTAGTCCAGGTCCCGGTCGAGGCCTCATTGGAGGTGCTGTGGTATTGGAGGAGTCCTGTGGTCTCGGTGTGTCAACTTTAGGGATCCCAACTAGGGTGCGGATATCCGGCACCCCTTTCCCTAAGAAAGAACTTCCCCAACAAATAACTGGTCTAACAAGGTGCTCCTCGTCGTGACTGTCCCGTTTCCGCTCCCTAGGACCTGGCATGGTCTTCGGGTGCCCTACGGGTGGGTAAACGTACCCTGAAAAAACAGAAAAACACAAGCTCCTGGGGGGTTGAGGGAGCTAAAACCTCGGTGTTCCGCGTGGTAGGATCCCTTCAGCTGCTCCTGGGGTTGGATTGCAGTGTTCTTATGGTGCGGTATAATACAGTAGTCTTAGGTAGGTGTATCAGCGCGGCCTGCGCCTCTTGTCGTCTATGTCTGGTAGTTGCTGCTCGTCCATCCAGTCCCGGGCTTGTTCCGGTGTGTCGAATAGGTGGGCTCTGTTCTTGTGTATTACTTTCAACCTAGCAGGGTAAAGGAGCATGTATTTCAAACCAGCGGCCTTCAACCTGGCTTTGGTGTAGATGAACTGGGCCCTGCTCATCTGCACTTGAAAAGTGTAGTCGGGGTAGATGGCGATCCTGGCCGAATTTCTCAATATCTGGCCCCCTGACCGAGAGTACGCCAGGACGACCTCGCGGTCTCTGTAGTTTAACACTTTAGCAATCATGGGCCTGGGTGGGCCACCTGGCGGGGGCCTCTTGGCAAGCGACCTATGGGCCCTTTCGATGGAGAACCCCTGCGATAGTTTCTCTGCGCCGATTTCCTGCAGCAGGAGGTTTTCCACGTAGTTGGTGGGGTCTGGGCCTTCGATGCCCTCAGGCAGTCCGAGCAGCCGGATGTTATTCCGCGGGCCCTCCCTTCGGCCTCTTCCACCTTGTTCTCGAGGTTTTTGACCGTTTGCTGGAGGCCTTCCATGTCATGGAGAAGTTGGGTGTTCGCTTCGGAATTCTCGCGTACTTGAGTCTCGAGTGCCTCCGTTCGATTAGCCAGGGAGCGGACGTCTTGGCGGAGGAGTCCCAGATCTATGGCCACTGCGTCGATTTTATTCACCAAAGTCGTTTGGATTAGCTTGATGGCCTCCAAGAGTTGCAAGTTAGTGGGTTCAGGCGTCGCTGGAGTAGCGCTCGTGTCCCCTGCGGCAGTCGCCATGGTCGGGCACTCAGGGCTGGGGGGTTCGGGGGCTGTGTAGGCATCCAGGGTGGTCTGCCGCTGTTTAGACCTGGTCCCCCTCCCCGCTGACTTATCCGGGCAGGACATCCCCTCACCTCGCTGTGGAAGTTGCCCGCTTGATGTCCTCCGGCGCTCGGAGGGTTATGGTCCACGCTTCGGGCCCTCCCGCGGGGCGTCAAGCGCTCCGGCGCCGGTTCTCAAGGGCCTCCAGGCACCGCGGGGTGCGATACGGCCTGGCTAGGCCTGATATGGTAGTTCGTGGAAAGTCTTCGCGTTTCGGCCCGCGCTGCTTTTCTCGGTGCCCGGTGGGGGGGGGGAACTCCTTTCTGTAGCTGCCCGTTCCGAATGCCGCGGTTCCAGCACTCCGCCCCCCGTGGCGCAATTCGGGCAGGGGTGCGCAGCTCCGGTGGTATCGCCAACCGGGGCAGCGCGAGGTGGCCGGTGCACTCGCACTCGGTGTAGTGCGCGATCTCTGGGCCTCGGTTCCAGCCGGGCCTCCGTCCCCTGCGGTTCCGACAGCGGGGCCAGCAGGCGCCCTCGTCCGCCTCAGTCGATCACTCGTTTTCGGGCTTGGGGCTCCCGAGCCTACCGCAGGGGTGGCCACCGGGGGGTCAGCAGGGGCACCCCCTCGCCGTTCCGCTCGGCGGCGCAGGGCGGCCCTCTCTCGGATGGCTCAGCAGATGTGAGCCGCCATCTTGGCTGTCCGCGTCGTGGGGTGTGCGATCCTCTCAGCTCGGCTCCCGGGCTTCCACCCTCGCGTGTGAAGGGTCCAGGAGGTTCTCGTCGCCGCCGGCGGCTCTCGGGATGATTTGTAGGCGCTGAGGCCGGCTTAAATACAGGAAAAACAGCTTATCGATGGCTCATCTTGCGGAGCTTGCCGAAGTCGCGTCCGCTCTACATGGCGGTTGGCCACGCCCCCGAGGGGCACAATAGATATGGGTAGTTGCACTGTTAGCAAAGCGTTCTTGCGTGCACTTGAAGAATAGGCGGTGGAGCAGGTACGTGCACTATCAGCAAGGCGTCCTAGCATGCACTAGTAGGACTGTGGAGTATGCAATCCTAAGTGAGAAGGGACTTCAAAACAAAATACACAGCGTTGGCAATTAACAGGACTGGATGGTGAGTATGGTTGACTCTATTCTTTGGTTCCCACCAGCTCAAAAAGGTCAGTAATGCAACACCATGAAATCCTCAAACGAGAGAGAAACAATACAAGGAAGGCAGACTTACCAAGGACTGTTAGTGAATGGGTTGCTGCAGCCAACCGGGTTAGGATGGTTGTGTTCCCCAAGGATGATGAGTGGAGCATACACAGGTAAGGGTAGCGCATTGGTGAGGCAGTCGTCTGAATGAAGTCAGTAGCAGAGTCAGTCCATGGTCAGAAGCGTGTTTGGAACACGGGCGAGCAATGGAAGCAAAGAACTCAGACGCGAAGGTAGTCCGTGGACGGTTTAAGAGGTTCGGTACACATGCGGTCACAGGAGGCAGTGAAATCAATAGCAGAGGCAGTCCACGGGGTGGGGGGCGGGTTATCAGAGGTTCGGTAAACGGGCAATCACAGGATGTGAATGGGCATAAGCATGTGGATAACGCACAAGAAAATCCTTTGAACCTAATCAGGTCTGGTACACAGTGGATCAAGGAGAAAGCACAACGGGCACGTAAAATGGTACTTCAAAGTGCCGGCTGTAACTTTCAAACAGAAGCAGCGTTCCCCAAGCTTCCACTGATTAAATCAAAAAAGAAGGCAGAGCCATGTGAAAGCGAGGCTGTCTAGGACTACACACGATGTTCAGGTTTCATGTAGACGGGAGATCTAGATGGTGCTGCATTAGCCAGTCTCCACGGCAGTCGCCACTGTGACAAAAACGGCACTGCAAAACGCCGGATACCAAAGTGGAGCGCAATGACTCTATTGGAAGGCACATTTGAGGGAGCCCATCTGCCCTGGTGGGGAGCCTGAGGAGCAGCAAAGCAGGCAGTGGTGTGACACAAGGGGTCAGCTGAATTATAATGTTTTAATGTATGGATTGTTAATGACTGCGTTTTGTACTTTTATGGCTATTGATATTCGAATAAAGTTTATTACTTACTAGTAAGTACAAATAGCTATGAACTATTGCGCGCCGTCACCGTCCCCTACTCCCAGTATAGTCCCTGGGCTCCCACACCTGCTCCCATCAGAGTCTCTGGGCTCCCTCGTCCCACCCTTACCCAGTCCCTGGGCTCTCCCCACCCCACCACACACCCTGGACACTCCCCACCCTGCTCCCATCACTATCCCATGACTCTCGCCCATCCTGCTCCCACCTCAGTCCCTGGGCTCCCCCCTCCCCATTCCCAGCACAGTCCCAGGGCCAGTGGCAGCTGGTGACATTTTTAAGTGGAGGGGCATAAATGTTTCCTTCAGACATGCAATAGCGACTGAGCATAGCGAGGAAGCCTGAACCAATCAAGGTGGGTTTGGAGGGATTTCCCCCAGGAATTGAAAAGGGGTTTGAATGTTGCAGCATAAAATGAGTAAAAAGCCAAACAGTTTGCAATTGGTGCTGGGAGGCTTAGGGGGGCAGGCATGGTATGTTTTAGGGGACATCTATGATAGATGTATAGTACTAAGATACCATCCCTGTCCCGTGGGCCCCACAGCACCCAACACACTCACACAAACAACGTAATTGTGTGTATGCAAGGCGCTGGGGGGACCTGGGGGAAAGCATGGCATTTTTGACTGGACATCTATGATAGATGTCCAGTACAAAAATCCCATCCCTGTTCCCGGGCCTGCACAACGCCTCAGGAGAGCTGATTTTGGCAGGTGGGTAGGGGGATTGTGCAACAAAGGCATTTTTAAAATACCTATATTATACAACTCACCCGCCCCCCCACTCCCTAAAATTATCTCAATGTATCAACACAAACACACAAACCGATTCACACAGCAAGAACTCTATCATTCACATGAGCACCCATCACCATACACTCACTGATAACACAAACATACACGCATCCATACACATATTTAAATAAAAAATAAATGAACATAAACCTTCTGCCCCGGTCCTGAAGTTTCCTCTCCAGCGCTCCAGCTCCTGCATCATGAACAGGAATTGGGAAGTAAGAGCTTCCTGGTTCCTGCACATGCGTGCATGCAGTTCCCCAGCCAGCATTTCCAATGGGCTATGGAAGAGTGGAGAAGCAAAACATCCCCAGCCTTGCATGGCTCATTGAGCATACGCAGTTGGGGAACTAGGTTCAGCCAGCCCAAAAGCACTCTCTTAGCTGGAAAAAGCAATTGAGGGAGCGCTCAGTGTTTCACTGGGCTGGCTCCTCTGCTCCTCAATTATGGGTGATGGGGCCACTGGGTCAATGCCCCTTGTCCATTATGGACAAGCCACCCCTGCTCAGGGCTCCCACCTGGCCCTCTTTTGCATTACTCAATTAAAAAAAAGTTTTAAAAAATCTTTCTTTTTTGTTTTACTATTCAGGCTGGGTTCTCGCACCCCCATGCAACCACCCCAAAGTTTGAATGCCTCTGCTCTACACACCCTACATCACCAAAGACTGGAACAAAGGATGGGTACCAACACAATTCACCAGTCGGAATGAATCAAAACCAACCAACCGTGCCATCAACCTAATCAGTCTACTCGACGAGGAGACCACCCACCAAAGCACTCCACCTCCCAACTGGTACAACCAGGGGAGAATCATCAACAACAGAAACCCAACCATGGTCTGGGAGCGGGTGCCATTCTGCCCATTAGGTTAGACCTGGCGGGTGGATAGACACCTGCTCGCAGAACTCGTAGTTTGCCAGTCCGGAAACAACAGTACCGGCAAGCTTACCAGTACCAGTGTTTCTGGACCAGCAACCTTGTAATGAGGCCCAACATCACTCCAGCATTGAAAAGCATACACCAGCACTCTGCATTGCCCACAAAGCCTTGCACGGACAAGTAACCAAATTCCTCCAAGACAAGATTAGCTGGTACCATCCAAGAAGGGACCTAAGATCCAGCAATGACATACAGAGACAAAACATTACAAAAAAAGAACATTCCTAGGAACAACGTTCTCACGTCTAATTGCTAACCTCTGGAACACCATGCCCAAATAGATTAGGACCACAGAAGACCACATCACTTTCAGGAAACAACTTAAAAACCTGGTTATTCAGTAGACAATGACAACCACAATGGGACACCGGCACATCACAGACAAACAACTAGAGAGGAAACGTGATGGGCCGATAAACCACAACCAAGAACATAGGCAGAAACCATCAAGCAGCAACCAAAGAGTCACACCAGAGGCTCCAACAAACCGACCGACTTACTAATCCGCCTACCCTTCCTGCTCCTCTGATGTACCCAATACCACTACAACAGACCTTGAGCTAGCCACACTACACATAAACAAACCAAGAATCAATGCTTTGTTCACACCCACTAACTCTGAGATGCTGGAATCACACCTAGAGTGAAGCATCCCACATAGTTCATACAAACATCAACAACTCAAGCACACACCAAGACACCTGATAGTCTTATTTTTATTTTTTATTTATTCACATTTGTTGAGTGCACAGCAGCCCGAAGGCATTGTGGCGCTTGTTACAGTGTTGCTTATATACTTAGTTACATACAGTTCATGTCCGTTGGTGTTACATAGGACGATATTCTTATTTAGTTACATTCATGCATTGAGCAGTAGGAGAACCAAGTGAACAATGTTAGTTGAAGAGGGTGGTTTTGAGTTTTTTGCGGAAGGAGAAGAGTGATGTTTCAGCTCTGAGGTCAGTGGGCAGGGAGTTCCAAATCTTCAGTGCGAGGAATGGAAAGCCTATACCTCCTGCTTTAGATCTGTTAATGCGTGGTATAGTAAGTTGATCAGTGTATTGTGCTCTGATCGGTCTAGTGGATTGAGTTCTACATACTGTGTCAGATAGGTAAGAGGGTGCTGCTAGGTTGATGCATTTATGCGTGGTAGTGAGAATTTTGAAGGAGATACGGTCCTTGACTGGGAGCCAGTGAGCTGCCTTCCTGGCTTGTGTGATGTGATCTCTTTTCGGTATGCTGAGGGGTGTTTTAAGAGCGTTATTTTGCGTTGTTTGGAGCCTAGATAGGTTTTATTTGGACTTGCCGGCTAGGAGCGCATTACAGTAATCTAATTTGGCTCCTGTGGTTGCTCTGGCGATAGAGAGACAGTTATCCTTAGTTAGGAATGGTTTTATTGCATTGATGAGTTTAGTACTCCATGCAGAGGCCGAGACTATGGTGCTGACTTGTTTGTCCATGGATAAGGTAGCGTCTATGTGAACCCCCAGCATTTTTACTGAAGGTAAAACTTGGATGATACAGTTATCTATGTTGAAGTTGAGGTACAGCGGGTTGAGGTTGGATAGTGTGGATTTCTGGCCTAGAATGAGTATTTCAGTCTAGTCCCCATTCAAGCAGAGGCCGTTAGTGGCCATCCATGCTTGTATGGTGGAGTAAATCTGATGTAAGGTAGTGGCGTCTTGATGATAATTCCCCGTCAGGGGAAGGAGAACCTGCGTGTCGTCAGCGTAATTTGTGTAAGTGAGAGTCTTAGAGCTACGGCCACCCACCACTCTGGATCCTGTATGGACACTAACCAGTGCGTACAACCACAACCCACCTCAACATCACACAACACACTAACACCAACACAAACACATACCTTAGGCAGTGAGTCCTACCCATACAGTTACAATGCACTGGGCTTGCCGTACAAACTCTGACATGCAAAACAATGCTCACAGATGCCAATTCCTCCTGGTTCTGAACCTATCCTCTCATACTATGCTCACTAACCTGCCCACCTCCCTCTATTGCAGAGCCACTCGAGCACCTGGAGACTGCCCATGGGTGGTAACGGTGGATGGTATAAATCATCATAACATAACATAACATAACATAACATAACATATTTCTCTGTAGAAAACTGTGGCTTTACTGACTGCTTCTTGACCATGTATCTATGATGGGAGTCAGCACTACTTTTTGCAAACGTCAGTACCACAAATTTAGGACCAAGTTATGGAAGCAGTAGGAATAGTACTGGAGCATTGTGAAGGTAAGACAGTCCACCTGACAGTGGTCTTGTGCATGAATGCTCAAGGCACAGATTTCAAGGCCTTTACCGGACACTGGGTTATCTTCTCCTGTAACGCTTATCAGCAAAGCCCTTTGACAGCAGCCATCAAATGTCATTCACCAAAAGCCCACCTAGAGTATGGAATAGTTTGACAGCAGGTCCCACAGGGGAGTTGATCTTTGGGAGAAAGTAAAGAAGATTGTTGTACATTAACTAATTCCTCGTGGTTTACAAGTGGGTTATGTGGCTTCTGTCAATGGTCTAATGTTGAATCTGCCCCTACGATAGGGGAAACTATGCACTTGCCATGCTTTGTCCATCTAATCTGTTTTGAAGTGGCCTGCTTCATAAGCCAATGCTGCTTATCTGAATGAGATAGTAATTGTGACCCAGGAAATCTATACCCACTTTAGCTCCTACATTGCTTGGAATATGTTATGAAAGCTACTGTTGTGTGTACATCTCCCTTACAACCATGTGGGTACTGTTTTGCTGATTCAGTGGACTTCAATCTTCCATTTGCTGGAGCGTCTCAAAGAACAGTGCAGTGCTTTGACCGACTACTGCAATAGCCAGAGCTGGAAAGTGGACAGTGCCTGCTTAACACCTACAAAGAACCAAAGGTTTCTTCTTGGTTGCCAACCAGCAAGTTAGCCTAAACATTACATCACTCAATGGGTGCTGCAACAGGTGTAGCTGTTGGAAATAAAACTATCTGACATTGCACATGAACATGAGTTGTCTGGTGATGCAGAAGAAAGACAACTGGTTATGAATTTGGTCTCACCTGACACTACCTTGCTGCCACCTTCACCACTGCAGGAGGGTGATGTATGTGATGTGTGCTCCTTGAACACATCATTGTGCTGCAGTCTAGAGTGCTTGAGCATTAAGGAGTTGCCAAAAACATTCTAACTTGGGTTTTCCCAATTAACTGACTTCTGCTTCCCACCTGACAGTCACAGCCTACAGCAAGCTGAAGTAGACCCATACCCATGAGCAGATGGACAGTGATGCCTTCTGGTCTGACTTCATCCTCTTGAAGAAATCCTGAGACCTCCTTGCCCCCTCCAAGTGAGCAGGCAATGTTGTAGTGGCCCCAACCTCCTCCTCCTCCTCCTGGGGCAACATCCTTCTCAGCAGCACCACCTTTTCCTCCTCTCCCCTCTGAATTATTTTGCCATGAACCTTAGTGTGTACCCCACCCTGCTTCTCCAGAAGTACCACCTCTTAGCTGCAATCTCCAATGTCAGAGAACTCATCAACTTTCTGCATCTACTCATTAAGTCACTCTTATTATACCACAACCTACTTCCTTCTAGAAGCCACAACTGTTATCCAGTCTTTTTTACTGACATTTTCTTACCACTGCATTTTATTACTGCAATTTGTTTATTGAATTTCTGCCTTGAAAATGCAGGGGGGTGTTTGGGTGAGGCAACATGGTATGGGCAGAGGGTATAAGGTAGATAGGGGACCAGGGAATAGGTGGGTGGAGATACAGGAGCTGTTTGGGGTCTACCCCCACAGTTTCATAGCAAAACATCTATTAAAAAAGTGCAGTAAAATATACCACCATGAAATATCGGTGGTAAAAACACATATAACTGCCACAACCCACTCCTGAATCACCATCTCCCCCTCTTCAATCACCACTGTCTTTGCTTCTACACCACTTTCTTCACTTACACAACATCATCTCCCCCTTCTTCAAATCAAAAGTAACAGTGGTCCCTAACGTTTAATGCAGGAGAAGTCACCCACAATATGCCACACAAATACAGGCACATTTTTTTACAGAAAAGAAACACAACCTGTCTGTAATTATCTTGCTAATATTTAACATTAACAAGTCTCATAAACGTCCATTTATATAAAATAAAGTTTGACTCAACATTCTCTTTTTTGTATTATAATTTTTTTGTTTTGCCTTATCACACATTCATACATTAAAATGCAAGAAAACAGTATTCATAAACTAACATAACAATATATAATCCACAGCAGAAATAGACATAATAGTCAAAACTAGTCTTATTTTCCACACCTCCCCCTTTTAACATCATGTATATTTAATTGAAAAGACAAGGAGAAAAAAAGAATTACAAATAAATAAATTACCACTTATCTTTTGGGTTCCTGTACTCTTCCAAACTACATATCTCCGCCATCCCGGAGATGTGCTTCAAGGACAGCTCTGTCACGAGCTTTGACACACTTCTCCCTGAAGGATACAATATCCTCTCTGTGCCCAGGCCTAAAAGGACAGGAGGATGTGTGGCGCTGATCTTCCCAGAATGGAAACATGTGTCCATCATCCCTACTCAGGCCTACTCCTCCTTTGAGTGCCTCGTCTGCAGGCTCTTACTCTCTCCTAAACTTCTCTCCTTCTGGCCACCTTCTATCGGCCACCAGGACAGTCCACTCTCTTCCTCTCAGAATGGCTGACCTGGCCTCCTCTCTACTTTCCCCCTGCTCCCAACTCCTTCTGCTGGGTGATCTTACTCTTTGGCCCCACACACACAGCGGGCCACACTTTGAATGCTCTCATCTCTACTGACATCAATCGCTCTATCCCTCTCACTATCTTTCTCTCTCTTGGACGGACCACTCTCTTCTCTCTTCACACTTGAAGCTCTCCTCTCCTCTTGCATTGGCACACCCAGCCCAGCCACTCGGTTTCAAAGTCACCAAACCCATGAAAAGAGTGACAGCGGCTGCCTTTGCCTCCACCTACTCTCCGCCTCCTACGGCTGCAGCTGGCACTCACCCTGACACTGCCCATGCTTACCTCAATCTCTCTATCTTCAACACTCTGGATACTCTTGCCCCTGTCATGAGTGTCCGACTGAATTGGCCTCTCCACCATTTCTCTTCTCTTCCTTCACTCCCGTCACACCTGATGAGTTCCCCAGATAAGTCCAGTCTATGAAGGCTTCATCCAAACAGGTGGCCCTCTCCCCTCCAAAACCATTAAGGACTACATTGACACTCCTTCTCCAGCCTCGGCTGACCTCTGCAACCTCTTGTTTGCCACTGGAGCCTTCCAAACTCCTCTTAAGCACTCCTTTGTGCACACTCTACTTAAGAAACCCTCTGCCGACCCCTCCATTCTGACAAACTTCCGCCCTCTCTCTATCACTCCTATCCTTGGCAATCTTCTGGAGAAGCTGGCTATCTCTCAGCTTACCCTCCACACTCAATCTGCTGGTTGCTTCCAGGACCATCAGTCTGGCTTTAGAGCATCTAGAGGCACAGAAACTGCTCTTCTGAACATCTGTGAAGACCTGCTCTCAAATCTCGACTCTAATACTACCTCTTTCCTCATTCTTCTTGAACTCTCCTCTGCCTTTGACACAGTAAACCACAAAATCCTGATCACATGTCTCTGTGACAGCCTGGCAATCACAGGTCAGGCTGTGGCGTGGTTAACCTCTTTCCTTTCCAACTGCCCATCCCAGGTGGAACCTGGTTCCTTTCTCTCTACTATCACTCTTTCAACCTGTGGCGTTCCCCAGGGTTCTACCCTATCGCCCTGGTTCTTCAATGTCTACATGGCTGCCTTGGCACGTGTGATTGCCACTTTCATCTCTAACTTCCAGTTTTATGCGGATGACATGCAACTCTCCTTCAGGCTATCCTCAGCCACCTCCTCTACCTCACTCATATCTCATTGTCTGTCCACAATTCAGTCATGGTGTGCTGCACATGATCTCTACCTCAACGCTAGTAAGACTGAGATTGTTCGCATTGGGACTCCTTCTCCTGTCTTCCCACTCTACCTTGGCCCTGCACCTGCACCCACCTTTGTGGCAAAAAACCTTGGTGTCATCTTCGACTTTTCTCTCTCCTTCTGCACTCACATCAAAATTCAACTACCAGCTGCACCTACTCAAAGGTTCTCTCAAGGCTGGACTAATGCAACAGCCTCTTTCCCAACCTCCCTGCCTCTGCTCTGCACCCTTTGCAACTCATCCAGAACAGAACTGCAAGATTTATTCTTGGCCTCAAGCCTAGGGACTGCATCTCTCTGGTGCTCAAATCCCTCCACTGGCTCCCCGTGGCTGTAAGGATCAAGTTCAAGAACCTCTGCATTGTCCACAAGGCTTTATGGGGTTCTCCAAGCACAGACTTGGAGGGAGATCTTTATCCTCTGCAGGGGCCTCCCTCTTGAATATCCTCCTTGCCACCATCTGTCTTGAGCCGGATCTCCTTCAGATCCTGAAACTACTTAAGACATTCCTCTTCTCTTTCTTCTCTCTCCCTCTACCCTGCTAACCTCTCTTTCCGCTCTATCCTTCTCTCCCTCCCTTTCCGCACAGCCCATTGACTGGCTGCCTGGTGTACCCCAGAGTCTCATAGGTCCCTGGCACTCTCACCAGTCCTCTCACACTTGCCTCTGGGCCTTGCACTTGCCTCTTCGTTACTGCACTTGGTCAATTAACCCATGAGAGAGGCATCACTCATCCCTTATCCCAGCTCTGACTGAATCGGCTCACTTTGTCACCTCCAAACACCTCCTGCACGTGTCCCTCCTCCCCTCTACTGCACCTGTTTTCACACTTGCATGATCTGAATGTACCATGCCCTGAAAATCATCTACCTGTATTTCCCTTTTCTACCTCCTCGCATGGTCGCAACTCAATGCACTTGGAAAAACTGCAGAATCATCATCAGATCTATTTGCTGGTATCTACACCGTTAATTGTACTTATGCACTTGTGCCATGCACTTACTCTGCTTAGTGTAGACTTGTATCCTTCAGAAATTCTCAAGGGCTCTGAATGACTTGTTTTTTCCCCTTGTTCCCTCCCTCCTTGAGCTCTGCGAAACACTTGCTTTGTGTATAGGCGCTTTACAAATAAACAATACCATACCATACAATACCATATCATTCCAAATCCGCTTCAAGGAAAACTCTCAAAATTTCATCAAATATTGTGCCCTTTTCCTGTACTCTGATAGCCACTCTCTCAATGTTGCAAAGTTTGAAAAATTACCGACTTCCAATTTTGCAATATGATCCCTTTCACGACCATGGAACCCCTCAATATCCAAGCTTCTTAATGATATGACACGTCTTCCAGATCCATGTCCTCATCTAGAATCAAAGTTCCAAAGTCATATTCCCTGTCCACTCCCAAAACTGTATTCATTATCCTTGTTACATCTGCCGGAAACGATCTTACTTTGTGACAATCCCATATCATGTATTCAAGTGTTCCTTTTCGAATAGCCACATCCCCAACAGGCATCTGACTGACTCACACCCTGCCTGCACATCCTCTGTGGAGCCCATAAAACTCTGTTTGGCAACTTCACTGGATGGGCTCTTCTGCTATATTTATTAACAAACTAGGAATATTTCTGCAAAGCGCATCCCATCTTGTCTCTGTCATCTCCTCCTGCAGGTGCACTGACCACGTATCCAGTAGCTTTGTGTTCCTTGTCACACCACCACTCATGAGCTTTTACATAACTGATGGCATGTGGTCCTGATCTGCAAATGAATAATTGAATCCACTAGATCAGGCTTTAAACGGGTCACCATAGGCACTGCTGATTTTAGGGACCTATATTCTCCATATATACAGCCTTCAAGGCCATGCCTGACCTTCATGTCATGAAATGAGAGCCACAACACCTCTTCAAAAAAGGTCCTTGATCTGCTTCACCCCTACCAAATACTAATTGGAAGAATTGTCGGTGGACATACAGCACTGGGATGCTCTCAAGCTATCATTGGCAGGTATAATAAACACGTTGAAAATGACTGCACCATCAATTATATTACGAGTATGATCCTACTTCCAATAACGAAAGTCCATGATGAAAAAAATGAACAACATGATTCATAATTTGCTATGGGAACACAGACCACCCAGACTTAAACTTTTGAAACTACAGCTGCAGTGTGAAAGGGGTGGTCTGAGTGTTCCAACTTTTGGTAGATACCATTTGGCCTTTATGTCACGTAACTTACTGCCATTTTTAAGGAACCGTTTGATGAATTGACTATTGCAGAGACAAGCATGGTGGGTCCATTGGAACCTATTGCAGAGACAAGCATGGTGGGTCCATTGGAACCTTCAGCAATACTAACCACCACATGTAAAGTTTGGAGCCAGAAATCCATATTGACTGAATGTTTGCAGTCCTGCTGGAGGGACATAGCAAGATCCCTGAACATGGGTCCACATGGGATGGGTTCTGCCTCCATTTGGTTGATGCTTTGATAAAATGTAACAACAAAGTAATATTTTTGGCAAATTGACTCACTGTTCTAGACCGAAATATGCAATCCTTTCCAATACAGGAATACAAATAAAATGATGCAGTCCTTTCCAATACAAATTAAAATTATCACCATTTGTCAGCACCACATTTCAAAGAAAATGCAAATAACTTTCCAACATATCATTTGCTTAATGTTCTCTGACACAATTGACAAGTGTTGGCATCAGAGAAAAACAGTGGATTCACATGTAACTTTCTTATTCCAGGGCTGATACTAATTTAAATGTTGAGCATGTTGGTTTCTAGTTTTGACATTGATACACAAATACTGGTATTGTATGTTTCGCTACTTTCTCCACATATTTTGGTTTAGGATAGACACTTTTAATTTGGGGAGTCCAATATCTAGATTCATCTACAGGATTACAGATGCATGAGAATATTATTAATTTGAGATAGTAAAGGAATCAATACTTCATTTTATCTGTTATTAGGAGTTCCGCTTAAGTCAGAGTCCTTTCTTTTCTGCTCAATGTTATTTAGAAAAAATGACATAATTTATTTAAATTTACATCATTTTGTTTCAACTAACCTACTTCCCCACTTTAAGCTATAAAACTCTATTCACAATTTCTCTTTTTATGTAAACAGGGTTTTTCGCAGGTCATCAATTACTGCAAATCTGCGAATCATGTTGTCCACCATGTGACAAATCCAAATATAAATTCCCCTTTGAAAATGAGAGGATTGATATATATTTGGCTAATTCCAGAGAATAATATGCCGTGTCCAATCATACATTCTAGGACATTCTATTTTAAGTATACTTTCAAAATGTTTCCCTTACAGGCCCAGTCTCCATATAGTGCCATAGATTATAAAGTATTTCCCCAAAAGAATTTCTACCAAATGCTTAACTAGTTCTTGGGACATATAATCTGAATACACAGGGGTTGCTATACTCACATTTGTTTTGCCTTTTGAAAGGCCCAGGACTGGTAGGAACATCAACAACTTGTGACCCCTCTGTCAAGTATGCTCTGCTACCATTCTGTCCTCTGCTTCCAAAATCCCTCTCTGGGAGTCTGATTCTGGCTTGGGAAAAACTTCTACATTGGGATCCTGAAAGACGCTTTCTAAAAGGATTTTTTCCATCAGCTACATCAAGGTGGAAGCCAACCAGCACATCTCCTGTCAGACAAGCTCCCTTGCTCTGCATACTTCCCAAGAAGTCTCTCATTTTTCTGTGTGGTTGGGATTAAAAACTTGATGAACACCAGCCATCCAGCATTGTTTCATGCAGCAATTTCTGATTGGACTATGCCTGTGATAGGTTCTCTTGAGATGCTGACATTGCCAATTATCCTCTACTTTACTTTGGTTGGTTCAATGTATTTTGCCATGTGACAAGGGAACATATTTCTCTCCTACCCTCCAGAATTATGATCAAATTGGAATGAAAAATATCTTTCCCTTATAATTTTTTTCATGGAGGTGCAACATTATTGAATGTGACTGTATTAATAATTCACATATATACCTGCATTGATTTACCGCCACCTAACTTGCCGGTATCACCAGGGCATTACAGCCCTGGCGGTTCTATGTTATTTTGCCACAGGATTTTTCGTCGCAGTACTTTTCATTGCCGTATTTTTTTGGGTTTTTTTGTGTGTGTTTTTTTGTGGGGGGTTAACCTCCCTTACCCCCGTTTTTTAAAAATTATTCCCTTTCACCCACAAATATTTATTTAATTTGTAACCCCCCCCAAAAAAAAAAAGATGATTTTTTTCGATAAAAAACCGGCAATGAAAAGTCCTGCGACGAAAAATCCTGCGGCAAAAGAACGGTATACCGCCCTGGCAGTCTGGTAAGTCAGGCGCCGGTAAAATGTTGATCCCCATTCCCGTCGAGTCCCATAGGACTCGACGGGAATGGGGACTACAGAAGCACTGGCACTGTTAATAATGGAGCCGGTGCTTCTGTGAAAGTCTGCGGGCGCGTGCCGTTCCGACCGCCAAGTGTGACCGTGGTGGGCAGAACAGCACCCACCCGCAGACTTGTAGTTTGCCGGTCCGGAAACAACTGTGACAGTAAGTTTACCGGCAACATTGTTTCCGGACTGGCAAACTTGTAATGATGGCCATTGTGTTAATAGACGGATTTCATTATTTTATGCTATTTTAATGAACCCATTTACTTTGTTTTTCCAAGCTGTGCATTGCACGTTTATTGGAGTTCATCATTAACAGAATCATTCGCTGAATAAATGTTCTCAGACCAAAGGCCATGAGGCAGACACAACATAGATAATAAAGTTCAGGGTTTGTGTGGGATATGTTCCTTTAAAGCAACATATCAGTGACCTTTAACCCTGGTTCCCTCATTAATTCTGAAGCTCTATGAAAACTCTTTAGTTTCTTGTATTTTTAAGAGCAGATCATATGCTGTGAATAACCACAGCTGAGTATGTTGAGCTCAGCTAATGGATGAATGACTGATTAATGGGGTGTCTGTTTTACTAAAATACTGACCTCAGGACCTTCTGCTTTGAGATTAAGCTCTGAATAAGCACAGGCTAGATTGACAAGCTTCTTGCTGCATCGACCATTTTAAAGTGACATGCATATAGAAAACAATGGTTATGTTGCAATTTCCATTTTATTCAAACTTAATAGCATTCTCCTTTTCCACAAATTTAACTCAATCTGCAGGATACATACTATACATTGACTTGCCATTTTCTCATATAATATTATAATATTCTTTATTGTTTTTAACTTGGCTGAACAAGTACACACTGTTTGCATTGAACATATGATGTTAAAGACTTCATGTGGTTACAATTTAATATTATGGGGATGGAAACCACGCACAATGTACATTGTTTAGTGAATCTTACATTTATATTGCATAAACTTGTCATTATTTACCATCAAAGATCCTAACACCTGGGAAGAAACGTCAGTGAAAGCTTCAAGAAGAAGAGTTCACTTCAAGATTTCAAACAAGCCAACTAGTTCTAAATAGTAGTATACAAAACAGCATATTTGATATTTGGCCAAACACTGACAGGCCGATTCATGGAATAAATGTGCGCCGAAAATTCCGGCGCAGAGGGGCCTATACGTGCGCTGCGCCGAAAAATAGCGAAAAGCGCAGGGAAACCAGCGCACGTCGATTCATGGAAGTCCGTGCGTAAGAAAAGCATAGGACGTGCGCTGAAAAAGTGCGCGGCGCACGCCAGCGCACAGGTCAACCAACGGCGTGCGCCACGGCCACTGCGCTATCACTCCGAGCGCAGCGCACAGCTCTAAAGTAGGCGGAACACAGGGCGGGACACTCGGAATGGGGAATAAAATGGGGCACAACACTCGGAATGGGGAAGAATGTGGGCGGCACGGGGAAGTACAGGAGGCAAGTGCGCGGAACGCCCACACGCTCTCCGGCAACACGTATTCATGGATTCGAACAGGGCAAAACAGCGCTCGATCAAACCAGCGCACAGGCCCAAAAACGTACGCCACAAGTAAGCAGGCGGTAGCGTCCCGACGCACTTAACGAAAGTGCGCCAAAACCTGCGCCAACAAATACCACCCACATACAGCAATGGGCCATACCGTGACCCCAAAGGACAAATGAGGTGCAAAGGTGTACGCCATTAACACGGACACCCACTGTTCAAAAATTCGTGCGTGTGTGTACAACGGGTTGCGCGAGAAGTCACTCGCGCGATTGCCCTGGGTACGTGTATCCCGGGGTGCGGGGAAGTCCCACACGCGATTGCCCTGGCCACGTCGATATCAGGGGTGCGTGTGAAGTTCCACACGCGAAAAGCCAGGGTACGTCAAATACAGGGGTGCGCGGGAAGTTTCACACGCGAAAAGCTAGGCTACGGGAATTGCAGGGGTGCGCGGGAAGTCCCACACGCGAAAAGCTAGGCTACGGGAATTGCAGGGGTGCGCTGGAAGTCCCACACGCGAAAAGCCAGGGTACGTCCATTACAGGGGTGCGCGTGAAGTTTCACACGCGAAAAGCTAGGCTAGGGGAATACCAGGGGTGCGCGGGAAGTCCCACACGCGAAAAGCCAGGGTACGTCCATTACAGGGGTTCGCGGGAAGTTTCACACGCGAAAAGCCAGGGTACGTCCATTACAGGGGTGCGCGGGGAAGTTTTACACGCGAAATCCCAGGCTACTTCCATTTCAGGGGTGCGCAGGAACGTTTCACACGCGAAATCCCAGGCTACTTCCATTTCAGGGGTGCGCGGGAACGTTTCACACGCGAAATCCCAGGCTACGTCCATTTCAGGGGGGCGTGGATAGTTGAACACGCTACTCCGATCGTTGGGTCTTCACAGGTCTTCCCTGTACAGCCTCCACGTCCCCTGCATGCAGTCCACACCACAGGGGATTACCCTGCACACCTGCTCATGACTCCCACCCCCCAGCAGTCATGGGGCACCCTCCACCAGGCCCCCACCTATGTCCCACTCATGCCTCCCACCACCCCCACCCCCCAGCACTGTGGGGCACCTGCCAGCAGGCCCCCACTTATGTCCCACTCATGCCTCCCACCACACCCACCCCCCAGCACTGTGGGGCACCTGCCAGCAGGCCCCCACTTATGTCCCACTCATGCCTCCCACCACACCCACCCCCCAGCACTGTGGGGCACCTGCCAGCAGGCCCCCACTCATGTCCCACTCATGCCTCCCACCACACCCACCCCCCAGCACTGTGGGGCACCTGCCAGCAGGCCCCCACTTATGTCCCACTCATGCCTCCCACCACACCCACCCCCCAGCACTGTGGGGCACCTGCCAGCAGGCCCCCACTTATGTCCCACTCATGCCTCCCACCACACCCACCCCCCAGCACTGTGGGGCACCTGCCAGCAGGCCCCCACTTATGTCCCACTCATGCCTCCCACCACACCCACCCCCCAGCACTGTGGGGCACCTGCCAGCAGGCCCCCACTTATGTCCCACTCATGCCTCCCACCACACCCACCCCCCAGCACTGTGGGGCACCTGCCAGCAGGCCCCCACTTATGTCCCACTCATGCCTCCCACCACACCCACCCCCCAGCACTGTGGGGCACCTGCCAGCAGGCCCCCACTCATGTCCCACTCATGCCTCCCACCACACCCACCCCCCAGCACTGTGGGGCACCTGCCAGCAGGCCCCCACTTATGTCCCACTCATGTCTCCCACCAACCCCACCCCCCAGCAGTCATGGGGCACCCTCCACCAGGCCCCCACCTATGTCCCACTCATGCCTCCCACCACCCCCACCCCCCAGCACTGTGGGGCACCTGCCAGCAGGCCCCCACTTATGTCCCACTCATGCCTCCCACCACACCCACCCCCCAGCACTGTGGGGCACCTGCCAGCAGGCCCCCACTTATGTCCCACTCATGCCTCCCACCACACCCACCCCCCAGCACTGTGGGGCACCTGCCAGCAGGCCCCCACTTATGTCCCACTCATGCCTCCCACCACACCCACCCCCCAGCACTGTGGGGCACCTGCCAGCAGGCCCCCACTTATGTCCCACTCATGCCTCCCACCACACCCACCCCCTAGCACTGTGGGGCACCTGCCAGCAGGCCCCCACTTATGTCCCACTCATGCCTCCCACCACACCCACCCCCCAGCACTGTGGGGCACCTGCCAGCAGGCCCCCACTTATGTCCCACTCATGCCTCCCACCACACCCACCCCCCAGCACTGTGGGGCACCTGCCAGCAGGCCCCCACTTATGTCCCACTCATGCCTCCCACCACACCCACCCCCCAGCACTGTGGGGCACCTGCCAGCAGGCCCCCACTCATGTCCCACTCATGCCTCCCACCACACCCACCCCCCAGCACTGTGGGGCACCTGCCAGCAGGCCCCCACTTATGTCCCACTCATGTCTCCCACCAACCCCACCCCCCAGCAGTCATGGGGCACCCTCCACCAGGCCCCCACCTATGTCCCACTCATGCCTCCCACCACCCCCACCCCCCCGCAGTCAGGGGCACCTGCCAGAAGGCCCCCACCCATGTCTACCACCACCCCCACCCCCCAGCACTGTGGGGCACCTGCCAGCAGGCCCCCACTTATGTCCCACTCATGCCTCCCACCACACCCACCCCCCAGCACTGTGGGGCACCTGCCAGCAGGCCCCCACTTATGTCCCACTCATGCCTCCCACCACACCCACCCCCCAGCACTGTGGGGCACCTGCCAGCAGGCCCCCACTTATGTCCCACTCATGCCTCCCACCACACCCACCCCCCAGCACTGTGGGGCACCTGCCAGCAGGCCCCCACTTATGTCCCACTCATGTCTCCCACCAACCCCACCCCCCAGCAGTCATGGGGCACCCTCCACCAGGCCCCCACCTATGTCCCACTCATGCCTCCCACCACCCCCACCCCCCAGCACTGTGGGGCACCTGCCAGCAGGCCCCCACTTATGTCCCACTCATGCCTCCCACCACACCCACCCCCCAGCACTGTGGGGCACCTGCCAGCAGGCCCCCACTTATGTCCCACTCATGCCTCCCACCACACCCACTCCCCAGCACTGTGGGGCACCTGCCAGCAGGCCCCCACTCATGCCTCCCACCACACCCACCCCCCAGCACTGTGGGGCACCTGCCAGCAGGCCCCCACTTATGTCCCACTCATGCCTCCCACCACACCCACCCCCCAGCACTGTGGGGCACCTGCCAGCAGGCCCCCACTTATGTCCCACTCATGCCTCCCACCACACCCACCCCCCAGCACTGTGGGGCACCTGCCAGCAGGCCCCCACTTATGTCCCACTCATGCCTCCCACCACACCCACCCCCCAGCACTGTGGGGCACCTGCCAGCAGGCCCCCACTTATGTCCCACTCATGCCTCCCACCACCCCCACCCCCCAGCACTGTGGGGCACCTGCCAGCAGGCCCCCACTTATGTCCCACTCATGCCTCCCACCACACCCACCCCCCAGCACTGTGGGGCACCTGCCAGCAGGCCCCCACTCATGCCTCCCACCACACCCACCCCCCAGCACTGTGGGGCACCTGCCACCAGGCCCCCACTTATGTCCCACTCATGTCTCCCACCAACCCCACCCCTCAGCAGTCATGGGGCACCCTCCACCAGGCCCCCACCTATGTCCCACTCATGCCTCCCACCACCCCCACCCCCCAGCACTGTGGGGCACCTGCCAGCAGGCCCCCACTTATGTCCCACTCATGCCTCCCACCACACCCACCCCCCAGCACTGTGGGGCACCTGCCAGCAGGCCCCCACTTATGTCCCACTCATGCCTCCCACCACACCCACCCCCCAGCACTGTGGGGCACCTGCCAGCAGGCCCCCACTTATGTCCCACTCATGCCTCCCACCACACCCACCCCCCAGCACTGTGGGGCACCTGCCAGCAGGCCCCCACTTATGTCCCACTCATGCCTCCCACCACACCCACCCCCCAGCACTGTGGGGCACCTGCCAGCAGGCCCCCACTTATGTCCCACTCATGTCTCCCACCACCCCCACCCCCCCGCAGTCAGGGGCACCTTCCAGCAGGCCCCCACCCATGTCTACCACCACCCCCACCCCCCCAGCAGTCAGGGGCACCTTCCAGCAGGCCCCCACCCATGTCTACCACCACCCCCACCCCCCCAGCAGTCAGGGGCACCTGCCAGAAGGCCCCCACCCATGTCTACCACCACCCCCACCCCCCCCGCAGTCAGGGGCACCTGCCAGAAGGCCCCCACCCATGTCTACCACCACCCCCACCCCCCCCGCAGTCAGGGGCACCTGCCAGAAGGCCCCCACCCATGTCTACCACCACCCCCACCCCCCAGCACTGTGGGGCACCTGCCAGCAGGCCCCCACTTATGTCCCACTCATGCCTCCCACCACACCCACCCCCCAGCACTGTGGGGCACCTGCCAGCAGGCCCCCACTTATGTCCCACTCATGCCTCCCACCACACCCACCCCCCAGCACTGTGGGGCACCTGCCAGCAGGCCCCCACTTATGTCCCACTCATGCCTCCCACCACACCAACCCCCCAGCACTGTGGGGCACCTGCCAGCAGGCCCCCACTTATGTCCCACTCATGCCTCCCACCACACCCACCCCCCAGCACTGTGGGGCACCTTCCAGCAGGCCCCCACCCATGTCTACCACCACCCCCACCCCCCCAGCAGTCAGGGGCACCTTCCAGCAGGCCCCCACCCATGTCTACCACCACCCCCACCCCCCCAGCAGTCAGGGGCACCTGCCAGCAGGCCCCCACCCATGTCTACCACCACCCCCACCCCCCCGCAGTCAGGGGCACCTGCCAGAAGGCCCCCACCCATGTCCCACTCATGCCTCCCACCACACCCACCCCCCAGCACTGTGGGGCACCTGCCAGCAGGCCCCCACTTATGTCCCACTCATGTCTCCCACCAACCCCACCCCCCAGCAGTCATGGGGCACCCTCCACCAGGCCCCCTCCTATGTCCCACTCATGCCTCCCACCACCCCCACCCCCCAGCACTGTGGGGCACCTGCCAGCAGGCCCCCACTTATGTCCCACTCATGCCTCCCACCACACCCACCCCCCAGCACTGTGGGGCACCTGCCAGCAGGCCCCCACTTATGTCCCACTCATGCCTCCCACCACACCCACCCCCCAGCACTGTGGGGCACCTGCCAGCAGGCCCCCACTTATGTCCCACTCATGCCTCCCACCACACCCACCCCCAGCACTGTGGGGCACCTGCCAGCAGGCCCCCACTTATGTCCCACTCATGCCTCCCACCACACCCACCCCCAGCACTGTGGGGCACCTTCCAGCAGGCCCCCACCCATGTCTACCACCACCCCCACCCCCCCAGCAGTCAGGGGCACCTTCCAGCAGGCCCCCACCCATGTCTACCACCACCCCCACCCCCCCAGCAGTCAGGGGCACCTTCCAGCAGGCCCCCACCCATGTCTACCACCACCCCCACCCCCCCAGCAGTCAGGGGCACCTGCCAGAAGGCCCCCACCCATGTCTACCACCACCCCCACCCCCCCCGCAGTCAGGGGCACCTGCCAGAAGGCCCCCACCCATGTCTACCACCACCCCCACCCCCCCGCAGTCAGGGGCACCTTCCAGCAGGCCCCCACCCATGTCTACCACCACCCCCACCCCCCCAGCAGTCAGGGGCACCTTCCAGCAGGCCCCCACCCATGTCTACCACCACCCCCACCCCCCCAGCAGTCAGGGGCACCTGCCAGAAGGCCCCCACCCATGTCTACCACCACCCCCACCCCCCCCGCAGTCAGGGGCACCTGCCAGAAGGCCCCCACCCATGTCTACCACCACCCCCACCCCCCCCGCAGTCAGGGGCACCTTCCAGCAGGCCCCCACCCATGTCTACCACCACCCCCACCCCCCCAGCAGTCAGGGGCACCTTCCAGCAGGCCCCCACCCATGTCTACCACCACCCCCACCCCCCAGCAGTCAGGAGCACCTGCCAGAAGGCCCCCACCCATGTCTACCACCACCCCCACCCCCCCCGCAGTCAGGGGCACCTGCCAGAAGGCCCCCACCCATGTCTACCACCACCCCCACCCCCCCCCCGCAGTCAGGGGCACCTGCCAGAAGGCCCCCACCCATGTCTACCACCACCCCCACCCCCCCAGCAGTCAGGGGCACCTGCCAGAAGGCCCCCACCCATGTCTACCACCACCCCACCCCCCCGCAGTCAGGGGCACCTGCCAGAAGGCCCCCACCCATGTCTACCACCACCCCTACCCCCCCCGCAGTCAGGGGCACCTGCCAGAAGGCCCCCACCCATGTCTACCACCACCCCCACCCCCCCCGCAGTCAGGGGCACCTTCCAGCAGGCCCCCACCCATGTCTACTACCACCCCCACCCCCCCCGCAGTCAGGGGCACCTTCCAGCAGGCCCCCACCCATGTCTAACACCACCCCCACCCCCCCCGCAGTCAGGGGCACCTGCCAGAAGGCCCCCACCCATGTCTACCACCACCCCCACCCCCCCAGCAGTCAGGGGCACCTTCCAGCAGGCCCCCACCCATGTCTACCACCACCCCCACCCCCCCAGCAGTCAGGGGCACCTTCCAGCAGGCCCCCACCCATGTCTACCACCACCCCCACCCCCCCAGCAGTCAGGGGCACCTTCCAGCAGGCCCCCACCCATGTCTACCACCACCCCCACCCCCCCAGCAGTCAGGGGCACCTTCCAGCAGGCCCCCACCCATGTCTACCACCACCCCCACCCCCCCAGCAGTCAGGGGCACCTGCCAGCAGGCCCCCACCCATGTCTACCACCACCCCCACCCCCCCCGCAGTCAGGGGCACCTGCCAGAAGGCCCCCACCCATGTCTACCACCCCCCCCGCAGTCAGGGGCACCTACCAGAAGGCCCCCACCCATGTACCATCCATGTCCACCTTCACCTGGGTCACTGGGTCACAACCCCACACAATCATGACCGTAATGGACAGTCTGCCCTGCAAGAATTCCCAAACAACTATACAACTATCCCATCCACCCACATATCAAACACAATGACATGTGACACACCCAATGTAAATCATATGAATGAACACATATCTGTCACACACAGATGTTGCAAGTGAATGTCCAAACACCACACATGTCATGCATGAAAGCAATGAGATGATACAACACATTGAAGGATCAAATGAAAATGTATTAAAAATAAACAAGGATGGTAAAAATAAAAAATAACAATAAACATGCAATGCAAACTAAATTATAAAAAAGCACAACCAAAAAAATCAGGAACACTAATTAACAAAAATAAAGTAAAATAGGGGTCCAAAGTCAAAGTCCAAAATTAAATCCAAGTACAAATGAAAGAAGAAACACATTGCCTCATGTGAAAAATTCAAACAAATATTAACATCCCTCAAACTATCAACATGATGATCCGGGTCCATGAGCCCTAATAAATGAAACCTAACTATTTACACTAAGTAAGAAAATGTCTATATACAAAAATGTGGTGCATTGTCCTTTGGCAACCAAATAATAACATTAAAACAAAGGAAACCTAACTACAACTAAACTACAGAACTATATACAAAGGCGGCGGGCAAGTCCTGCGGCTCACTGATTGTTGTTCCGGGCCAGGGCATCATCGAACTCCCGCTCGATGTCCCGGAGGCGGCCCCGTTCCACAGCCCCGAGGGTCCGCAGGGACGCCGATGTACCCACCTCCAACTCCCTGCGGATGGCCTCGAGGCACTCGGCCCGCCTCAGGGCCCTCCGCATGGAGTTCTCCGCCCTGACCATAGCGAGCCGCGCCTCTTCCGCCCGCCGCCGCTCCGCATCTATGGCATGGCCCAACCGCTGCCACACGGAAGACACTTGACGTCCAGGGTCCTCCTGCCCTCCGGCTGATGCCTGCCCCTCTGATGGTGATGGCCCCGAGTCATCAAGGCTCCCACCTTCTTCCTCCTGCTGCTGACGTGCTGGTGCCGGTGCCCTGACACCTGCTGCCTGCACATCCTCCATTGTTTGGGGTGCTGTTGTTGCGGTGGCCACCCCTGCTGGACTCACGACTCCCGACTGGGGCAGGGATGTGTCCTCCACCAGCCTGGCCCCATCGTCAGAGGCAGCTCCACAGGGCACCCAGGTGACAGGTGGGTAGGAAGATGGCACGGAGGACGACTGGCGCATAGGGGGTTCAGGTGAGGAGGGGGTCGGAACAAGGCCCAGTGTATGGAGGAACACAGCCTGGTCTCCCTGAGAATGGGTCCGGACGTGGGCAACCCTGCTGGTGCAAGATGATGCAGACACAGGACCGGGGACAGGATTACACACAGGCACCTCCGCGGCGGCCTGTGCTGCCTCCTGTCCCTGCCCCTGTGCTGCACCACTAGCACCAGTGGAATGCCCACCTCCAGACCCCATCTCAGTCCCTTGCACGGCCTCCTCCTCCACCAAACCCACCACCAACCTGGATGACTCCCTGCCATCTTCCGCCGCGGAACCCTGTGGGGTCTCAGCTGCCCCTTCTGCTGCCGAGGAGTTCAACTTCCTCCTGCGCCTCCTGGACCTCCCCTCGGCAGCTGCGACCTGGGACACAGCACCGGACTCCTCACTCCCCGACGAGATGACAACAGGGGAGGGGAGCCGGGCCTTGCGTCTCCGGCTGGCGGTGGCATCCCTGCTGCTGTGCTCCACAGCACCTTCTCCGCCCTCCACATCAGATGACGCTGCAGGCAGGGAGAGACAGGAGACAGGCATCAGGACACTGTACAATTGACTCACACACATAACAGTTGTACAAGAGTGGCATTGTCATACTCCAGACCTGGCATCACAATCCCCAACACACTTGTCTCCTCAACGCACACACATGAGTCATTCAACAGCCATATTGCTACAGCCCGCTACATACATTCACATACAGCAGCATGAGCAGACAAAGGTGAGCCACACATCACATGATACACACGGACTCAAATACACATGCACACGTGCAAAGCACACATCCAAGCATGTGTACCACTCCGCAAACTGTCAGTCATGAGATGAACATCCATGTCACATTTGCAATTCACTCTCCAACATGACAGTGTCACCTGCATCCATGTAGCAACACTGTTGCACCCTTCACAACTACACACACGCTGCAGACTAATGCACCTGGAATCAACATCCATGTGTCACACCACAAGCATGCCAACTCACATGCACAGTTAAACACATGTGCCCACACACAAGCATTTGCACTGCAAGCACACACACACACACATGCACCATCCTTGTCTCACACATCACAGGCACACATGTGCTTGTCTCACAGCCCTGCACACACACATTTATACATGGCCACACAAAGACATGTGCAACATGCACACTCCTGGCACACCACCACACACACAGCTTACAATCAGTATGCATGTACACTCACCGCTCGACTCCAGACGGGTCTGCCTCCCAAGGACCTGGACATGGAGCGCTGGGGATATGCGTTCCAGGACCCGAAGTTCATCTTGCGACAAGTGGCCCCGCCGCCCCTTGGCATCCACTGCCTTCACGAGGCGCCGGGCCTTGTTCAGGGTCCTGGACCTGTAGTCCTCCGAGCGCTTCTTGACTTGATGGAATTCTCAGACTGCCACCCCCTCTGCGTTGATGGCAGTCACAATGTCCGTCCAGATCCTGGTCCGTCCTTCCTTGTCGAGGCGCATCCGTCCGTAGAGGGCATCATACTGCCCCAGGACTCGCTCCACCAGGACACCAACTTCGGTGGCACTGAAGCTGGTGCCCCTCTGCCTCCCTGGCCGGGGGTTGCCAGTCGTGCCAGATGTTGTGCTCCCTGACATGGCAACCCCAGAGGCAGGAGTGGGTGGCCAACTGGGTCCTGGGGCTGGGCTGTGGAGCGATGGTACGGCTGTCGGGAGTCTTTGGTTCCAGCAGGCGTGGTCACAGCAACTGCACCCCTGGCTGATGTGCAGGCAGCAAACAGCAGGGCACGTGGGCAGCAGGCAGTCAGGCAGCAGCAGATGGCAGGTGGGAGCGTGCTCGGGGCTCTGGGGGGCAGGATTCCGGCCTTAGGGGCAGGAGCGTGGTCTTCCGTGTGTGAACGCGTGGCCAGCTTGATACGGAGTGAATTGGCACGTGAAAATCATGCACGTCTGCGTCGAATCCGAGGAAAGGCCGCGTAAGCACGTCAGCACGCGTACGCGATTTCATTGGTCCAAAGGGCCAGGCGCGTAAGCGCGTCTATAACGCACGGCCGTTTCCCAACCCGCGTGATTGGTCCAAAGGGCCAGGCGCGTAAGCGCGTCTATAACGCACGGCCGTTTCCCAACCCGCGTGATTGGTCCAAAGGGCCAGGCACGTAAGCGCGTCTATAACGCACGGCCGTTTCCCAACCCACGTGAAAAAAATACACGTGCCGCGCGAGCGCGTCAGCACGCGTACCCGATTTCATTGGTCCAAAGGGCCAGGCGCGTAAGCGCGCCTATGACGCACGGGTGTTTCCCAACCCACGTGAAAAAAATACACGTGCCGCGCGAGCGCGTCAGCACGCGTACCCGATTTCATTGGTCCAAAGGCACACAGCGAGTAATCGCATATTCAACAGCGCGCGTGAAAAACGCCCGGTTACCATTTACATCTGAATACAATTACAATATTAATAATGTACATTTAACCTGGTAAACCTCGAGCATGTAGTCACACACACTCGGCCACGACACGTGCAAAATTACAACAGGCAATACGGAAAGACATACGCCTGCAGGAAGCAGGCGTACGTGACCCGGCACGTCTAAATATTCACGTGAAAACATCCTACAAGCTCAGTGCAAAGATGAACATACCGTTCCTAGCAGCAGTGGCTGTGGGTTACCAAAGGAGGAGGAGGAGGAGAGTCAGGGCCAGAATTTTCTCACCCAGAACCAGCCTATTCGGGATGCCTGATGACCAGGTGTATGGGAGGTACAGGTTTCCAGCACACATCATACTGGACCTGGTCAGTGAGTGGGAGGATGACCTCACATCACCCACCCTGTGCTCCCAAGCACTCAGCCCCCTGCAGAAGGTCCTGAATGTACTGCACTTCTTGGGCACTGGATCTTTTCAGCGGACAAGTGCCATAGTGGGTGGTGTGTCACAGGCCACGCAGTCACGCTGTCTACACCAGGTCTTGAACATCATCACTGCACGGCCATCAGTCCGCAGGCACATATATCTCCCCAGGACTCCTGCAGAAAGGCGGGCGTGCATCCAGGAATTCTATGGTGTGGCTGAATTCCCCAAAGTGCTTGGTGCAATTGACTGCACCCATGTGGCTCTACGTCCCCCCAGGGCAACAGAGCACATCTATAGAAACCGCAAGCACTGGCATTCCATCAACGTGCAAGTTGTATGCAATGCCAAGGGAATCATCACATCAGTATATGCCAACTATCCCGGGTCCACCCACGACAGCTTCATCTACAGAATGTCTACCCTAAGCCGGGACCTAGAGGCTGGCCGGCATGGAGATACATGGCTGCTTGGTGAGCATGAATGCCACTGCACATGCATGCATGTCAGATACAGGGTCATGTCACAACACCACTAATGATACCCATCACCACCTCCGCAGGGGACAGTGCCTACCCTATCAGCCCCCACATGATGACCCCAATCCGGAACCCCACCACGCCACCCGAGGTAAGGTACAACACAGCCCACATTGCAACACGGGGCATAGTGGAGCGCACATTCGGAGTGCTGAAGTCACGCTTTCGCTCCCTTGACCGTTCTGGCGGGCAGCTGTTATATGCTCCCCCACTAGTGTGCAGGATCATAGTGGCAGCATGTGTCCTGCACAACGTTGCAACACGCCGGGGCCTGCCCGTGGACATGGTGGTGCCCCCACATCCACAACCACATGCACGCCCGCTGCGCATGGGAGGGGAAAGGGCACGGGGGGAGGCAGCCCGTACGCAACTGGTGGCCAACTTCTTCACCTAGGAATCACAGTGCTGGCTAGTGCACACTGCTCTGGCACATACCATCTGACGATCAATGATGACACTACCTGACAATGTCACAAAATTTCTTGACAATAAACTGTCAGAAACACATCAGCCTGAGATTGTTAACATGGAAGTGTCACTATGTGTGCACCCCTACCTACACATACACCAGCAATGCATAACTATGAAAAGACACAACTCCATTCATCAAATATGCATTGGCACAGGCGAATTGCTACATGACAACATTGCCATGTCACCCAATCCCTTCACAGTCCCGCCACAGAGGACACCATGTCATGGTATGTGAGAGCAAACAAACTGACCCTCACAACATGACACCGGTGTCACAAATTGCAGTGCCCCAAATGGAACATAGCCGCACTTGAACAGCTAACCGTGATGGAGGCACTACTACACACCTGTGTAAGAGTCATTTCAATCAAATTACACACCAACCCACCCTGAAGCCCACCAAAACAAGACACAATGCATGTAATCAATGGTAGTCTCAATACCTGATTGTGCTGGTATGTCCTCACCGTCCAGATGTACAGTGATGGCGCCACGCAAAAGTGTCACTGCACATCTACCGACATGTAGTCTGACTCCAGAGAGTATGCCCGTGTGAAGAACTGTGTGAAATACCTGCAAAACATGAGTAACATATGTAAGTTGAGGCACATATCAAACCATCATGCATAGTTAGGTGCAACAACAATGTACACTATGAATGTCTACACAGTATTGACTATGGACTGCCCAACAGCTCATGGGAGTCCAATGTCACTGTGTAATTTGCTGTCACTTGGGCACACCCTTTGCAAGCCCATGGAAACGGAAGCAGGAGGGGTGTGGATGCCAGGTACCCAAGCATCGAAACCAAGCTCAGGACAAGCCTGCATGTGCCCAGCCACAATACAGTGTATGCCCAGGTACCCACACAAGGCAACACACTTGAAAAAGAAAAATATGATAAGAAAAAATGGCCATGAAAGGGCCGGCGGGGAGGGGGGGGCCACCTATGAGGTCCGAGGACAGGATGCACGCCACAATCCACCTGTGTGGATCATGGGAAGTAAAAACACCCCATAGGCTCGTGGCCCACACGGCTACTCTGTTGTGGGAGATGAGTCGCTATCGCTCTGGCCAGACCCTGCAGCTGACTCAGGAGGTGGGGGAGCTGCCTCAGAAGATGGTGTGACAATGGGAGGCAGCCCACGCAAAGCCCGAGTTTGCTCCTCCATGGCTGCAAGCAGGCGGGTCTGGAAGGTCTGGTTCTGGATTATAATCATGCGGAGGTCCCCATGCAGTAACTTCCGGGATGACCTGACCTCCGCACGAGTTGCCTGCATCTCGGCCGAGAGCGTCCGTGTCAGACGCTCCAGCTGCTCCTCTGTCCTTCTATGGGATGAAGCCTCAAGCTCTGACAGGGTCGACCTGAGGTGATGGAATTCTTCCCTCAGGCCTTCCCTGTGGCGCTGGGACTCCATGGAAAGTGATTCCCGCAGAGTCGCCAGTCCTGCCCGCCTGTCCATGTTGGACGCCAACATGTCCTCCCTGTGTGCCTGGCAGATGGACTCTGTAGCCTGCTCCAGTCGCTCCATCAGCCTTTCTGGGGGGACAATGGAAGTGGCCACCCTATCCATGGCCTGTGCAATCATCTCGGATGATGCTGCCTGTTGGGTGGCCATACCGTAGATGGATTGCTCCCAAGCGGTATTGCCAGGTGGCATACGGCCACCACGTTGGCGGGCACCACACCTGCCTGGGGCAAGGCGGACTGCGCCTTGCTGTGCCGGCAAAGCCTCAGGCTGCAGGACTGCATTCCCTCTCTGATCTGCAGCCCCAGGAACAGGATCAGAGATTGTGTGGTGTGGCCCTGCATCCGTAACCACCGGAGGCTGAGCTGCCGACACTGACATCCCCATTGAGGGCAATAACCCGGCTGCAGGTGGGTCGGACAGAGGAGATTCTCTCCCAAGAACACTCACCTGCGACTGCACATAGGTGTCATCCTCCGAGTCTACACCTGAATACTGCTCGGGGGAGGGACCCCCAGAGACACCCCTCGACAGCACGACCTGCAGCACTTGTGGGTTTTCACCCACAAACACACCACGTCCCTCACTTGTGGAAGGTCGGCCCGGGTTGCCCTCCTGGGACGGCTCCACCACCACATCCCCAGCATCAACAAGTGCGTCGTCCCCTGCAAAGACATGAAAGAGAGAAATGGAAACAGGCATTAGCACCATGGCATACAACAAGGGCTGATGAACAACAGAGCCAGTAGTTCAATGGCACATGTCCCACATGACTGGGAAACCTCCTATGCATTCACCATCACTGGGTCTGGAGGGGAGGCTCAGGGCACACAATGATGACACAGAGAATGGAGAGCAACGCCTGCTCCCCATGCTGCCTAGCACTGGCATCACACATTGGCCGGTGATTGCCATGTCAAATGCACATGCCATCACACACATGGCATGTGACATAGCCACCAAGTGAAGAGGGAGGGGAGGGCAACTAATTTGGATTTCAACCACTCTGGTCCTGACATTGCTTCATCACATCAAGAAGTTAACATGTTGGACATGGATCTGCTAGTCCCAATTGGCCACGATGCACAGTGCCTTGTCAACATTAACAAAATGCAGTAAACAATGAGATTCCACCTCCCCATCACCTGTAATGGATTCATATAGCATTCGTGAAGCACCTGTACAGAAATGTATGAAGGTACAGCGGAGCACTGAGGGGTGGTGGGGCAGAAGGGGATGCCATTCAACAATCCTACTGGTGCTGGTGTCATTCATGTAACGCAAGTGCAGAGGTGGGTGGCACAATGAAGTGCAAGGGGAAGTTGCGGCTGGAAGTGCTGTACAAGGTAAGTAGGACTTAACGTCGAGGGCAGATGGTGGTAGGCGCAGACAAGTGCTGGGGGGGTGGCCTATAGGGGTACAGAGACAGTCATGCAGTGCTGTGGGCTCGGAGGGGACAGGGGAGGTACACACTGCATCTGGCTCGGCAAGGTCCTTGCAGATTTCAATGTGTCCTGCAGAGTTGTCAGATGCCGCAGATATGTGCCCTTGGATTGGGGCTCTCATATTGGTGAGAAGGGTGAGACGCTATTGCCTTTGGAGCAGGCGGCAGGCCAGTTTGCCAGAGGATGAGCATGATGCAGGCCATTTCCTCTCTGCCACCCGGCACCTGTGTTTTGGGTTCACAAGATCCGAGTCATGCCAGGAGTCAGCATTGGCATGGGGCTTCAGGCGGATTGTCATGACCGTGGCAAAGACATCCAGTGTACCTGACATAGAGTGGAGCATGGAGTGGGCCCTGTCAGGATGGGAGTGAGCCTAAGGGGGAGCTGGATGGGGGGGAGATTTTGGCAGCATAAGCCTCGACTGACACACACTTCATGGGTTGGAATACCAAGAAGGTGTGTGACAGTGGTGAGGGTGGCTTTGCCTGTGGGGTGGTGAGGGTGAGGTGGGAGGAGAGGAGAAAGTGATCACTCCAGGAGAGAGGAGTGCAGAGAGGGATGGAGAGGGGAAGGTCAGATGAGATCAGAGCATCAAGAGTGTGCCCTGCAGAATGAGTAGGGACAGACGGGAGTTTAGAGGGTGATAGGGAGTTGCTGAGGTCACGGAAAAGTCACGTGGGGGGGACAACAAGCATGCAGGTGGATGCGTACATCACCAAGGAAGAGGATTTCAGTGTCTGGGGACATGAGTGAGGAGGAGAGGTGAGGCCACTCAGAAAGGAAGTAGTACATTTGACCAGTTTTCCGATACACAGTACGCACAGTTTGTGAATGTCGAGGTGAGATGGAGAGAGACGTCACACAAGCTATTCCAGAGGGGAGTAGGTCTACGTAGGAGTGACAGTGGCAGGAATACCCTCAGGGAAGGCAAGGGCACACCCCCCCCTGCACAGTAGTGCCGGGCCAAGGAGAGGATCTCCTGAACGTCAGGTAGGAGTGTGTCAAAGATGCAGACAGAGCTGGCCTTCAGACATGTTTCCATGAGACCAAGGATGTCAAGGTGCATTACCTCATGTAAGTGACATATATTGGAGGAATGCCTGATGCAGCGGCAGAGTAAGGAGTGTAAATGTGGAGGAGGTTGACAGCCTTGTAGGACTTACGGGGAGTGCTACAGATCAGAGGTGCAGCATGTGTAGGAGTTGGAGTGGGAGGCGGAGAAGGATCATGGGAGGGTGCAGGGAGGCAGTGCAGGATAGATGAGGAGAGAGGAGGGGGGACAGCAGGAGAGGAAAGGAAGTTGATGAGATGTGGGTAGCATTTGTCAAGGAGAATAAGGTTGGCCTGAGGTCCTTGGACTGAGATGCTCCCATTACCATACACATCAATTGTGGCCTCTGAGGATTGGAAGGAGGCCAAGAGTACACCCCAACGGGTCACAACATTGATGGTGGAAGAGGAGCAAGGAGAGAGGACTGGGACCATGTGAAGGGTCCATGGGACAGGCAAAGGCATGTATGAGCAGATGTCAGTGAGAGTTAACCTTGAGTAGGCTCAGATGTACTTGTCAGCAATAGGGTGGGTCGCATTGGAGGGCAGGGTGCCCTCATTTGACTGTTTGCAAGCAGGTGTCGTGAGTAGGGCACGATGGTCTGAACAGTAGAAGTCAGGGAAGATAGACCATGAAGAGCAGCATGGAGTGTGAGGGAATGGGGGTTGAAACCAGACAGAACAAGAGCACACAGGTAGGAGGTGGGTGTCAAGGCAAATTCCAGAGTATGACAGCATGTTGAGTGCCATGTATATACAGAGGACGCATTAGCATGTGGTATCATTGCATGTCAGGCATGTGACGATGGAACTTGAATGGCTGGGGGAAAGTGTAGGAATGGCATGTAAGACATAAGATGAATAGACAGGGGAGAATGAGCAACAATGTCGTGACAAAATGACAATTCAAGGGGAACTTCCATGGTGTAGGGCCATATGTGCACTGTTGGCAGTAGGGATAGTGGTGTCGGCACATGGTGTTGCACTGAACATACTGGATGAGGCACATGGGTGACACTATCAACTCTGCCACACACCCCCTTGACAGGCACCCAACATGAAGGCTTCGCACACACACCATGCACATGGATATAACACACATGCATGTGCACTCACCGGATGATGCCTCGTAATCAGGGAGATCTCCCACACCTTGGAGTTGTCCCTCGGTGACGTAGGATCCAGCTACGGACTCGTGTGGTGTGAGTTCTATTTCCTGTGCTGGGGACCCACCTCCAGTCACCAAGGTTGCGGCATGACTTGAGGCCAGCTTATCCTTTGCCCTGCGCTTAAGGTCATTCCAGCGCTTCTGGCAATCACTAGCTGTGCGCCTCACTACTCCAAGGGCACTTATTTTGTCAGCAATGGTCTGCCAGTGTGCCTGGCGTCTGGCATGTGTGGTCTTGGACCCTGCAACGATGACCATTTCCCTATCATGGTCTGACACATACTGAACAAGTGCATTCAGTTCGGCGTCTGTGAAGCTGGGCTTCCTTGATGGGCCGGACTGTGCAGCCGTGCCTGGGGCATCAGCCTGTGCCGGACGTGCACTCTTCCTCTTCCGCTTGGAAGGGGGTGGGGATCCAGAGTGTCCTACGCCGCTGTGGACACTAGGGGCAGGAGCCGTGGTGGACTCAGTACTGGGTGTGTGGGATTGCACACTCAGCATGGGAGTAGGTGCAGGCATTGGGGGTAGAGGGATAGGGTCAGGCCTGATCTGAGGTGCATGAACTAGGACCGACACAGTCTTGGCAGGGTGTATGAGAGGTGGGGTGGATGGAGCCACACCCTGCCCACGGGGGGCAGCAGATGACCTATCTGGCATAGATGCGCGTGTCCTGATGACACCAATGTGCACCGGTGCACGTGCAGTGGACCTGCTGACCTGGATGTCAGCGATGGAGTCACCCTCGGACAGGTCTGGTGCCACAATGGGCTGGTCCAACAAGGGCTGATCAGGGTTGGTATCAGCCACATGACCCTCAACCTGGGGGGGGGGGCATGGGTGTCCCTGACTGGTCCTCCAGACTGGGGGGGACAGGGGCACCCTGCAAGTCACAACCACGTCCCCTAGTGGATCCTCCACGGCCACCACGTGTGGCTCGGCCACCTTTGCCACCCTTACGGCTTGCACGCCTCCCAACCATGGCACTGATGTTATTGTGCGTATGGGAGTGGGTGTGCACAATTGTCCTGGGCAATTGGGTGTCAAAGGGGTTGGGTACCAGATGGTATTCGTACCCTAGTGCAGTGGCAAGGCTATATGACACCCCTGGGGAAAGATGACGGGTCACGCAACGCACAGGCACCCCAAAAAAGTTAAGGAACGTGCACGATACCCCTCCTAGACCACGTGTGCGTATAAAAAACCCTGCACTACGCTGTGGCATCCAGTAACACATGAATGAACGTATGGTGTCACACGCAGCCTAGATTGACCTCTGAAGAGGTACGTGACACACGGGGCAAGCACAGATGATAGATGCGTGCGCAACTCACCGTCTGCCAGGGAGAAATGCGTCAAAAAGACGCGCGTGTGCGCGTTGGCAACACCCCCGCCAAAAGAAGAATGGGACGCTGTCTGAGGAGACAGGACAACAGTAGAAGGGAACGCTGTGTGAGGAAACAGGCCCAGGAAAAAGAGCAAAAGAGAAAAAGCTGTCAGAGGTAACAGGGAGTATGACCTTTGAACGCCGTGAAGTAAATCGCGTGTCAACTGACAAGAAGTACAGAATACACCAACTCGCTCTCCACGAAAAGCACGTACAAGGATATGGCGTTCTACATGTACCTTTTATGCAGGCCCACAGGTCCTGCGTCACTTCCGCGTGTAGGCGCTGAAGGGCCAGCCTCCAATCACACGCATTGACACTGGCTTGTGTTTCTTTCACGCGTGTTGGGAAACGGCCGTGCGTTATAGGCGCGCTTACGCGCCTGGCCCTTTGGACCAATGAAATCGGGTACGCGTGCTGACGCGCTCGCGCGGCACGTGTATTTTTTTCACGTGGGTTGGGAAACACCCGTGCGTCATAGGCGCGCTTACGTGCCTGGCCCTTTGGACCAATGAAATCGGGTACGCGTGCTGACGCGCTCGCGCGGCACGTGTATTTTTTTCACGTGGGTTGGGAAACACCCGTGCGTCATAGGCGCGCTTACGCGCCTGGCCCTTTGGACCAATGAAATCGCGTACGCGTGCTGACGTGCTTACGCGCTGAGGGCCTTTCCTCGGATTCCACGCAGACGTGCATGATTTTCACGTGCCAATTCACTCCGTATCAAGCTGGCCACGCGTTCACACACGGAAGACCACGCTCCTGCCCAGAAGGCCGAGTTACTGCCCCCCAGTGCCCCGAGCAGCCTCCCACGTGCCATCTGCTGCTGCCTGCCTGCCTGCCTGCCTGCCTGCTGCCACCGTGCCCTGCCATTTGGTGCCTGCACATCAGCCATCTGCAGGCGTACAGTTGCTGTGTCCACCCCTGCTGGAACTGAAGACTCCCGACTGGAAGAACACCACTCCACAGCCCAGCCCCAGGACCAAGTTGCCCACCCACTCCTGCCTCTGGCGTTGTCATGTCGGGCACTGAAACATCTGGCACCACTGGCAACCCCCAGCCAGAGAGGCAGAGGGGCCCCAGCTTCAGTGTCACCGAGGTTGGGGTCCTGGTGGAGCGAGTCCTGGGGCAGTATGATGCCCTCTTCGGAAGTAGCCGCGCCAACTATGAAGGACGGACTCGGATCTGGGACGACATCGTGACTGCCATCAACGCGGAGGGGGTGGCAGTCCGCGACAACCCACATGTCAGGAAGCGTTGGGAGGACTGCAGGTCCAGGACCCTCTCAAAGGCCCGGCGCCTCGTGGAGGGGGGCCGGGGCCACATGAGTTCGATCCAAATGAGGGTCCTGGCACGCATACACCCAGCGCTCCACTCCCAGGTCCTTGAGAGGGAGACCCGTCTGGAGTTGAGCGGTAAGTGTGCAGGCATTGCTGTGTGAGACAGTGCATGTTGCAGTGTGCTGGTTGTGTGATGCTGTATGTGTGGAATGGGCCTTGTAGGCATGTATGTGTGCAGTGTTGTCATGGCGATGCATGTGCGACCAGTAATTTGTGGATCACATGGTTGTTGTATGTGTTGCTATGCAACCTGAGGAGGCCTATGCAGATTGGACACATGTGAGCATGCAAGTGTATGTTCGTGGACATGGGTGTGGGTGAGGGATGGATGCTGATGCCAGGTACATGTATGGTGTCGAGGTCGGTGTGCTTGACCTGCATGTCTGTGACTTTTGAATGGCATGGATGCATGACACATGTCTGTGACACTGTACAGATTCACTGATGCTGCCTAATCATCCTTGTATCCACTGTGTTTGTGATGTACGAGGCCACATGGATGTGACAGAGGTGAAGTGTGTGCGTGTGATTTGCATGACCAATGATGCATGTGAGTTCCATGACATCGTACTTCAGAAGAGTGCAGTGGACATGTATGTTGATGTGCATGCCATGGACCATGGGTGTTGCGTGTGTGTATTGCCTGACCCATGTGTTGTGGAGGGACATGATAGAAGTGTACTTTACCATTGCCAGTCATCTGATATTGCTTCCTGTGTAGGGGACCATTGTACAGTGCCCTGATGCTTGTGTTCTATGTCTCCCTCTATGCAGCGGCTAGTGATGGAGAGGGCGGAGACGGCGCTGTGGAGGTAGACGGCGGGGATGCCCCCACGGCTGCGGCGGAAGGGGTGGGTGAGCCCCCACAGGGGCCAGCTACAGCGGAAGAGGGCAAGGAGCCATCCAGGTTGGTGGTTTCTACAGAGGAGGAGGCGGCCGAGACTGAGGCACACCTGAGGCCTGGTGGGGGCATCCCTGCTGGTGCAAGTGGTGCAGTCCAGGGCCAGGGGCAGGAGGCAGCACAGGTCGCCGTGGAGGTGCCTGTGCATGTCGCTGTCCCTGACCCTGTGAGTGCACCACCATGCACCAGCATGGATGCCCCGTCCCAGGCCCGTCCGCAGGTGGAGGGGGTGTCTATGTCATCTGACTCCCCTCCACCTGCGGACGAGGGGACCCGTGGGCGCATGGAAAAGGTCCTGATTGGGGTCGCGTTGCGCACGGGGGTCATTCGTGATGACGTGCGTGCTTCCCGGGAGGAGCACGCACATCATCACGAAGAGCACCGTGCCGACGTGGCCCAGTTGGGATCTGCCATTGGCGCGGGTTTTCTGCAGGTGATGGCCAATGTGTCGGGCATCTCCTCCTCTGTGGAAAGTATGCGCCGGTCGTTCTCCTTGCCGTCTTCCGGCCCAGTTGACACCAGGGCCCCCTGTGGACCTGCCCCGACCAATGCAGCCGGCTCAGTGGGGATCCCATCCCTGCCACAGTCGGGAGTCGGTGGTCCAGCTGGTGTGGACACCATGGCAACTGGACCCCTGCAGGTGGAGGATGTGCCGGCATCATCAGGCAGGGCACGTGCACGACGGCGTCGGTGGATACCATTAGCCTGGATGCCGTCGTGCTGGCAGAGGCAGTGGCTGCAGAGGCAGCGGCAGCGACGTGGGAGGCGTCATGGCTCGGGGCCATCAACATCGGAGGGGCAGCCATCGGCTGGAGGGCAGGAGGACCCTGGACAGAATGTGTCTTCCGTGTGGCAGCGGTTAGGCCACGCAATAGATGCGGAGAGGCGGCGGGCAGAAGAGGGGCGGCTCGCTATGGTCAGGGCGGTGGACTCCATGCAGAGGGCCCTGAGGCGTGCCGAGTGCCTCGAGGAGATCCGCAGGGGCTTGGAGGTGGACACTGCGTCAGCCCTGCGGGCCCTCGGGGCCATTGAGGAGGAACGCCTCGGGGAGATAGAAAGGGAGTTCGATGATGCCCTGGCCCATAACATCTCTCAGTGAGCCGCAGGACTGGCCCGCCGCCTTTGTATATAGTTATGTAGATAGTAGGTTTCCTTTATTTTTATTTATTATTTGGGTTGATTGGACAATGGCCCACGTTTTTTGTATATAGTTAGCATTAGTTAGGTTTTGGGTAGGTTTCATTTTATGGTTTTTAGGGATATTGGACCCGGACAATCATCTTTGTACATAGTTTGTGGATATTTTCGATTTTATTATTTGGACCATGGGGCAATGTGTTTGTTTTGGATTTCCATTTTGATTGACTTTGCACCCGTTCTTTTGGATTTCACCTTTCATTAGATTTTTTTTTTTTTTTTTACCTGTTACTTTGTGTATTCATTTAGGTGTTTCTTTTTTTTTCCTTCTTACATTTTAATACATTGTTCTTTTGATTCTATTGTGTGGACTTCTCTCATTGGTTTGTTGACTGTCACAATCTGGGTTTTCACAGTCATGTGTTGCCATTGTGTGAGTCTGACGGACTTGGACTCATGCGCATACTGCTCATTGGTTATGTATCATGTAATGGGTATTTGATTTTTGAATGGATGTGTACCTTGGATGTGTGTATGGACTGGGGTGACATGGGGTGGGATGTGGTTGCCCATGGGATCCTGGGATCTATATTGTGATTTCCTATTGGTAGGGGAACATCTGTGTGGGCCTGGTGGAGGGTGCCCCATGACTGCTGGGGGGTGGGGTTGGTGGGAGACATGAGTGGGACATAAGTGGGGGCCTGCTGGCAGGTGCCCCACAGTGCTGGGGGGTGGGGGTGGTGGGAGGCATGAGTGGGACATAAGTGGGGGCCTGCTGGCAGGTGCCCCACAGTGCTGGGGGGTGGGTGTGGTGGGAGGCATGAGTGGGACATAAGTGGGGGCCTGCTGGCAGGTGCCCCACAGTGCTGGGGGGTGGGGGTGGTGGGAGGCATGAGTGGGACATGGGTGGGGGCCTGGTGGAGGGTGCCCCATGACTGCTGGGGGGTGGGGTTGGTGGGAGACATGAGTGGGACATAAGTGGGGGCCTGCTGGCAGGTGCCCCACAGTGCTGGGGGGTGGGGGTGGTGGGAGGCATGAGTGGGACATAAGTGGGGGCCTGCTGGCAGGTGCCCCACAGTGCTGGGGGGTGGGTGTGGTGGGAGGCATGAGTGGGACATAAGTGGGGGCCTGCTGGCAGGTGCCCCACAGTGCTGGGGGGTGGGGGTGGTGGGAGGCATGAGTGGGACATGGGTGGGGGCCTGGTGGAGGGTGCCCCATGACTGCTGGGGGGTGGGGTTGGTGGGAGACATGAGTGGGACATAAGTGGGGGCCTGCTGGCAGGTGCCCCACAGTGCTGGGGGGTGGGTGTGGTGGGAGGCATGAGTGGGACATAAGTGGGGGCCTGCTGGCAGGTGCCCCACAGTGCTGGGGGGTGGGTGTGGTGGGAGGCATGAGTGGGACATAAGTGGGGGCCTGCTGGCAGGTGCCCCACAGTGCTGGGGGGTGGGGGTGGTGGGAGGCATGAGTGGGACATGGGTGGGGGCCTGGTGGAGGGTGCCCCATGACTGCTGGGGGGTGGGGTTGGTGGGAGACATGAGTGGGACATAAGTGGGGGCCTGCTGGCAGGTGCCCCACAGTGCTGTGGGGTGGGTGTGGTGGGAGGCATGAGTGGGACATAAGTGGGGGCCTGCTGGCAGGTGCCCCACAGTGCTGGGGGGTGGGGGTGGTGGGAGGCATGAGTGGGACATGGGTGGGGGCCTGGTGGAGGGTGCCCCATGACTGCTGGGGGGTGGGTGTGGTGGGAGACATGAGTGGGACATAAGTGGGGGCCTGCTGGCAGGTGCCCCATGACTGCTGGGGGGTGGGTGTGGTGGGAGGCATGAGTGGGACATAAGTGGGGGCCTGCTGGCAGGTGCCCCACAGTGCTGGGGGGTGGGGGTGGTGGGAGGCATGAGTGGGACATGGGTGGGGGCCTGGTGGAGGGTGCCCCATGACTGCTGGGGGGTGGGAGTCATGAGCAGGTGTGCAGGGTAATCCCCTGTGGTGTGGACTGCATGCAGGGGACGTGGAGGCTGTACAGGGAAGACCTGTGAAGACCCAACAATCGGAGTAGCGTGTTCAACTATCCACGCCCCCCTGAAATGGACGTAGCCTGGGATTTCGCGTGTGAAACGTTCCCGCGCACCCCTGAAATGGAAGTAGCCTGGGATTTCGCGTGTGAAACTTCCCCCCGCACCCCTGTAATGGACGTACCCTGGCTTTTCGCGTGTGGGACTTCCCGCACACCCCTGGAATTCCCGTAGCCTAGCTTTTCGCGTGTGAAACTTCCCGCGAACCCCTGTAATGGATGTAGCCTGGCTTTTCGCGTGTGGGACTTCCCGCGCACCCCTGGAATTCCCGTAGCCTAGCTTTTCGCGTGTGAAACTTCCCGCGCACCCCTGTAATGTACGTACCCTGGCTTTTCGCGTGTGGGCCTTCCCGCGCACCCCTGGAATTCCCGTAGCCTAGCTTTTCGCGTGTGAAACTTCACGCGCACCCCTGTAATGGACGTACCCTGGCTTTTCGCGTGTGGGACTTCCCGCGCACCCCTGGAATTCCCGTAGCCTAGCTTTTCGCGTGTGAAACGTTCCCGCGCACCCCTGAAATGGAAGTAGCCTGGGATTTCGCGTGTGAAACGTTCCCGCGCACCCCTGAAATGGAAGTAGCCTGGGATTTCGCGTGTGAAACTTCCCCGCGCACCCCTGTAATGGACGTACCCTGGCTTTTCGCGTGTGGGACTTCCCGCGCACCCCTGGAATTCCCGTAGCCTAGCTTTTCGCGTGTGAAACTTCCCGCGCACCCCTGTAATGGACGTACCCTGGCTTTTCGCGTGTGGGCCTTCCTGCGCACCCCTGGAATTCCCGTAGCCTAGCTTTTCGCGTGTGAAACTTCACGCGCACCCCTGTAATGGACGTACCCTGGCTTTTCGCGTGTGGGACTTCCCGCGCACCCCTGGAATTCCCGTAGCCTAGCTTTTCGCGTGTGAAACTTCCCGCGCACCCCTGAAATGGACGTAGCCTGGGATTTCGCATGTGAAACGTTCCCGCGCACCCCTGAAATGGAAGTAGCCTGGGATTTCGCGTGTGAAACTTCCCCGCGCACCCCTGTAATGGACGTACCCTGGGATTTGACGTGTGAAACTTCCCGCGCACCCTTGAAAATCGCATGGGCTGCTTGCCGTGATGGTCCAGGGTTAGCGCAGCCCCTTGCGCTGGTTTGTGATTTTTAGGAGATTTCCCAGCGCAAGGGGCGTTCCTGGGGGCGTAACTGGCGCTGCAGCGAGTCGCTGCGCCACTGTGCGCCACGGCTGCCTGGGGGAGCTAAAATCCATGAATACGCTGTGCGCCGGATTCGGTTTTGGCGCACGCGGCTGGCGCAGACTATCGCACGCGCACGCTGTGCGCCAGCCGCGTGCGCTACTTGTGCGCTGATTTCTATGATTTACCCTGTGAATATTTAATCATGTATTCGGCCAAAGGAAAATGTGAAGCCAAATAGTTATTTTATTTAATAAATCATGTTCCAATCTTGAAAAAGACACCTTTTTACAATATGAATCCACTAATTTAAATGCTTTGCCATTTCTTATTTACATAGCTCTATATTGCTTACTCTAGATGTTAGATCAACATCCCATCCTCATTTAAAGCAGACAAGCCAAAAAAGAAACACAAAACAGGGATGGATGTTGCACATGGGAAACCAGTGTTCCCCAAAGTGGCAGGATTCATGAATGTAAAAGGCTGGGTAGCAAAGAACAAAATGGATGCAGAAATTTGCAATTGCGCTTGCAAATCCAGCACTTTGCAATCTTGTGTGAGAAGCAATGCGATGAAAAATGAGTTTTCAACTTTTTTTGCAACTCTCGTAAAAATGTGTAAATGGTTTCTGTAGGACACACGTTGAGGTTACATATGAGGTCACGTTGAGGTTACATATGAGGTCAGTGGACTCCATCCCCACACTATTTTTAAAGAGAGGACATGCTCCTCTACAGTCTACATTTGGGAGAGGGATCTCGATCTCAGAGAGAGATTAGTAGGTTTAGAGCAGAGGTGATCACAAGTAGGATAGATGCCTTTTGTTGGAATCTGGCCAAACATTACAAACTCTGAGAAAGCACTTGTATGTTGGGCGGTACTCAATTCCACCAAGTATAAATCCACACCAATTTACCCCACATCCCCCCACCACACTAGAGGATATAAGGCTATAAGAGCTTTTCTATGTCACACTCTTCAGCCCATAATTCCAAAACAGCAGCATATTCAGTGGCCTCTATCCCTCTCTGTCCTCTATCACATCCATCCTGTTGGGGCAATTTGGCCTATAATGTTATTCAATAGATTTGGATGGAGCTGATAAGCAAGAAACTATTGGACTGGAGTTCAACATCTTTTTATCAGCCTGAACTCAGCGGAATATTTACTCAAAGCCAGAATTCTGTGCACTACCGGCAAACCTTTGCCTTGAAACACACGCTTATATTTCCCCTCCTATTTACCATGTAGACTATGTAGGTACCCGCTCATGCACACCTCCATACACCTTCTGCCCCATTTAATACTCTCTTGCTTATCACTCCCCTTCCCATGGCTCCCCTTTCATTCTCATTACCCTCTGCCCTTCTTCACATCTTGTCTTCTTTCACATCCCTTCCTAATTCCCTGCCTCCTCCTCCCTTCAGCGTGATCCAGCTCCCCACTTTCCTTATTCCCACCCCTCACCCCGTCTTTACTGCTCTTTCATTCCCAATTCCCTTCTTTCACCTCTAGTGTCCTATCACACACACACCTAAGCACACATCTCTTCACACCCCCCTCTTCCCACCCCACTGCACACTGACTATGCAGAACCGCAAATGTCCATCCTCTCACTACATGCAGCACCCACTTTCACTTTTCCCTGCACACCTTTTCTCCCTACCCCATTTCTCTCCGTGCTCTCCTCCCTCGTAACCCGACCCTCCACTAAACCCGATCTCCTACTCTCCCCTGTCTCTTCTCCTCCATTGCTAAATAAGATGTTACTTTGGGGTCTTAACTACAATTTGGTGGCAACTTCCGTTGGCTGGGTGAGTTTTATATGGTTTTGCTTGCTATTAGTGATGCTGTTTGTGTTACAGAAGGCGAGCACAGTGTTTGAATTTACAGACAGCCTTGTAAGCAACATATGAGCTATGCCTGATTGATTTATTCTTGAGTTTAGTGGAGGGATAAATTCTCTCTCCCTCTATCACTGAGCACAACACCACTCCATGGGGTTATTTTCTCCCTAACGGACAGTGTGGTACTTCTTTTAAGGGACAGTGCTAGTTTAGTTGGTTTGTATTGAATCACAGCATAACACGGTTGTTTCCTTACGTCACCCTTGTGTGTTAAAACATACATTTTTGGTGCCTGAGATGGTAGCATTTCGATGAACAGGTTTTCCCTGGTTGTATTTGCAAATACCAGTACTCCTCAGCTTTAAATATCAACCCCCTCCATTCTTGCCCACCCTTGCACACTCTCCAACAACCAGCACTTACTCCCTTCCATATAACCCATAAATAACAAGCCTTCCCCCTCCTGTCTCCTTTCTGACTGTCTCTATTCTTTCTATATATCAACCTCTTTTCATCCTGACTCTTCCTTTTTCATCAATTCCTCCAGCTCAACCCCAAGACTAAACCCACCAATCGCTATTGTCATCTAATCCACCATTGCTGCATACACCTAATGTTCTTTCACAAGCTCCACATTCTGTGCACCTCCTGGCAAAATCTTATCCAGACCTCTCGCTGTTTCCAATTTGTAGGCATCTTCTGAAAGGTTAGACACACCCCTTACCCTTACTCCCCCTCCCTTTCTACCTTCTCTTGCTCTCCTCAAACAACCGTAGCGCGACCACACACAGCTAGTCTCCCTAATGCTCTTCTCAAATGTCCCCCATTCCACTCTCCTAAACCCCCCTCCAAACTTCCCCCAACATCCCTCAACTTTTTTCCAAGCATCCTGATTCAACACCTATAAATAGATCCAATCGCTTTGCCACCTCTCTGGCATCCTTACACACTATTCTGGCCCACACGCCCAAATTCTTGACTGCCCCACTCTCTCACACACACACACTTTGGTCTCACCAATGTTAGGATGAAGAGATTTAATTCCTCTTGGCTGCCCACTCTCTCACACACACACCCTTTGGTCCCACCAATGTTAGGATGAAGAGATTTAATTCCCCTGAGACAAATGTATTGCCCATAAACGCAGCACAAAAGGAAATCTCCATCTTTCTCCATCCTCTACTCAGTCTCTGTCTGCCACCAGCCAAGTGATATATCTTCTGCTCTTCCGGGGCAATTCACCTACAACCTCCCCTTCTGTTCGCCAACACCAGCACAAAAACAAACTTATGGTATTGTAAGGGATTTCAATCAGGCACTCACCCAGGTCTCGCCCAGCATGTAGCGTGCGATGAAACCCTTATTATTTTTTTGTCTATAAGTTCAATATTCTGAATGATATACCACTCATATCACACCCGTCTCAAAATACCCCCCAGGTCACACCAAACCAGGAATCAGGCTAGTTTGTAAAGGTAAATATTTATTCATTTATTTTAATATTCAAATCACACATACGTTTAAAATAGATATATGGGGCAGAAATCACCCAAAGGGTGACAGTACAAGAAAAAAATAAGCAAAGCAATTGAATTCACTTATTCTAATGCAGAATAGAAACACAGGAATAAGAACTTTGTGCACCGATGGCGTTTAGGTTAATCGTTCCCCCTGTAAAGGTTTGTTTAAATACAAATGAGCAATCCTACACCAATGTGAGTAATCAGCAGGTATTCATGAATGAAAGACAAGGTCTATAAGTTAAATGCAATCTTCCCTCCGTAAACAAGAGAGAAAACCGTTGTTGGCAAATTACACTTTTAAACTTGACAGGTGAAAAATGGCTTTGTGAAATACTGCTATAATATAGAAGAAAACAGTTCAAATTCACATTTTAATGGTAAGGAAAGGTGTGACACAGAAAAACTATATCATTAAGAAAAATATTTTTATTATAGTAAAAAGACATAATTCTCATTAAAACTGTGTTAAATAATACACAGATTAAGGAACAACCCTAAAAACAGGTTATCAAAAAACAGGACGATTACATACACAACATCAATGTAAAATGAAAAAGCAACCATGCCACAGTAACTAAAAAAACGTTTAACATACAAACATCAGTACAAAATTAATTTGTAGCATTCTATATATATAACCCAACATGTTTCTGTCTGTTGACTCTTACATGTCTGACATTCATCAGGGGTAGCTCTTTTTGAAATTCTACAATAATCGTCCCCTCCAGTCTTGGCGGGCATAAATCTGAACTTGATCCTTAATGCAATCTATAAAAATATATAAACAAATTAAAAATTGTGTGTGCACCAAAATTTCCCAAAATTTACCTGCTCTTAATGTCATATGTCAATGTTACACAAACATGGTAGCCTGAATTAATAAGGCCACTCATATCTAGTCCCCATTCGGGAACCCTTAGCACCAAAAATCTGCTGTAAACATATATACCTTGAGATCTGTGTATTCCAAGGATCCAATGTAGCCAATTACACAATCACATCCAGCCGGAATTCAGCCACTTATAATAGTAATCCTTTTCAATGGATACTGAGTAAGAACACACTAGAGAAGGAAAAACAAAACGACACACTGTGTCACACTATAATCATACCGGAGTATAAAAAAATCAAACACCCCCTAGAAGCGTGCCTGTACATACCTTGAAAGGTGCGGTAGCCAAATGTGTTCCCATAAGAGAGTAAAACTTTTGAGGAGAGTAATAAGTCTTTACTTGGATTGGCCACTGTGTTGAGTTCTAACTCTTCAAACACAATCTATGGAAATTAAACATAGTAACAAATAATCAACTACTGTGTTCAACAAGGGTTTTATTTAAACAAATAGTCAGAAGCCTTCCTACAGTATTCCTACAGCTCCAAGACCACGAGAAAGAGCACATCAGTGATCTACAATGTGCGTCCCAAAATAAAGTCATGTACGCCAATAGTGAGCCTCAGTATGTATATCCTGAGCCCGAGCTCAATATGTTGTTTAGCCCAAAAAAGCGTCTCCATGTAGCCTAACATAATAACATGCTACACACTGCTGAGCCTCAGTATAATATTTAGCTCAAAACGTCTCCATGCCGCCTTTCAAGTGTTATTAAACTTCGTGCCGCCTCCAAAGTACAATTTCACTCCGTTTGAAAACAACACATGCACGCTATGCTCCACACTCATGAGACTCTGAATATTGTTTAGCTCAAAGACACGTCTCCATACTGCCTGACAAGTATTCTTAAAAAAGTGCTGCATCAACTATACAGTTTTTACTCAATTTCAATAAAAAGCCTGCATGCACATAACCACGTTGTCTAAGAACTACTGCATGCATCCCCAGAACAAAACACGGGTTCAGCACCTCATAACGGTAGACTTACCCGAAATGGACAACAAAAGCCCAAAGTTTTTCTGCACCCGCCGAGTGTCGTGGTTTAGGTACCACCTTACAATCCTCCAAACGCCATAGCTGTAAACACGCGAGGGACGCCAGGAAGAACTGCCTACAAGTAGCTTTTACCCATAATGCAGATGGCAAGGTCAAACAACACTAAATAGGGACTCATGACCGAAAAATAAGTTGAGATCTGTCAGAAGTGAAAAACGAACACTAAATAAGGCACTTAACACTTCTACACTTTGAAACATGAACTAAACTCATGCCAGCCGTCAAACTGACTAAAAAAGGAAATAGCTTAGGCAAGAAAAAAACAACCACTAATGGGAAACACTCTGTCAAGGTAATCACCCGCAACACACGGCATGGAAAAATACCACACCGTGTCTGAAAAAAACGGCACCAGAGTGCAAAAAAGGTGTCACACCAGAGACCAGAGTTATTCAGAAAGACAACACATTGGCCTCTCTGCACCAATGAGAACAGCAAGAAAAGAGCCCCAATAGGGCATGAAACAGGAAACAACATTGTTAATCATATTGACTCAGGTTAGTGTTAGGCAAGAACTGTATATAAGTACATATGCAGTAATCGACATGAGAAGCAACACAGCATGACAATTGTGTACAATGGATACAACCAATAGTGTCCATTAATAACTTGCATGATAAACAGAGCGCAGCATGCTGTACAAGGAGGACTGGGGCACCCAGAAGCATGGGCCCTCATCATTACATACCCCTGACATTATGCCACTCGGCATCTTCATTTAATCCAACCAAATGGCTGCGGGTTTTAAAGATGAGTGGCCGATCCAAGTAAAGACTTATTATTCTCCTCAAAGGTTTTACTCTCTTTTGGGAACACATTTTGCTACAGCACCTTTCAAGGTATGTGCAAGCACGCTTCTACGGGGTGTTTGATTTTTTATACTCTGGTATGATTATAGTGTGACACAGTGTGTCATTTTGTTTTTCCTTCTCTAGTGTGTTCTTACTCAGTATCCATTGAAAAGGATTACTATTGTAAGCGGCTTAAATCCGGCTGGATGTGATTGTATAATTGGCTACATTGGATCCTTGGAATACACAGGACCCAAGGTATGTATTTTTACAGCAGATTTTTGGTGCTAAGGGTTCCCGAATGGGGACTAGAATGAGTGGCCTTATTAATTCAGGCTACCATGTTTGTGTAACGTTGACATATGACATTAAGAGTAGGTACATTTTGGGAACCTTTGGTGCACACATAATTTTTAATTTGTTTATATGTTTTTATAGATTGCATTAAGGATCAAGTTCAGAACCATGCCCACCAAGACTGGAGGGGACGATTATTGTAGAATTTCAAGAAGAGCTACCCCTGATGAATGTCAGAAATCTAAGAGTCAACAGACAGAAACATGTTGGGTTATATATAGAATGCAACAAATGAATTTTGCACTGATGTTTGTATGTTAAACGTTTTTTTTAGTTACTGTGGTATGGTTGCTTTTTCATTTTACATTGATTGTGTATGTAATCGTCCTGTTTTTGATAACCTGGTTTTAGGGTTGTTCCTTAATCTGTGTATTATTTAACACAGTTTTAATGAGTATTATGTCTTTTTTCTATAATAAAAATATTTTTCTTAATGATATAGTTTTTGTGTCACACCTTTCATTTCCATTAAAATGTGAATTTGAACTGTTTTCCTCTATGTTATAAAATATTGTCTTGGTGTCCCCAGACAGTAAGGAACAGGAGGTTTTTGTAACAGACCTTGCTGTGGGGATTGTATTGCTTTGATTTGACCTCATTTGTACTGCTTTGTGAAATACTGCAAAATGGGACACAAATGCTTAAATGGAGAAGAATTCTAAAGAAAGCAACTCTAAACAAGTCCTAACACACCTGAGCTATCATATACTTCAGATCAGGATGGGATGGAAGAAGCACTTTGAAATGGGGAAATGACACGTGTAAACTGGTGAATTTTGCAAATTTGCAGCAAACTTTTACTAAGCGATATTGAAGAAAAACAGGTCAAATACACTGTTCCGCGATAGTTCTGGAGATAGCCAAGGGTCTTAGGTATTAGTGAGAGTTGAAATTTCGTTTCTATCTTTAAAACTGAAGAAGTTATAGAGGTTTTAGTCAGAGGCGTTTTTGCAAGTTAGGCGCGAAAATGAAAACAGGAATTCGCTTTTAAAAATGACAGCTAGGTTTTCTTATACTAGATTAATGACTATGAAAAAGAAGAGACCACACATGAATCTTCACGGCTACATGGCCATGCAACCATTCACGTGTTGGGTCTTCAATTTCTTCTGGAATGTACTTTGCTTACTTCAACATCACTAGGGAGTTATGGTTTTGTAACACAGATAAGAGGAAATCAGCGCAAGAAGGTTTCTAACAATACTATGCTTCTGAAATAAAGATGGGATGGGTAGAGCTAGGGATAATACAATGCAAATATATTATGGGTCACTGTTCTTCCTATTATACTTATAGTCCTTTATAAGTAAACTGGACCGTCAGCTCTGGTCATTCGGTGGATCAGGTCTACCGGCAGCAGGGCACCTTTGGAGAGATTTGGATCAGGGGCACGGTTCTGATCAATTTCAGACTGCGCCTCAAGCTGGATTGGGGTGAGCCCTTCTGGTTACTGGACATGGTAGAGAGCAGGATGCAATTTTCAGCGGGCAAGCCTTCATCGTAGCAAGCCAAGCTGAATCAGAATTATTCTTTTAAGTTCTGGAGTTTGTAATTGGGTCAAACTGGCAAGCTTTCAGCAATGCTAAATCTGGATTCTGCGAAGAAATCTGGATCTTCAAAGAGTTCTGGAGTCAGCTACAAGATGAAGAGTTCTGGAATAAGGCGCTGCACTGACATCTGGATGGGTTCCGGAAGCAGTGTGTTCTGGAAATATTCTGTCTATGTGTAGTGAAACTCCCATATTTATACATTACAAAGTTTATGGCATTGGCAGAATTTCAAAACACACCCCCATATCTATGAGTGGCTACAGGCATGTGCTTTGTTCTGGTTGGCAGTCTGAACAGAGCTGTCATCATTATGGCAGGATTTAGGAACTCCCACCTTGTTTTTTTACCAAAACATAACTCTTGCACACATGTACATTTCTAATATTATTTACCCTAATAAAATTGTACACATATATTTCTCATTTGATTGTCTACATCCACATTCAATCCCCATCTTTGTGCGAGCTGTCTTTCTCATTCTACGGATTTTTATCAATTTTCACCATAACGGTTTCCATTAATCATTTCTAATTCGATACATCTCTGGGCGCTGATCAGTGGATCATGTACATACAATTTTAAGCTTGCAACATTAAAAGTTTTGCCACAATTAGTGTTTTAGTGTATCTTTGGTTCCTTATGTAGTAAGAACTCCTACCACATCTTCAATGGTCTAGCATGAGTTCAGATTTATACGTTTGTATTTTTCACTTGTCTACTTATTTTGGCTGTCATGTTAAATGTCATAAAGTTCTGTGGCAAGAACAAGTAATTTCCATTCAAAATCCAGTCCAGGTTTTTTTCTTACTTCCCAAGTGAGCAAATGGCCAGTCCTTTGAATTTCACTGAGAAACCTCCTCCACATCCTGCCCCTCCTTAAGGAGGCTGGGTGTCCAAGCCTTCCTTTGTCCATGGGACAGCCAGCAGACAAATGTCTGAGGCTCTCTTTGTTTTGTTTGTTGGCATTATGCGGGAACCATTAACAGCCATTAGCCTTCCTGTTCTCAAGGGAGTGTCAAGCCGAGATGTCAATTCTCCCAGGCCAGGCTGTCAGATCAGAATTAAATAGTGTATTGACATTAAAATCTTTTCAATTCACATATAAAATATAAGCACAGTTTATAAAGGATTTAAACATTTTAAAATAATTAGCCCTTCACAAACATGCTTGAAATCGTGGATTTTGCAATTTCTTCCAGAAAAAGAAACACCTTTAAATGGGTTTGACAGCTAGTTTCCGTAAGCAGCTGCCAGGCGGGGAGGCCTGGATTCCTCTGACTGCCTGGAGAATCCATGATTTCAGCACACTCTGCTTTTCATAATTATCTGGGAAAATGACTGAATTTTTAAGGGCATTTTTAGATTAGGCCCTTCTGTGGCCTTGTTTCAGGTGACAGATGACAGGTGACAGAAGACAGATGACAGCAGCGATTCCTGTTTTTACACCAACTTTGCCTGTGCGTGTGGCAGGGTGTGCAGCTCTTTTGGTGGTTTTTGAACCATGCACAATTTTGCAGATTTAGTGAGCATGGGGGTTATCGCCTCCATTTTTGGCAGTTTTCTTCCCCCATTGGTGAAGGGGTGCAGTGTGGTGCATTGGTGTGGATAAAAATACTCCATATATCCCCCCAACTCAATTATGACGTCCAGTCATGGGGGAGTTGGGCAACTGGTATTATTTTTCTTTCGGTCCATGTGAAAAAAATCCAGTTGCTTCTCCCATCAGCGATAGATGCAACACACTCTCCTTGCTGGTTCTGGTTGGAAGTGTGTAGCGACACTCCGGGCTCTTGGTTCTTTTTCCTTTCCGGTCCCCAAGGAGTCCTCCTTGGTGATTAGGTGGGTTTTAGTTCCAGTGCTAGAAAACAGAACATAGCATGGTTATGGAAATTTCCCCACTACTACTCCCCAAGGGTGTAGTGGGGCAGATGCATGCATTGAATACAATTTACAATATTCCCAGCCTATGTTTAATACTGCACTTAACACACTTTCCTGGTACATACTCAATGAACATTTAATAATTATTTTTATGTATCCGGATTTTCCCCTTCTGGGTTTCCGGTTGGCTCCTCTATTTGCCGCAAAGTATGCCTGGGAGGCAACTCTTTAGCTGGTTTATGTGGACCCACTTGTCTTCCACCTCTGTCAAACTGCCCTTGGGGATGCAGATTCTGTAGGCAGCTGGTGAGATTCTGTTCACAATTTCAAAAGGACCCTGCCAACTTGGGAGGAATTTGCACTCTTTGGCTTGGTTCCTTTGGAAATTGTACAAGTAGACCTGGTCTCCTACTTGATATTCCTTTTTAGTTGTCTTATGGTCATAGTGGGTCTTCATACTATATGCAGATCTCTCTAGATTCTGCTGAGCATACGCAAAAGCATGTTGAAGGTGTTTTCTCAATTTCTCAACATAGTCATGAGTTGTGGAGGCATTTATCAAGATCTGCTCTTAGGTTCTGTACAGCAGATGCTGGAGTAGCACCATCCTTCGTCCACTCATCCGCTTTGTTGCAGAAGAAGGGGTAGATCTGATGGCCATCAGGACAAGGGGTAATCAAATGTCCCACCTGGCCCAGAGTCTGCCACAAACATTTTTCATATGCTCACAATAGTTTTATTGTACCTCTTAACTCCACCACTAGAGGTTCGCCGGTATGCAATGTGTAACTTCCTTTTTACCCCAAGTATCTCCCACATCTTTGTCATCACCTCGCTAGTGAAGTGACTATCTCTGACTCAATCCTTTGGGGTAGTCCAAAACGCAACAAGATGTGATTGATCATCAGGGCAGCTGCTGTTTCTGTCTTGCAATTTTGGGCCGGGACACAATCCCACCATTTAGTAAAAAAGGATGTTATGGTTAACATGTACTTGTTTCCCCAGAGGAGCGAATCACAGGCCAGATGAAATCGACTTGCAAATCTGACCAAGGCAGTGTTATCCCCCTCTTTTGGAGGGGAGCACAGTGTGTGAGTGATGTTGGCTGAAATTGTGTACACACAAGATACCCCTTCAAGTATTGGTCGAGGTCCTGCCCCATGTGTGTCCAGTATGCAAACTCTTGCAAGATTTCTAATGTCATATGAAACCCCCGATGACTGGCTGTGGCTGCATCATGGGCATGACTTAGCATCAGGCTTCGGAATGAGGTAGGGACTGCCCACTGGTCATGGCCAGATATGGATCTCCTCACCAACAAACCGTTTTGGATTCAGAACATTTTTGGACATTTCATCAACACTCTGAGGTCTTCTTTCCCAATGCAATGGGTATCCGTCAGGGGAAAGTTCACAGGGTCCTCAATGTGTTGATAAAACTTACCAATTATTGGATCCCCTTTTTGAGCCATAATCAAATCAGCATCTGGCGTCTCCTTACTCCACTGGCAGTTGAGAGTTCATTGTGAGCATTGGTCTGGGACCTAGTGATAGCAGTGACCTGGATTTCCCCCAACAGGGACTAGATCTCAAGTAGATCCCCTTGGATGGCTCCAGTTTTGGCCAGCTGATCAGCTAAGTCATTTCCAGTTTTGTCTGGTCCCTCTACTTTAGAATGACCCTTGATCTTTTTCCAGTAGATCGTCATCCCATTCGAGGTGACCAGATCATCAATTTTCTGTATTAGTTTTCCATGTTTTAGTGGTTTATTGTTAGCACATAGCATGCCTCTGGTTTTCCAACTAACCAGGTGCTCCACGAACACGTTCCGGACATAATCTGAATCTGTGATTATGACCAGTCAGTGGGGTTGGTGTTGGACAGCAGTGAGGATGGCTTGATGCACAGCCATAAGCTCTGCCACTTGACTACTATGGGGACCGATTCTGTACCCAGCGTTCTGGGGCATCATTCACCCATGCATTCCCCACCCCGGCCACAAGTTCCTTCTCCCCGTTGTTGTCAACGTGGTAGGAGCACCCATCCACATAGACAGTGGGCATTCCCTCACACTTGTCTTCTTCATAGACTTTGTGTGGGGAATTAAGGTATGCCTCCATGTTGTCCTTGATTTTAAGACTTTCATCCTCGAGACAGTTTTCTCTGGCACAATCATGCAAGTCAGCCAGACCTTGCGTGAGGGGCTCTTCTTGTTTTGGCCATATCTGGCCTCCACAGGAAAGCCTTGCATTGACAGAATCCAGGAAGTAATTTGGGAATTACTCACATTTCCAGCCCGGATTCTGTCACTTTGAAGATATTGCAGAGGCTGGTGTGGAATCTCCACTATGATGTATTCCCCCTGGATAAAGGGGTGGTAATTCTTCAATGCCCACACCGTTGCCAGGAGTGCCTTCTCACAAGCGTTACATTTTTCCTCCACAGAGGATAAAGTCTTACTCGCAGAGGAGATGACTTTATTGACCTTGTCATGCTTTTTGTATAATACTGCAGTCAAGTGTGTATTTGAGCACCCTGTCTCCAAGAAGAACTCCTTGTTTTTGACAGGGTAAGCTATTCAAGGCACATGTGAGAGGCTTATTTTGAGATATCTTACTGCCTCAGCTTTTTCTGAACCCCAATCCCACTTGACCCCACCTTCAACTGATGGATCAGGGTTCTTGTGATCTCTGCGTAATCCTCAATGAACTTTCTACTGTAATTAGTCAGTCCAAGGAGGCTCCTTACCTCCCACAGAGTTGTGGGGTCTTTTAGTTTGTGGAGTGCTTCTACTTTCTTTTCCTGGGGACAGAGACCCTCAGGAGTTATCTCATGCCCCAAGAAGTTGACACGGGTCCTGCACCACTGTGCCTTTTGGAAAGATAGTTTTGCTCCGGCAGCCCTCACCTGTGTCAGAGCATAACAGATCTCCACTATGTGTTCCTCCACAGTTGAGCTTTTGATTAGAACATCATCTACATAGGCCAGGTTACCCCTTTCACCCAAGTCGGGCATGGTCTTATGCAAGAAGATATTAAATTAATTGCCAGAGTTGTATCCGAAGGGAGTCCGGGTCCAAGTATACTGCTGCCCCCCAAAGGTAAAGGCCAGCTTGTATTGGTCCTCCATACTGACAGGTATAGTCCAGTACCCATTGGTCAGGTCAATGACAGTGTATACCTTTGACCCCTGGATCTGGGGCAGCCCTTGGTCAATAAAGGGAAGAGGCTTTCGGGAAGAATGAATCCGTTTGTTCAGCTCCTTTAGGTCAGCGCAGAGTCTCCACTGGCTGTTTGGTTTCAAAATCCCGAGCACCTGATTATTGAAGGTGCTCTGGACTGGATGAATTATCCCACAGGACTCAAGGTTCTTAATTATTTCTGTGAGGGACTCCATAGATACGAGAGGCAAGCAATATTTTTCCACAAACACTGGAGTCATGCCAGGGTCCGTGGGAATTGTTGTTGTATGGATTTCGGTGCTACCGCAGTCATATGAGTCCTCCGCAAAGAGATCTTGCTCCATAGTCTCACAGGCATCAACTAGGTTGACTCTCTCATCAACCATTTGCCTGAAGCCCGGAAAGACTTCTGGTTTTGCTATCTCAGCAGCCTCCTCCAGCTGGGTGGAGAAGTCCCTGGTTAAAGTACTGATTTGGACTGATGGCTTCAGGTGGGGAAGGCAGTCCTGGTGGACTTGAAATATAACCTCATCCCTCCTGAAGTCACAGGTCACCTCTTCTTTACCATAAGGGCAGGAAGAGTAGACCAGGAAATTCCCTCCATGCTGGGTGAAGATCCTGTCTAGTGTTGTGTAATTGTCGCTATCACTGTCAAAACAGTCATTGGGGATTGGTCCTATCAGTTCATTACCTAAATCTATGGAAAAATGTTGGTCATCAACTGCCATTCCAATAATGGTGCCTGCGCCCAAGTGATACTCCTAAGGTCGCTGTTATCCACCACTATTGGAATGGTGTCATGTTCTTTATTTACTAGTGGTGTTGAGTTTAACCCCAACCCTTGCTGTTGGAAATGAGCATTGAGGTGAACATATGCGTCAGTATTTTGCAGTTTCTGTCCTCTTTTAATTTTTACTTTAATTGGGAATTGTCGGTCCATTCTGGTATGGGGACTTCCTCTCCAATCTAAACTTCAACTGCATATGGCAGCAATTGAGCTGACCAAAATGCTTTCTCTGGATCATCAACGTCCATGGGATTACCCGCTAATCGGGACCAGGCTTTGAGTTTTATTAGGTCCAAACTAATGGCAAAGCGATTGAGAATGTCACTGCTTAAATAAAATGCTGCAGGGACATCTTGCACGACTCAACAATTATGGACTATGCTCTTGTTGCCTATGGAAATTTTGAGCATACACCTGCCATGTAGGAGATGTTTGGAATTGGGGGTTACCAGGTCCATTTCCCATTTGCCTATCAATTTAAAGGTGGGAATGGCTGGATCTTTTGGGAGTTTTCAGAACATGGCTTCGCTGATTAAGCTCTTGCCATTGTTCACACACACTCAGATGAGAACAGAGTCCTTCCCCTCATTTAACGGAACAGGGATGAACAAGTGTTCCCCAATTTTCTGAATGTAAGCCAAGCTTTGAGCTGGTTTCTCATCATTTTGGACTATGGAAGTGGTATTTTCGGATTGTGAATTGGTGTAGAATTTCAGAGTATTTCCTTCCAGTGTGGGATGCCACTTGAGACTGAAAGGAAGGTTAATTTTCAGAAATAGAGAGGACTTCTGTCATGATTCCTGCCCCTCATGTCCCCAGCCCTCCAAGATGTCAGGCTGGAGCCAGGCCACGATCACCTACATGGCCCTCAAGGGCCTCTCCATCCCTCCAAAGACCCACTCGGAGTCAGACTTGGCGCTTGTGGCACCAGACTCACTCACTCCCATAGACCGGGCCATTTTGACAGAAATGGCACCCAATGGTGCTTTACTGCAGCTGCTAACGCAGCCCGCGTTAAAGACACACGGTAAAGACAACATTGGGGATTGGACTTTTAGTGCATTGATGGGGACAAGATGGATGCCCCACATATTTTGGTTCCCAGAACTGCATGTGCAGTTTAGTCTTTTGGGTGTGGTTCAGCCCAGAGACACCCGGGATACCAAGAGACTATTTAAGCCACACCCAGGCTGAGAAACATGCTTTGCATTTTCTGCACATGCAGCGTGACACTCACCGTGTTCGGATCGGTCTCCAGTAGGCCTGCATATTTCTTCTGAGCTCAGCTCCTGCAAGAACAGGAAACACAGTTAGGAACAGCCTTACCTTGCGCCGCTTCTGGCCATCATTCATCGCGCCTTCTGTTCTGCGGGCACCTTCGGCGGTGTCATTCCCATCCCGGCACGCCGCTTCCTGAGGAAAAGGGAAAAGAACAGAAAAAGGCATTAGTAAGCATTCAGCAAATCTTCGCTTATTTTTAAAGATTGTACGAGCTTCAAACGCTTACCTGAATCCCAGCCGCTCTGAGGGAACTCTGTCTCCAGAACATTCCATCCATCTGCAAGAGGGAAAAGACACTCCAGGTTAGCGTGGAAACATCTAGAGGTGCTGCATACCACGCTTACTCACCGCATTTCTTCTTCATAACCGGCATCCATGCTGAAAATGTCGCGGCACCTAAAAGACACAGAAAAAGAACACAGTTCAATACAAATACGAAAGGGTCACATCGCGCATCGCACTCTCACTCACCTTCAGTGCTACTCATCTCAGCAGCACGTCGCCATCCCCGGATGCCGGCCATCATCTAAGGAAGGAAAGGAACGAAGTTAGAGAACTGTTCAAAAGACTCATTATACTTACCTGTCGCACTCTTGCCAGTGAAGTAACTAGGCAGCAATGAGCCCGCATCAATCAACGCGCCCCTGCGCTGAAAGCAGGACGGAGAGCACACTTTCCAAGAAAACAAGGTGAGCTGTGGATCAAAGGGAAGGGTTGGACCCCGGGGAAGAAGGGGTTCAAGCACACAGAGACAATAGGGAATTAACCCTACCAATCCTGTGTTTCAGGCCCAGTCTCCAGTCGAGTAGACTCCAGGGAAGGTTTGGAGGTTTTAAGAGGTCAGAACAGGCTGAGTGACGTCTCCGTGAATTCCAGGTGAGCGGTACAACTTCCCATCATCAGTTTGTTTTCCTACTGCAATTACTGTCACGTTGGGGTTTTGTCCGGTTTTTGTTCAACCAGGTGGCATGTGCCATTTAGACTATCATGGTTGACGCTATGTTTTAATTTTATTGGTCGGTTAGTCTGAGTCCAGAGAACCTTGTTTACACAATCTATCAGGGGAGACAATATACGCAGGATGTCATTCCCCAGTAAACAAACATGGTGTGCCCTCTGGAGTCACAACTATGGCCGCGTGTTTCACCTTGTGTCGCCCAATTTTAATGTCGAAATACACAGTCCCCTCGACAGGAATTTCCTTCCCATCGAAGTACTGAAGTTGTCCAGGAAGAGGGGTGAGAGGGATCTGGTATCTCTACCCCCTTCCTGAATTCAGCTGATCAAAGGCTCTTTTTGACAGAAGGGTGGCTTAGGATCCAGAGTCCACCAGTGCCAGAAATGTACATTGCCCCTGTCTTTGGACCCAGGCATAAAATCTTCCCTCCTTCTCCTCAAGGGGGCAAAGCTAATGTGCATTTTGGGCCAATTGGTAGGTTACTTTCTTTACTCTTGATTCTGATAGAGTAGCCGTTTGGGCAGGATTTTGTTTGGGAGCTTGGGAATCTGTAAGAAAAATCTGGATATTGGGGATGTTTTGGGCTCACCTGGTTCTGATTCTGGGCTGCCCCCCCCTTTTTGGAGGCAGTCACCAGAATTGGTTTGAGCAAGGTGATTCTCTGGCTGGTCATTCTGGGGTTCAATGATTGACCCCACATTTACCCAGTCTCGATTAGGATCTCTTGGGACCCATATTTCTTTGGGAGGAGTCCCCCCATCCCTGAAGGAGAAGATCCTTTTCTAAGATTCCTCTGAGGACCCCTCTCCTTCAAATAGGAAGACTCTAACCTCCTCCACAAAATGGGTCTTTTTAGGCCCTTCATTTCTCCTAACCACCCTCTGTTCCTTAGGTTGCAGATTTCCGGCAGCAGGAGATTCTGGTTCCGGTTCCTGGGTTTCCAGGGGCTTTTCACAAGTGGGAAAGGAGGCTTCCTGTAAGGCTTTACACCCCCGTCCCTCCTCCTTTGGAACCAGTGGGTTATAGTGGTTCTCTCCCCGTCATTGCTCTGGAGTACCAGACCCTTGATTGGTGGAGTTCTCAGCCAGCATGCTCAGCTGAGGGTTCTACTGAGCCCTCAACATGCGACCCAGATTCTGTGACAATTTCTGGACCTGGCGCTCCAGTTGGGACACCTGCTCTGGCTGGTATGGGGGTCTCTGTACCATCCTGGGTGTATCACGGGACGGGCAACTGTCCCTTCACCCATAATACCCTTGGTTGGGATAGTTCTGTAAACCTCCACCCTTGGCCTCCCCTCTCCTGGATTGGACTGTCTGGGCTCAGGAAAGTGGGGAAAGAAAGGAGGGTTGTTTTGGGGGTTGAAGCTTGGCGGGTACCGGGGAAAGAAGCTCAACCCGGCATTTGGGGGATTACTGCCCTCCTGGGGAAAGTTAGGAGGGAAGTTTCCTGGGTTGGCAAATACCTGGTTGGACCCCCCCACTTGGACTGGGGTAGTCCACACAATGCCCAGGATGGGTCTGTTGCCCTTATAACGGGGGCTTATTTGATCAGGGGAGTTAGGGGTCCCATTTGTGGGATTATCTCCCTGACTACCTGTTTGGGATTGGCTCGAGGGCCTTCTGGGTCTTTGGTTAGCTGGATTTTGCACAGGAATATTTTTAAGCCCCCCCATCTCAAGATCTAAAATGGGGACAACCTTCACCTCCGCCACCTTAGCAGCAGCAGGGGTGTTAGCTAGTTTGGGGGTTTTATTTGCATTTTTATTCGCTACCGGTTTCTGCACGTAATAAATGCAGGTTTCCTGTTCAATGACCCAGTCTAGTGATCTCTTCTCGTGAATGTCCCTCACCAGCTGGGTCATGATGTATTTAGGGAGTGCATGAAAGAAGGTATTAATGAACTCCCTACTGTCTGTGCACACCCTCCTGGTGGTCTGCATAAATGCACGTTTTAATTCTTGCACAAATTCTTGTGGGGCCTGGTCTTCCCTGCATTGCAGATTGTAGGCCGCCTTGCGGGCCTCTTGGGGATTCCTATGTACAGAAAAATGCTTTAAGATGGCCGCCCTATAGGTGGACCATCTTGAGTGGTTCTGATCATACAGCCCCGCAAAGAAGCTGGAGTATTCAGGGGAAAATGTCTACTTTACATATTTAATGCAACTCTGGCTATCTTTCAAATGGAAATTATCCATCATTTGCTCATATAACTCGAGGTGCTCCCAAACTGAATACTTGGCATTTTTATGATAGGGAGTTATGACACTCCTAGTGGCCTTGATCTATTTCAGGGGATCTATTAGGAGAGCCTTCTTAATTGTGTTGGCCTTTTTAGTCTTAGTCACCGGTGTCCACTCATCCTCTGACTCAGAGGCACTGCTACAGGAGGTGGCTATCTGATCCTCTAGGCTCTTCCTCATTCTGTGACCTTGAGAATGGCATGCAGAATGTGGGGGCCTAGTTTCTTGAGACCTGCGGCGCTCATAAGAGTCTTCTGACTCTCCCTGGCTCCCAGGATTGGCTGAGCAGCCCCACCCACTGCCCTAGCTGGGAAGAGGTTTTTAAGATACTCTTTGTGGGACTAGTTTCATGGAGTTCCGCACCAAATTTGACAGACGGATCCTTTGGTAGGCAGTATTTTTGAGGATCTAATTCTCTGATTCTCCCCTCACTGGAGTCTTCCTGATCAGAGAGGCTATCCCTAACATTTGGGAATCTGTAAAGGGATGCCCGCCCATCCATTTCTGGGAGGCGCTGATCTGTCAGTCCCAGGTTGCTAGTTCTTCTGAAGTCTACCATCCCCGTGGCCCTTGGTCCATGTGAGCCAGTGACATGAGGGCAGCAGAGTCCATAGTATTGAAGGGGTTAAAGTCCCTGACGCCAGGGGTCCTGATGTTATCCTCAGGGGTTTCTCTGTCCCTTCCTACCTCATCTCTTTCAGCCCTTAATCCCTGGTGACCTGCCAAAATCAGACTCTTTTGCTCCTCTATTAAGGCCTTACTGGTCTCAATGATTTGCTCTTGCATGGATATCTGTTTGTGGAGCCTATCATTATTTTCACAGAGAGCCTCATTGTCTCTCTGTGCTTCCTGCCTGGATTGGAAATACTGGACCAATTTTTGTTGCCGGAGACTCACCTCCTGAGTTTTGTCATTATTGGTCTGAGTGTTCTTTGCCAGAGCATCCTCCACCCGCCTGGTGTGCTCTAGTAGCTTCTCATATTCAGTTTTGACTTCACTAAACTCCTGAAGAGCCAGCCTTCTTTCTTCTAACTTAGTTTTTAATTGTCTGACTTCCTTGACTAAGGCGTCCCTCTCCTGATTTAGAGTGCCCCTCTGTGCGTCCAGGTCATCCCTCTGTTTTTTAAATGCACTAGATTTCTGGCGCTCCTTGTCAAATTCCTCTTGAGAATGGATGTCTTTAATAATTAATGTATTATTTTCCTCTTTCAAGGAATCTATGTGGTTCTGTAATGTGATATCTGTTCTGCGCAAACTCTATTATAATTTAATTGATGCGCCAGTTTCTGTTGACTCTGTTTTAAAGAGTCAACCCTTTCCTGATACTCATTTTGCAGTGTCTGTGATCTGGTATCTTGCTCTGCATTCTTTTGCTGTAAGAGAGCCAGATTTTCCTATAGTTTGGTAATATACTGATATACTGCCTCGCCTCTGTTTCTGATTCTTGGCTCTTCTGGAGCCTTTGTTCTGCAGAGTCCAGATTAGTTTGGATTTTCTGCAGTGTTTCCCCTTGCCTCTTTGCCAGATCTATGTTGTCTGCATGCTTTTCCTGTATGATTCCTATGTGAAGGTACAGGTAGGCCACTATTTTGGCAATTTTACACTGCTCCTCTTTTATTTTTGGGGCCATGTACAGTTCGCTAAGCGCTTGATGTAATGGACCCTTGTCCTGTCATATATTTAGGTCTATTGCAGTGACTTCTTCTTTTATTTCCTGCAGCCATACTTGTTCATCCTGTTCGAGCCACTCACCCCTGACAAACAGTTTGTGCAGGAAGTGTTCCCTAGCAATATTAATTTCCACTCGGGTCACCATTTCAGAAATATCAATTTCCTTATGGCTTATTTCATGGTTAATTTACTTTTGCAAACAGGCCTGATTTTTTGAGTATTTCTTTTGAAGGATGATTGTGCAGTGTAGCACAGTACCCCAACAAGGTGTCTGTACCCTGCAGGCTAGTATGCTGTGCTAGACTGTCACGGGTGGTATGTCAATTCAGAATCGCTGTACGAGCCCCCAAGCTGTAAGGGATTTCAATCAGGCCCTCACCCAGGTCTCGCCCAGCATGTAGTGCGCAATGAAACGCTTATTATTTTTTTGTCTATAAGTTCAATATTCTGAATGATATACCACTCATATCACACCCATCTCAAAATATCCCCCCAAGGTCATACTGAACAAGGAATCAGGCTAGTCTGTAAAGGTAAATATTTATTTATTTTAATATTCAAACCACACATAAGTTTAATATAGATATATGTGGCAGCAATCACCCAAAGGGTGACAATACAAGAAAAAAATAAGCAAAGTAATTGAATTCACTTATACTAATGCAGAATAGAAACACAGGAAAAAGAACTTTGTGCACCGATGGCGTTTAAGTTAATTGTTCACCCTGCAAAGTTTTGTTTAAATACAAATGAGCAATCCTACACCAATGTGAGTAATCAGCAGGTATTCAGGAATGAAAGACAAGGTCTATAAGTTAAATGCAATCTTCCCTTCCCAAACAAGAGAGAACATCGTTGTTGGCAAATAACACTTTTAAACTTGACAGGTGAAAAATGGCTTTGTGAAATACTGCAAAATGGTCAGAAATGCTTAAATGGAGAAGCATTCTAAAGAGAGCAACTCTAAACAAGTTCTAACATACCTGAGCTATCATATAAACAACAATACACACTTCAGATCAGGATGGGATGGAAGAAGCATGTACAGACACGTGTAAAGAGGTGCATTTTGCAAATTCGCTGCAAACTTTTACTATGCGATATTGAAGAGAAACTGGTCAAATACACTGTTCTGTGGTGCGGTGGAATTAGCTAGCGGTCTTAGGTATCAGTGAGAGTTGAAATTTTGTTTCTATCTTTAAAATTGAAGAAGTTATAGAGGTTTTAGTGAGAGACGTTTTTGCAAAATAGGCAGGAAAATGAAATCAGGAATTCGGTTTTAGAAATGACAGATATGTTTTCTTATACTAGATTAATGACTATGAAAAACAAGAGACCACACATGAATCTTCATGGCTACGTGGCCAGCACAACCATTCATGTGATGGGTCCTCAATTTCTTCTGGGATTTACTTTAGTTACTTCAAAATCACTAGGGAGTTATGGTTTTGTAACACAGATAAGATAAAATCAGTGCAAGAAGGATTCTAACAATACTATGGTTCTGAATTAAAGATGGGACGGGTAGAGATAGGGATAATACAATGCAAATATATTATGGGTCACTGTTCTTCCTATTATACTTACAGTCCTTTATAAGCAAACTAGTGTGTTCTTACTCAGTATCCATTGAAAAGGATTACTATTGTAAGCGGCTTAAATCCGGCTGGATGTGATTGTATAATTGGCTACATTGGATCCTTGGAATACACAGGACCCAAGGTATGTATTTTTACAGCAGACTTTTGGTGCTAAGGGTTCCCGAATGGGGACTAGAATGAGTGGCCTTATTAATTCAGGCTACCATGTTTGTGTAACGTTGACATATGACATTAAGAGTAGGTACATTTTGGGAACTTTTGGTGCACACACAATTTTTAATTTGTTTATATGTTTTTATAGATTGCATTAAGGATCAAGTTCAGAACCATGCCCACCAAGACTGGAGGGGACGATTATTGTAGAATTTCAAGACGAGCTACCCCTGATGAATGTCAGAAATCTAAGAGTCAACAGACAGAAACATGTTGTGTTATATATAGAATGCAACAAATGAATTTTGCACTGATGTTTGTATGTTAAACGTTTTTTTTTAGTTACTGTGGTATGGTTGCTTTTTCATTTTACATTGATTGTGTATGTAATCGTCCTGTTTTTGATAACCTGGTTTTAGGGTTGTTCCTTAATCTGTGTATTATTTAACACAGTTTTAATGAGTATTATGTCTTTTTTCTATAATAAAAATATGTTTCTTAATGATATAGTTTTTGTGTCACACCTTTCATTTCCATTAAAATGTGAATTTGAACTGTTTTCCTCTATATTATAAAATATTGTCTTGGTGTCCCCAGACAGTAAGGAACAGGAGGTTTTTGTAACAGACCTTGCTGTGGGGATTGTATTGCTTTGATTTGACCTCATTTGTACTGCTTTGTGAAATACTGCAAAATGGGACACAAATGCTTAAATGGAGAAGAATTCTAAAGAAAGCAACTCTAAACAAGTCCTAACACACCTGAGCTATCATATACTTCAGATCAGGATGGGATGGAAGAAGCACTTTGAAATGGGGAAATGACACGTGTAAACTGGTGAATTTTGCAAATTTGCAGCAAACTTTTACTAAGCGATATTGAAGAAAAACAGGTCAAATACACTGTTCCGCGATTGTTCTGGAGATAGCCAAGGGTCTTAGGTATTAGTGAGAGTTGAAATTTCGTTTCTATCTTTAAAACTGAAGAAGTTATAGAGGTTTTAGTCAGAGGCGTTTTTGCAAGATAGGCGCGAAAATGAAAACAGGAATTCGCTTTTAAAAATGACAGCTAGGTTTTCTTATACTAGATTAATGACTATGAAAAAGAAGAGACCACACATGAATCTTCACGGCTACATGGCCATGCAACCATTCACGTGTTGGGTCTTCAATTTCTTCTGGAATGTACTTTGGTTACTTCAACATCACTAGGGAGTTATGGTTTTGTAACACAGATAAGAGGAAATCAGCGCAAGAAGGTTTCTAACAATACTATGCTTCTGAAATAAAGATGGGATGGGTAGAGCTAGGGATAATACAATGCAAATATATTATGGGTCACTGTTCTTCCTATTATACTTACAGTCCTTTATAAGCAAACTGGACCATCAGATCTGGTCATTGGGTGGATCAGGTCTACCGGCAGCAGGGCACCTCTGGAGGGATTTGGATCAGCGGCACGGTTCTGGTCAATTTTGGACTGCGCCTCAGCTGGATTAGGATGGGCCCTTCTGGTTACTGGACATGGTAGAGAGCAGGATGCAAGTTTCAGCGGGCAAGCTTTAATGGTAGCAAGCCAAGCTGAATCAGAATTATTCTTTTACGTTCTGGAGTTTGCAATTGGGTCAAACTGGCAAGCTTTCAGCAATGCTAAGTCTAGATTCTGCAAAGAAATCTGGATCTTCAAAGAGTTCTGGAGTCAGGTACAAGATGAAGAGTTCTGCAATAAGGCGCTGCACAGACATCTGGATGGGTTCTGGAAGCAGTGTGTTCTGGAAACAGTCTGTCTATGTGTAGTGAAACTCCTATAGTTATACATTACAAAGTTTATGGCATGGGCAGAACTTCAAATCACCCACCCGCCCATTTCCGTGAGTGTCTACATGCATGTGCTTGTCCTGGTTGGCAATCTGAACAGAGCTGTCATCATTATGACAGGATTTAGGAATTCTCACCTTTACCAAAACATAACTCTTGTACACATGTACATTTCTAATATAATGTACTCTAATAAAATTGGACACATATATTTCATATTTGATTGTCTACATCCACCTTCAATCTACATCTTCGTGCAAGCTGTCTTTCTCATTCTACAGATTTTTATCAATTTTCACCATAACGGTTTGGATTAATAATTTCTTTTTCGATACATCTCTGGGCGCTGATCAGTGGATCATGTACATACAATTTTAAGCTTGCAACATTAATAGTTTTGCTACAATCACTGTTTTAGTGTATCTTTGGTTCCTTATGTAGTAAGAACTCCTACCACATCTTCAACTGTCTAGCACAAGTTCAAAATAATAAGTTTGTATTTTTCACTTGTCTACTTATTTTTTCTGTCATGTTAAATGTCATAAAACTCTAAGGCAAAAACAAGTAATTTCCATTCAAAATCCAGTCCAAGTTTTTTTTTCTTACTTCCCAAATGAGCAAATGAATGGCCAGTCCTTTGAAGTTCACTGAGAAACCTCCTGCCCCTCCTTTAGGAGGCTGGGTGTCCAAGCCTTCCTTTGTCCTTGGGTCAGCCAGCAGACAAATGTCTGAGGCTCTCTTTGTTTTGTTTGTTATCATTATGCGGGAACCATTAACAGCCATTAGCCTTCCTGTTCTCAAGGGAGTGTCAAGCGGAGATGTCACTTCTCCCAGGCCAGGCTGTCAGATCCAAATTTAATAGTAGATTGGCCACAGGCTGGGCTCCTTGACATTAAAGTCTTTTCAATTCACATATAAAATATAAGCACAGTTTATGAAGGATTTAAACATTTTAAATGAATTAGGCCTCCACAAACATGCTTGAAATTGTGGATTTTGCAATTTCTTCCAGAAAAAGAAACACCTTTAAATGGGTTTGACAGCTAGTTTCCGTAAACAGCTGCCTCGCAGGGAGGCCTGGATCCCTCTGACTGCCTGGAGAATCCATGATTTCAGCACACTCTCCTTTCCATAATTCTCTGGGAAAATGACTGAATTTTTAAGGGAATTTTCGGATTAGGCCCTTCTGTGGCCTTGTTTCAGGTGAAAGATGACAGGTGACAAATGACAGAAGACAGCAGTGGTTCCTGTTTTTACACCAACTTTGCCTGTGTGCTTGGCAGGGTGTGCAGCTCTTTTGGTGGTTGGTGAACCATGCACAATTTTGCAGATTTAGTGCACACAGGGGTTATCGCCTCCATTATTGGCAATTTTCTTTCCCCATTGGCAAAGGGGTGCAGTGTGGCACATTGGCATGGATAAAAATAGTCCACAGTATGACCTCCCTCCGCTCATATCTGCTCCAGCTCCCAAAGCTCTCTGTTCTCCCTTAGCACTGGTGTGTCTTCTTCTCCTCATGAAGAGAGCTCCCACTCAGACCTTGCCTTCTGCAACAACAGTTCAACTCCACCCATTGAAATATCTATTTCCCTTTATGGCTCTCTCTCCCACACCCTCTTCCCCACCCACTCAACACATTAACACCCACTCTTCCTCACCAACCCTTCACCTCTTTCCCATTATTCTGCTGTGCCGTCCGTGGACCCCCGGGCAGGGAGGCCCCAACTCCTCCCGCGTATCCCAAAAATGAGTATGAGGCACACGCAAGAAGCAAGGTGGTTCTGCTGTTTATTAAACAACGGCAGGGATGGGTCAAGGATTGTACGCATCCGTCCTGACTCTCTCGAAATTCGTGGGGCTCGCAGGCCCTTTTTACCTCAGTATGACGCGCTACTTGCGTCACCTGGGAAAGTTAGCAAAAAACCTATCGTCACTCTGGATTGGTTCCTCGAGTGGTAGGGTTAGTATAGCATACGTATAGAGAACGCTGTTAGTGGTTAAGGGTCAGTCAGGTGGTATACTTGAGTTGTCCCTTCTATTAGATACATGAAAATTGTTAAATGAAGACCCCTGATGGCTAATGTTAATGGCGTCAGTGATAAGTGCCCCATGTTCTGATTGGTCCACTCACGAGCCCCCCAGCCTGGGACCATCGTTGTTCCCAGCTCGCGCTGCACCTGTTATTTGCAACAATGTATAACTATGTGTTTGTGCAGACAATGCGTGGATTTGTTCATAAGCTTGAGAGCAGACTACTCCCACCGCCGCAGATGTCCATTGGGTCGCTTCATTGTTGCTGCCTGTGTCTCAAAACGTGGGACCCAGGTGCTTCCTCCCTCCTGGGTCTGGCACCCTGTCAGGTTCGGCTTGGTCACGTGAGGAGAGACCGTGGTTGAGGCAGAATTCTGCACATTTGATGTTGCATTTTCCACTGTGTGTCTGGCTTAGTTTGCAGGTGTGACCTTGGCTTCGGCTTGTGGTATGCGAGTTTGCAACATTGCTCCGTTAGCTGTCTGTTCTCACCGGGCTCGTTCTGCAGGGTCAGCAATTGTACTCTTGCTCGTTCAATGTTCATGGAGGCTCTTGCTTGCGGCCTACTTGGGCCTGGTGCATAGGTGGGGACGTTTGATGCACAGCGCTTTAGGTTATGGTATCATATTGCTTTATCCCCAGTATCATGTCTTCGTTATATTTCTCATTGCAATGCATGGGGTAGGAGAAGCATCAGCAAGCATTTTAAATGAGTTCGTTGTGCGTCTTGCGTTTCTGCATTTTGAAAAACCTATGTGAAAAATAATAAAGATGCGCGTCAGTGGGTGTGTCCGTCACCTACGTCAAAGCACTGAATATTTTCTTCGTGTGGATTGGTGTGGGAGTGTCCAGTGTGCATGTTTGCACGGGTGTTCTGACCGTTGGCTAGGTCGTCATGGCATCTCTAAAGATGTGCTTATTTACTGTTGAATGGTTCAGTCGAGTTCATCCATGCCGCAGGTGTCGGCTTGGGCAGGGCAGGCTGGTGGGCACATCCGTATGTTCCTGTAGCAGGGTATTTGGTCTTCTGGTAGATAGGCAAACTCCTCTCGTGGCGGGTGTCTGGGCCGCGATCCTGTAGGCCAGGGGCGTGAGGGGATTGGTGGGAGTCTTTTGTTCCATTCTCCCACTTCAGTCCCCCCTCTGGACAAACATATCTTTTTCCTTATCTCCTCTTACTCTCCATATTTTAGTTACTCCTCCCAAGTGTCCATAGTGGTTGACATGGTCTTCAAATGACCAATACATATATACACACGTTCCTCCAGGTGTGCAGTATACCCATTTCCCTATGTAGCTCCTTGGGTTTCTTGGGTTTTCGAGCTTCACAGATGGTGGGTCCAGGTGGTTGGTGATGATCTGTTTGCACAGTTTTTCTCTTTCTTTTATTATTGTACCTGTGTGCTGGCCATCATCTGTCGGCATCAAGGGGTGCATACCAACCATTTCGATCATTTCGTCTGTAGTGCGTGCCTTCCGGGCCTTCCAAAATTTTATTATGATCAGTGCAGCTCCAGCCAGTATTATGCATCCAACTATAATCTTCAGTCCGTCCGACAGCCAAGATGGCATCCATGACCATAACATTGAAAACCAGCTGTCATCCTTCTTCACTCCTTTTCTTTCTTCCATCCTTTTGGAGTGCATCTGGGCCAGTTGTGATACTGCTTCTGTCAGTGTACCATTGTCAGCATCGTTAGCAGGAATAAATGTGCAGCATGATTGTCCTATCTTTGCGCAAACTCCTCCTCCCATTGCTGTAAGGAAATCTAATACATATCTGTTCTGTAGTGCTACCATCCTCACTGCTCGCAGTTCCTCTTTTATTGCGTTGAATCCATTTACTGTAGAATTAATTGTCATCATTAGCTCCCATCGAGTTATCTGGAGCCATTTTGCGTTTGCGGTGTATTATTGACGAGAAGAACATTGCTGCTCTGCTGAATAGTCTGTGTTCTGGTGGGATTGAAGTGAGTGCTGTTTCCGACCTTCCCCATAGGTAATTTCCTGTCAGAGGTTCTCCTTGTCTCTTCTTTCTATTCAGGACATTGTTGTTGTTGTTGTTTTCGTTCTCTGACCCCTTCTGAGGTTTTACAGATCTCTTCTTCCTCTTGTTTCCTTCATCCATTTTAGGGAAGTTCGCCATGTTCACATGTTTCTGGGGCACCACTAGTGATGGTACATTAACGTGTACCATTGTGCATATACCATTCCACAGAGGGGGCAGTGTGTGGTATGCCTTGTTTCCGCAGGCCCAGTAATGGTCTATTAATACTGCTGTTCCTGCTCCCCCCTCAGGTAACTCTATCACGCTTGCACAGTTGGATTTTTGTATCCCACGTCCACTTCTCCTCTATGTTGGTAGCATATCTTAGGTGCAGACAGCGGCAGTATGCTCACTGGGTCTTCATCTTCTCCATCCACGTCATCATGGGTACGTACTTGCCCCAAATCGTCCAACATCTGTTATTGTGTTCATCAATAGTTGTAATATTTTCTCTTGTTACCATGTTGCTGCCAATCACTCCTATGTCCCATTTGTTGTCCATGTACACCTTCCCTGTTATTGTTACCAGTGGTCTTTCCCAACATCCTTGTGTACCAGGAACTTCAGTGGCGTACCAGTCACATGGTAGGTATTGTAGTGTTACTTTCTTTGTTTCTCCCTTTTCAGGACCACTTGTCATGTACCTGAATGCTTCAGCATGCAAACTGCTTTTGTGGTAACTCAAATAAGTCTTGAGGAAGTTGTTTTCGTATGGATACGTGTCTCGCGTTTTCCACACCAGTCTCACCACCGTCCCTTGAAATCTCCCTTTTGTTTGGAACAGTGCCAGGTATATTATACATTGTGCTGTCTTTTCATCTATTTCCGTGGCAACGAATGTTCGAGAAGCGCTCATGGCGTATGGGATCAATGAGCAGACGTAGCAGCTGTCTTCTGTTGTCTGCTTACCTATTTGGGTCATGTGTTGGTACCACATGTTGTTCGAGACGTGTGCTGAATCTGTTATGTAATTATCAATACCTTTATTATCTGAGTATGTGCTACGTTTAACTCTATTTCCCTTATGTGGAGGCTTGCTAGTACCACCTGACATAACACCTGTTGCAGCCGTGGGTGGGGGTACATTAGGTTTGGGTACAGCCAAAATATTGATAGCATAACTTTTCTGCCATACAGAGGCAGCCAAAAACCCAGTGATCATCAAAATACCTATCATCTTTATTACAGAAGCTAATCTCACCGGCATTTTGCTCTTACCTTGCTGCAATCCGGCAGCTTATTCTTGCGACATTAAAGTTGCCCGCCTGAAAATTCTCAATATGCTTGTTATTAGTGTTAGTTGTTGTTTTCAAGCTCTCCATTTCAAGTAGTCGTTCAGTGCCCAGGCGAAGAGCTGTTCCCACGCCAATCTAAGCGATCTGTCCCTTAGGGCAGGCAAGTGTTGGTGAAGATGGGGCATTGATTGTTCTATGGCCAAGATAAATGCTGTGTAGTAGACACGTACCCTCCTTCTTTTTAGGTACTTTGGCCTTTTTATGTGATAGACAAATTGGTGTGATAGGGCTTCAGGGTAGTTATCGTCTGAGGGTAGCATCTACTCCTGGGCAATGGACTTTATTAGTTATCTGTTTTCTTAGCAATACAATAATACGCGGTACCTGCATGTGCGAGAAAGAAAAAAGAGAACAGTCAAGTGTTTACATGTGTATATGTGCAAGACAATGTCCTTCAATTGAGTGGTTACTGTAGTGGGTAGGAGGTCGATGGGCAGAGGGTTTGGTGTTCAACTGGCGGAAGTCTCTTTACTCTTTGATCGTGTGACCATGGGGTGGGCGGTATGGGAATTACCACTTTCTATTTCAGTAGTTGTCTCTGGGGAATCTGGGGGGTGGCAGGGTATGGAGACACTTAGGTCGTCAGCTGTGGTAGAAGTCTCTTCCTCCGTGGGTGACGCTGTCGCTGTTCTTCCAATGGCCCTGTCGGTGACGCTAGGGCGGGTCTGGAGTTTGCAGATCTTTACGTCGTGTAGGTGATTCCAGGCACGCTTATCCTGCAACTTTACTGCTCTCGTAGATACCTCCTCTACAAGGTGGGGACCAGTGAAGCGTGGGCTGTTCCACTTTCTATTGAAATTGCGGAGTATCACGTGGTCACCTTTAGCAATTTTGCACAGTTTTTCCTTTTCCGATCCTTGGTCCTCGTCTTCTTGCTGATAACTCTTAGACCCGCCCCGCGTGCGCTCGAGCTGTTGGGACACAAACACTACACTAGTAATCAAAGAAGACACATATTGGTACATTTCATCACCAAGAACAGTTGCAGTGTTTTCATAGTCTGTGAATGCCCTTGATGTTGGCGTTAGAGGAAGGCGCATTTGACGTCCCATCACCACCTCATGAGGAGTGAGGTGGTGGTCGGAGCCTGGTCTATTCCTCAGCTCAAATAGAGCTAGCGGAAGGCAATACAACCAACTCTTCTTTGTTGTTTGCTGTATCTTTGCAAATGCCTCCTTCAGTAGGCCATTCAGGCGTTTGCATACACCATTGGCCTGCGGGTGATATGCACATGCAAATTTATGCTTGATATTCAGTAAGGATGTGATGTGCTGGAACATTTCATTAGAGAAATGCGGGCCGTTATCCGACCGCAGTACCTCGCACACTCCCCACCTGGGGAAAACCTCCCTTACTAGAAATTTAGCTGCTCTAAATGCATCTGGATGTGAGCAGGGTCCTGCCTCAATCCACCTAGAGAATGGGCATACTACTACAATCATATACCTATTTCCTTGACATACGTTGATCATATCAACGTAGTCAATATGGATGTGCAGGAAGGGTCCCTCTGGCCGGGGTATAGTACCTTTTATCACTTTCAGCGTGTGACTGGCCGTAAACTGCTGATATGTGAGACAATTGCTGATAAAATTTGTCACATGGGAATTTAACTCGGGACAGAACCAATCTTCCCTAATTCGTGCTGCAATAACTTCCTTGCCTGTGTTGGCTGGGTGGTGGAGTTGGCTCAGGGTGGTGTTCAATAGTGCCAATGGCATTACCATCTTTCCAGTGTTACCCTGGCGCCATAGTGCATCAGTTGGTGACATTGTACATCCTCTTTTTACCCATATTTCTTTTTCTGCCATTGGTGCAGCCGCTTGTAACTCCATTATCTGTGTGGCTGGGAGATGGGTGTACCCTTCTCTCATCAACATCTCTTTAGCTATCCCCCTCCCTCTCCCTCTCTCTGACTCTGGGGGGTTCCATATCTCACCAAAATATGCGGCATACTTCGCATGTGCGTCTGCTGCTGCATTTCCTTTTGAGATATGATCTTCTCCGTTAGTGTGTGCGAGACATTTGACCAAAGCTAGTTCTTGGGGATCATTTATTACTTCAATTAACTCAGCTAACAAGAGAGCATGTTGCACTGGGGTGCCGTCAGCTCTCCTAAACCCTCTTCTCCTCCATTTGGACAATCCTGAGTGGACAGTAGACGTGACATATGCGCTGTCGTAATATATAGTCACTTTTTTGTCAAAGCTTTCCTTCAACGCCAAGATCAGTGCAACCAATTCTGCTGCTTGAGCAGAGTAATGTTGTGGTAATTGTATGCATTTCGCCGCCACACACACCAATTCCTCTGTCATTTTTACCACTGCTGCCCCAGTTCTCCTTCTCCCATCACTTTGGTCTATTGTTGATGACCCATCAATGAACAAGAGCTCTCCTCCATGTAAGAGGATTCAATTCAACACTACAGCTAAGTCGGGCGCCTAGTTTATAGTACTGAAAGAAAACCCTTATTGATATACCTTTATGTCCAGTTCATGCGTTCTGGATGACTACCCCTATATCACACCCCTCTCTTGGAATCCCCCTGACCCCACTGAGCCAAGAAGTAGTTCTGTTTTGCAAGTTAAAAGGTTTAATTGATAATTTAAACAATAGGTATATATATCCCACTTTATAATAAATTAATAATTGAATATCACCCTTAATCTGATATGATAAAGATTAACAATGGAGAATCTGGCACTAGCACACTTCTTTATAATCACTAATGAGTGGTTATAGGATGGATAAGATAGCAACAATACTTTTATGGTTTCCAATGGATGCAAGGTGGAATGAAATGCAGTACAGAAAATACTCAATATGATTTCAACAAAACAATGTAATCACTTTTCTCTGGCTATTCACTCCCCCTTTTATGCAATGCAAGGAAATGGAAGGAAAAGCACACAGTTCTCAGAAATGCAATCAAATGTGATTCAGTTCACCCCAGCAAGCTTAGACAACGGAAGTTTAAAACACAACCCAAAAATTCTTCTATATGTGCTGGCAATGGAGTGAAAAATATGCTAAAATGCTTTTAATCCCCTGTAGAGGTTCAGGGTGAGTGGTATCTAGTTAATATTAGTCCAGGCTCACACTAGCAATGATTCAGGAATGATTAGCAGGTTAAACGAATTTCTGGCAAATGGAAAGCAAACAGCAGCAGTTTTTACATGTGAAGAAATTTGCAAATCGCGGTAAAATTCGCGGATGCGCCGAGCGCTATTCCAGAAGAACCACAAGGACTATCTCTATCGTTTTGGGGTCCTAGGAAAGCCTAGGATCTCAGCTTCAAAATGAAAGTTACTGCAAGTCTCTAGCACAAACGGTTGCGGAGATATGAGCGATTTTGTGAAGGTCGTTTTTCAGATTTGAAATTTTAAAGTTCAAAAAGACAAGTGCAGCTTGCAACTAGGAAATGACAAGTGACAGCTTTACAAATGACAGGTGACAGTTAGGAGGCAGTTCTACTTAGATTAAATAGATTGAATTATATTATTTTAACTAGGAGATTGGTTCTGCACAGTTTTCTAGGTACTCACACTATATTCTTGAGTGAAATGGACCTCGCCATGGATCTGGTCAGGTTTTAAACTCGCCTCTGGTCTCTGCACTTCACAGTGATCTGGGTCAGCTCTCTCTGGTTCTCTGGTCTGGGTCTCTAGTTCTGGATAGATTGAAGTCTCTAGTTTGGCTCTCTGGTGGTTTGATGGAGGTAAAGTATGGATTTTTCCGGCAGAGCGTCCCGCTGCAGATGGAATTGAAGGTCCCTATCTGTCCTGTCTGTCTGCTTTTATGTGTTTAGAATGTGGGTGTGTTCTAGCATCACTGACTCTACCTCTCTCTCAGCTTCTAATTGGTCAAACTTCCATTTATCATTTGATTGGGGAATGAACTGTGAGTCAGAGGAATGTCATTTTATGGCTTGCAGATAGGACACTCCTCTGTCAGATTGCACACATTCTATATTTGATAATAAAAGACATATTTCAGAGTTACACAGTTGTTTGAAATTACATATACATGGTGTGGCTGAATTTAGCCATGTCTCTGTCCAAATCTGCTGTTTCTAAGAGCTTGCATTCAGAAATGGCAGATAATTGACTTTTTAACTGATTTTTCACTTTCTGACATTGACCCAACTTTACATACATGTGTGCAGGGAGTAGGGACATTAACTGATGAAGTTTCAGATTTTTAACATGCATACATTTAGAGTAATATCCACTTTTCCGCTAAAACCCCCCTGAACATGCCACCGGGTCGAAAACCTCTTAAAATGTGGGCAGAAAAATCACAAGAATTATGGTATCATTTATAAAATTTTCACATGTCCGCTCTATGAGTTATTCATCTTTTTAAAGTTATGCTCTGGCTCCAAAGGGGTGTGGTTTACCCTCAGCACAAGGTTGAATTTCTGGTTTTTCCAGTTCTGCCAAGCCAGCTTGCTCTCACAGGCAGTGCTCCTCCCCTTTCCTCAGGAGGAAGCCACTTTTTTACGACCATTTACGACTCCTGCCAATAAAACCTTTGCCTGAGCCAGGACAGGGCTTTGTTCACTTTCCTGCAGAGCACAGGTAATTCAATTATCAGATAGATGGCATATCCTTAGTGTGGCCAGCAAAAAGGCAGATGGCCTGGGAACACAGCTGTGACTCAAGTTTCACTCCTGATGGGGGTAGTTGCCAGGCAGAATTCAGTTCCTTAAGCCAGGTTTCAGATAAAATGTCACTTTTTGTTCCCCAGTTTCTGCATTCAAATAAAACTAAACATTTTCACATATGCAGCTAGAAGGCTGATTCTAAGTTTAAAACTATGACATTTAAACAGTTACAAAGGCATGTGACACCAAACCTAGGTCACTCATTTAATCTAAACATTTTCGATTTTAGTGTCTTTAAATCCAGTGCAACTTAAACTGCTGACTCCATAGCTCAGCCAGTTTTGTTATAAGCATTGTTCTGGGCTCTTCATTTCCCAGATTTTGTAGGCACACAAAACTCCATTCTACCAAATGTCTGCTGGTGTTCAGTGAATATTTTGCACATATTGCAATGTTTGAAATAGGCACTTTGGCTTGCCTTCAGAGAAACACAGGGTGGTTTTAAACTGCCGGCTTTTGGATAGTGGTGAGTACTGGTATTGCACCCATTTTTGGGATTTAAGAAAATGAATTCCCAACAGTTATGGGTTTGCTTTTGGCAATCAGCATTGCCACTCCCAATGGTTTCAGACTACTGTGTGGGTAGTCCAATGGTGATTTTAAAGCGCTTTGAAGCTAACCGGCGCTACTGTTTTTCCTTTGGCAACCCATTTCCCTCATGGCAACCCGGCCTTTCATTCTCGCACTGGTGGGTGGCAAGTGAGGCAACCATTTTGGTGTGCGCACAAACTGCGCAGCTTTCCTGGATTTCGGCGCACATGTGGGTTTTCCGCCATCTTGAATTTTCTAAGCCCACAGCACCAAATGTTGTGGCATGATAGCTTAAACGTGGGTCAGGACACCCAACATCCATCTAGCGCGTCCTCTTCAACTTTTCTAGTACATGAGTACATTTCGGTAGTCTGCGTACAATCATGTGCATAGTTGCCTTCCTCAATGACTTCCGCTATAAACCTTGCAGGATTAACTGTGCTGCATCTAACAATTGATAATTCTGGTCTAGATAAGATGATCTCATAACCTGACGCCCTCTGCGTGGTTAGTATGGACTTGGGCTGGTTCAATATTGCAAATAGTGCATGTTCCACAAATAGTGTGGTTGGGCACCCCATTGTAATTGATGATGCTTTCTCTACCGCGAAGGCAGCTGCGGCGAGACCTTGTTCGCAAGGGAAATGTCCTAACATTACAGGATCCAAGTGACAGCTGTAAAATGCTACTGGTTTGTAACCCATGCTTGTTTTTTGAGCCAACACTGCTTTCATTACTGCTGAGTCGCAATGTGAAAATATAAAGAATTGTCGTTCATAATCTGGGGTGGTCAGTACCGGAGCAGTTGATATTGCATCTTTCAGTTCCTCAAAGGCCTCTTTCATTTCCATTTTCCACCCCAATTTTTTCTCCCCTTTGTTAGCTTCTCTTAATGCCTCAAGTAGGGGTCCTATGTATGAGCTGTAATCAAATACCCATGCTCTACAGTAGTTGCACAGTCCCAGGAACTGCTGCAGTTCCCTCACTGTTTGTGGCAACAGCGTTTTTGATACGGCCTGTGCTCTTTGTGGTGCAATCTTTCTTCCGTATTGGGATATGAGCTGACCAATGTATAGTACCTGTTCCTGACAGTACTGTAACTTTTCTTTGTCTACCTTGTAACCCTTTTCAGCCAATATTGTCAGCATCTTCAATGAGTCCTCTCTGCATTGTTTTTCGCTTGTGCTGCAAATTATTATATCGTCAACATACTGCAACACTGTGCTTTCCAATTCAATGTTTCCCAAGTCCATTTGTATTACTCTGTTGAAAATTGAGGGTGACTCGCAGTACCCTTGTGGCAATCTGGTGTGTTTCCATTTTGTGTTTCTGTACGTGAAGCTTGTTAGATCTTGTGAGTCTGGATGCAGAGGTATTGAGAAAAAGGCATTTTTGAGGTCAATCACTGTAAATCGTGATGCCTCTGCTGGAATGCCACACAATATTGTGGCCAGGTTTGCTGCTATGGGGTATTCTGCTTCCACTATGTTGTTCAAGGGCCTGAGGTCCTGGATGAAACACCAAGACCCTCCTTTAGCTTTGCGCACTGGATATACGGCTGTGTTACATGGTGATTCTGATGGTACCAATATGCCATTATTTATAAGGGCCGTTATTGTTTCATATATGCCCTCATCTGCCTCTTTTGATAGTGGGTATTGCTTCACTCTAGGGAGTATTGCACCTTTTTTCGATTTTATTCTTACTCCCCCTATACTATTTATGCACCCCACGTCATAGGGACTAGTAGTCCATAATGATGTTGGGACTTTTGCCATATCCTCCTCAAAGAAGGGAACTGGGGTGGATGTTGGTGCTTCAAGTGCCATTGCAATTTTCTGTGCCACTTGTTTGTATGTCACTCTTAGCCATATGTCTACACTCATCATAAATACCATTTCACCTTCTTCCTTTTCTTCTGAAAAGAGCTCCTCGTCTGACACCTGGGTGAGCCTGCATCCCTCAGCTAGGGCTATCACTGTCCTCCATGCTCTTCCTTCCCTGTCTTGGGCATGTACTGCGATATAATCAGCAGTTGCTATAATGCTCTCCATGCTCACTGAAATCACCTTTCCTTCTGGTTCATTGGCTGGTGTTTCTGGTCTAAACAAATAGGCTGTTGGCCTCCTCCAGATCTTTCCTTCTATTCCTGGCATCCATGCGAATGCCATGTCTGTTCCGTACTGGAACAGTTCGCCATCTACTGGCTCAGCCCTAATCACTGTCTGTCCACAGTATGCTTGCATAATTTGTCGTGCAGTGAGCATGTTTATTCCAGGAGTGGAGCAAATTATGCCGTCCTCCGTAAAGGAGATCGTCATATTAAACCTGCTCATCATGTCTCTCCCAAGTATGTTTACTGGTGAGTCCCTAGAATATAAAAGCGGGACGGACATGTCATAATCTCCTATCGATAAGGGAATGCTATCAGTAAAGGGAACCAACCCCGTAGCCCCAGAGAATCCTTGGGTGTTCATGGCCTCACCTGACATCTTAAATTTACCTTCCCTTATGCAAGACCGGGTCGCCCCGGTGTCGACAAGGAATGATAATTTTTTGTCACCTATCGTTACCTCTATGCGTGGTTCCTCCGCACTATTAGGTGTTACCGACAGGATGGGACACACCAAGGCCGTCTGTGGGCTGTCCTATTGTGGGTATAATGATTGACCACTTCCTGTGTAAGGGTTGTGTCCCAGGACCGTCACCCTTCCCAGTTGTGTTTGCTGTAGTTGTGTATTGGTAGAGGTGATTTTATGGTCTTGAATTTGAGCAGGTTGCTGTACTTGCTGCACTTGACGTTGTTGTGTTATCGCTACCTGTTGTTGTGGTAGTGAATATGTCTGTGGTTGTTGTTGTGTTACTAGTTGTTGCTGCACATTTCCCGGTTGCAGTGCCTGCTGTTGTTGGATGCCCTGCTGTTCCCTTGTAGGCTCTAGTTGTCCCTGTTCTCCCCATGATGGTGTGCTGGGTCTCATTCTACATGTGCGTGACATGTGCCCTAGTAATCCACAAATCCAACATACCGGTGGTTCCCTGTTCTGCCATGGAAAGCTCCCTGAATCGTCCTGGTATACTGGTTGCCCGGTGGGGTAGAAATTTCTGAAACCTCCCCCTTGCTGTTGTGTGTTATAGCCGTATCCCCTCCCCCTCATCATTCCTCCCCTTCCCCTGTTATAATTATAATATCCAGCTCCTGGCGTTGAGTATCCTCCTCCCATGTTAGTCGTGTATGGATGAAGTGGTGACTGTGATGATTGTATTTGGGAGGGATCTTGTGCAGCCACTACTTGTGTGGGGTTTTGAGTCATTGTTGCAGGTGTAGTTATTAGTGCACCTTCCATCGTGTATTTAGTAAGTTTTTTCTGTACCAATTTAGCCTCTTCCGCTTTTCTATCCTCTTCCTTTTGTTTCATCTTTTCTTGCCATGTCCTACAATGATGTACTATCGTCAGTTGTATTTCTGGCCATGCTTTTGCTTCCATCCCCACTACCTTCTTCAGTTGTTTCTGAACTGCTTCTGGGAGCCCTTGTATTAGTATATGATAGAATATTGCTGGTGTTTTGTCCCATTGTTCTCTAGTTTCCATATGCCACTTCTCTTGAATTTCCTGGATATAATCAACAGGATCTTCGTTCTCACGCATCTTGCGTGATGTAATTGCTCCTATGCCTGATGTGTCTGGGTACTGTACCCTCAGCGCTTGCCATAATGCGTGTCTGCAGTTTGCGAATGGTGCCCCATTGTGTGATGTGTTTGTTATTGTGACCCCGGGGAAGCCTGCTCTCTTCCAGATGTCATCTGCTGCATCCCCCAATATTGATATTAGAAGGCCTTTTACATCCCCCACTGCCAGTTTTTGTCCTGCGGTGTGTTTTTCCATTTCATATATCCATTTTCCCGCACCTCCACTTAATAATGGGAGCCTGCACTTTATATTTTCCTTGTCTGCATGCTTCCAAGGGACGTATTGTGGTCTAACCCCTCCCCTCTCCAGAAGTGGCATTAGGTTGTGTCCTGTTTGACCCCCTGGGTTCCCCAAAGTCGAGTCCGTGTAGCCCTCCTCTTCTTCCGTGTCATCTACATCGTCAATTGTGTCCATATTTCCCCTGCTCGTAACTGTTTCTCCTCCATCTCTTCCCCTTCTTTTATCATTTCCTTTATTTGATGTGGGCGTGTGTATTCTGTCTTCCTGCCTTCGTCCAGGGAGATCTCTAAGCCTTCCTGCATAGGGTCTCAGTTCGTGAGGGGCGGGTGCGGGTGTGGGTGGGCATGTTGCACGGGATGAGTGTGGGGTGGTGGAGCATGTTGGACGGGATGATGAGGGTGTAGCTGCACGTGTCTGCCTTCCCGCCATTCCTCGCTCTTCCCTCTCACTTCCCTCCAGTTCTTCCATTCTCCTGCAGGCCCATGGTGATTCTCTATTTGTCCGGGTGATGTATAATTTATCTAGGCTTTCCCTTTCACTATTTCTTCCTTCCTTCTCCATTCCTTCTTCTTCCTCACTACAAAAGCCATCCAGGAGTGACAACCCCCAATCTGTCTTTTTCCCCCTGATCGTTACTGTTTTTAAGTCTATTAGATCCGTTCCTCCCATTTCTTCTTTACCAATTACTCCCCTTTGTGCTGATGTTGTTGCTACTTCTGTGTCTCTGCGTACATACCTCCTTACTTCACTCTCCCCTCTCCTATCTTCTCTTTCCCCTTCTTTTTTCTCTGCTATTTCTCTACCAATTTCCTCTCTTTTCTTTATTAATTCCTCCATTACTTCACTACTCATCTTTTCCAATATCCTTTCTTCTTCTCTCTTCCTTTCCCATCTCGCTCTTTCCCGCTCTAATATACTCTCTATCATCCTCCCTTCTTTGTATTTCTTTGTCGTTTCTGATAGTAATCTCCTCTTCCATATTTCCATTTCTTTTTCTTTCTCTTCTTCCTCTCTTTTCTTGTCACGCAGTGCTGCTCTGGATACCCTTTCTGCTACTGCCTTTACCCTTTCGGCTTCTCTCTTTTGCTCCTCAGTGCGTTCCCTCATTTTTTCCAACTGATTCTTACTTTCTTTCCTTTCCCGTGCTCTCTCTCTTTCCTCTCTCTCAAGCTGCTTGATCAGTGCATTCTGCTCATCCCTTAATTCTGCTAATCGTTCCTCCAAAATCTCTTCCTTTTGTCGTAACAGCTCTTCCTCCTTTCTTTTCCCCTCTTCTCCTTTTATTTCACTCTTTCTGGTATTATCCTCGTCCATTTTCCTTACTACCTCCTTCTCTTCTACTGTTAATGAACCTCGTAATTTTAATAATACCTGCGCAGCTACCCACTCATCATGTCCTATTCCCGCGATCTGTTCTTCGCCAGTCCTCCCCTCCCCTGCGGGCATCTTCGTATGAGCTGATCTCGTCGTACTAGTCTGCTCCCCTCCCGTGTGGCCACCTGTAGCTGTATATGGTGGCGGGCTGTATGCCGGGTTCGAGTACCCCTCAGCCGCCCTTAATTGTTCTCTTACTATTTCTCGTAGTTCTGTTAAAGGATATAACCCCCCTTCCTCCGTTTTCACTACCTTCGCTAGGGGCATATCGTCGCTCTGTTCCTTTTTTATTTCCTTTTCGTTTAGGTTGTTACTCTTTTCTCCTCCCACTTGTCCGTTCCCCGTGTTCTGTGTGCCTTCACTCTCTTTTTCCCCATTCTCTCCTTCCTCCTTAATCTTCTTTTCTTCCGTTGTTTCCCCCATAGTGAACATTCCGTTTGGTCCTGGTCGGGACCCTTGGAACATCCTCCATAAGTTAAACACCTCCACGTGGTGTGTCAACTTCTTCCCCTTGTATGTGTTATGCAGATGGGTTAATAGTGAATGTTGGGTATATGGATCGAAACTGCCATTAGGCGGCCATGGTGTCGTCATTTTGTTGTCCGTCCCCTGTGTCCATTCTATGCTGTATTTGATCAGTTTCTCCCTATGGGGTGACAGTGTTTTACATATATGCTGTAGCGGGGTAGTGAGGGTGTTCCCCCACCCTCCCGATCCGGTCCCGTATGACATAGTAGCACTTCACTTGTTATCCTACCCCTATTTGGTAGCGGTTATCTTGCTAACAGTGTACGCTATACAATCTTAGATCTTTACCTGGCCCTGTAATTTTGGGGACTTGCGATTGTCCGCTAAGGAAAAATAGTAAAATATAGCATTTGCATTTGTATATTCTTTTCTTTCTTTTCTTCCTTTACCGAACACCTTTACGGCCCCCTACGGCCGAGGCGCACGTAGCCCCCTGCGGCTGCGTGCCCTGTGCGACGTTCATATACAGCCGTCCCACTTTTGTTTTACCCCTCCTCCTCTTTCTTCACTTGTCGTGGCCGGCCTTCTCCGTGCGCGGCCACGTCCCCCTTTTCACCTTGCCCCGATCTACTCGTTACCGTTTATCTCCGTCTCCACTCCCTTACCATCATTCTCTTCCCCACCACTCTCCGAAAAATGCCTTGTGTTCGAGATGTCCTATGAAAGCCCTACTGGTGACGTCACCAATCTCTTCCAAAACTACTGGTAAGTTCTTTACATGTTTTTAAAAGTTCGAAATACGCTTGCAATCTACCCCCGTTAACCCCACAGCTGTCCTCTTGTCACGCCTGGAACAAGGTAATCAACAATATAATCAGACTACGCACACTGCGTCGCCTCGCGTATGATACGCCCCTCGACAGGAGGGCTTAACCAGCCAATTATCTTCCGTATTAGGCAACCAGCTAGCTACCGCCTACAGGGAAACGTCATCTATCTATCGAGTTTTCTGCTCGATCAATAGGGATCCTCATCTACTCATTGATCAATAATCACCAAATCGTAGGAAACCGCACACACACACACCCTTACAGGTGGTCGCGACTTAGGCCAATCAGTGTCTACGAGCGGCCACACGTGATGTTTTTGTGCTCCGCCCCCTCCTCTTCCGTAACGTAGCGGACTGCTCTCGCACTTGTCCAGCTACCATTCACTTCACCCTCAACACTAATTTATCAAACCTTCGCCGCGCACCTGTGTAACACCTCCCACCTCCCGTATTCTATTCCCTCCCCCTCCCTTACAATTTCACATTGCTTGTTGGGCGTGGCATACTCACCAAGTTCTCTTGATGCGGGGCTGCTCGACTGCGTGCACCCCTCCAAGCGGCTCGCCACCTCCCCTCGTCTGGACCACGTCTGGACACTCGCCAACCGCGGGCGGGATACTTCTCAACCTGCTCCCGAAGGCCAATATCCGGATTGCGCTGTCCGGTCTTCTCGCAATTCCGCAATGGTCCTGTAGTCCTCAAAAAGGGGGCAGCGGCAGAGGGGGCCGCGCCGCCGGGCCTCCTCGCAACGAGAGCACTCGGAAAAATAAAATAAAAAGCAGATCTTAAACAGATCTCAGCAGTGCCTCCAACTTGTCGGGGGGAAATTCTCCCGGGGTCTGCTGTGCCGTCCGCGGACCCCCGGGCAGGGAGGCCCCAACTTCTCCCGCGTATCCCAAAAATGAGTATGAGGCACACGCAAGAAGCAAGGTGGTTCTGCTGTTTATTAAACAACGGCAGGGATGGGTCAAGGATCGTACGCGTCCTTCCTGACTCTCTCGAAATTCGTGGGGCTCGCAGGCCCTTTTTACCTCAGTATGACGCGCTACTTGCGTCACCTGGGAAAGTTAGCAAAAAACCTACCGTCACTCTGGATTGGTTCCTCAAGTGGTAGGGTTAGTATAGCATACGTATAGAGAACGCTGTTAGTGGTTAAGGGTCAGTCAGGTGGTATACTTGGGTTGTCCCTTCTATTAGATACATGAAAATTGTTACATGAAGACCCCTGATGATTGGCTAATGTTAATGGCGTCAGTGATAAGTGCCCCATGTTCTGATTGGTCCACTCGCGAGCCCCCCAGCCTGGGACCATCGTTGTACCCAGCTCGCGGTGCACCTGTTATTTGCAACAATGTATAACTATGTGTTTGTGCAGACAATGCGTGGATTTGTTCATAAGCTTGAGAGCAGACTACTCCCACCGCCGCAGATGTCCATTGAGTCACTTCATTGTTGCTGCCTGTGTCTCAAAACGTGGGACCCAGGCGCCTCCTCCCTCCTGGGTCTGGCACCCTGTCAGGTTCGGCTTGGTCACGTGAGGAGAGACTGGATGAGGCAGAATTCTGCACATTTAATGTTGCATTTTCCACTGTGTGTCTGGCTTAGTTTGCAGGTGTGACCTTGGATTCAGCTTGTGGTATGCAAGTTTGCAACATTGCTCCCTTGGCTGTCTGTTCTCGCCGGGCTCATTCTGCAGGGTCAGCAATTGTACTCTTGTTCGTTCAATGTTCATGGAGGCTCTTGCTTGCGGCCTACTTGGGCCTGGTGCATAGGTGGGGATGTTTGATGCACGGCACTTTAAGTTACGGTATCATATTGCTTTATCCCCAATATCATGTCTTTGTTATATTTTTCATTGCAATGCATGGGTTAGGAGAAGCGTCAGCAAGCATTTTAGATGAGTTCGTTGTGCGTCTTGCGTTTCTGCATTTTGAAAAACCTATGTGAAAAATAATAAAGATGCGCGTCAGTGGGTGTGTATCCGTCACCTACGTCATAGCACTGAATATGTTCTTCGTGTGGATTGGTGTGGGAGTGTCCAGTGTGCATGTTTGCACGGGTGTTCTGACCGTTGGCTAGGTCGTCATCGCATCTCTAACGATGTGCTTATTTACTGTTGAATGGTTCAGTCGAGTTCATCCATGCCGCAGGTGTCGGCTTGGGCAGGGCAGGCTGGTGGGCACATCCGTATGTTCCTGTACCAGGGTATTTGGTCTTCTGGTAGATAGGCAAACTCCTCTCGTGGCGGGTGTCTGGGCCGCGATCCTCTAGGCCAGGGGCGTGAGGGGATTGGTGGTAGTCTTTTGTTCCATTCTCCCACTTCACAGGCAAGCATGATCTCCCGACCCTCTCAACCCAACAAACCCACAAACCAAGCACTTCTCATCACATCCACACCCACTACCAATCAAACGGCTAGAAACTCCCACTGCATACTAATCAATGCCAGATCCGTCTCAAAGAATCATAACATTAATGATCTAACCAGCCATCACAGACCTGACATCCTCTCTCTTACAGAGACCTGGTTTTCCAATGACTTCCTGTTTTCCCCTGGAGTACAAACAGATCCTTCCACCATCTTCTTTGACTTCTCTTTGACCATCCCCCTACCACCTGCTGTACGGCCTGGACCCAACGCCCAATCCCATAGATGGAAACACATTGAGCTCATACCTGATTTCTCACAGCTACTGGAAGACTACTTGCCTGGTCCCTCCACCTGTGCACCACATCAGGCTTTCATTTCAACTTTTGGCATATGGCTAGCCAAAGCAATTATCAGAGTTGCCTTCCCTTAGATCATTCACCAACACCAGGAACATGCAAACAGCCTGACGGTTAACTTCACTACTGAAATTAAAGGAAAACGATCAAATACCTGTTTATTGAAGAAAGATGGCCACCAACGGCATCCACTAAGTGAAGTTCTGAAATGTGCTCATTTTCTTGGGTTATGTGTGGTGTGTTTTGTCTGCACCCTTTCTTCTTTGGTTCTCTTCCGTTTGCCTTTTGTTTTCGCTATTGTACCCTCCATGACACTTGAGGTGGATGGGTCCCTAATTCCTTTCGTATTCACCTTTTCATTCGTCTCCCTTCTTCTTGCCCCTGTCTGCCTGGTTCTGTCTACTTTTCCATTGGCTTTTCTTCCCGTTCCCTGTTGCTATCTTCCTGCTTCTTTTCCCCAATATTTCCTAGTGCCTGTGCCCTCCTAGGGAATACAGCTCAGCCTGCCTAGGCGTTTTCTACTTTAGATGCTTACTTTGGACCCCTTACCTTAAATCCATAATACCACCCTTCTATGTATTAGTCGTTAGCCACTTAGTTTTTATTTTTCGACCCTTCACTAGATTTTACATTCATCATGTTACTGGTGGGAAGGGACTGTCTCCCCAAGCAAGAACACAGGCAAAAGACCCTCACCCACCTTTGCACCATTGATGGGCACACAGAGAACAGTTCATACTCCTCATTTAAATATCTTTGGTATCCAACCTCTTATATCAGATGGGTCCCCAAAACAAGATAAACACAATCATGCCAGAGTAGATCTCATAGAATTAGGGTGCTTGCAGCATATCCAGACAGAGGAATTTCCTTCTATAGTCACTGATCCCCATGTTTTTGTATTACATACGCCTATGACAGAGACTATCTTTGACTGGGGCACTGCTGGCCCTATTGCTTGGCAGTCCTAGTCCAAGTATTCGTCTGTTGATATTAGTTTAGTCAGAGACAATAATTGCATTCTCAAACACCAAAGGTCTCCCTGATTTAATACAATGTTTGAGAGCATCTGAAATCCAACACACAGCCACAGAATACAATGTATAATAGAATAAATTAAACCAGCTCTGAGGTAATTCCCATTCACCCAAGAGTTCACAGAAATCGCCCTCTCCAATTTACTGAATGGTTTATGTTGGCAGCTGTTTGCCTTTTTGTTACTCTTTCTCTCTCCCTCTAAACCCACTCCTATTACCTTTCCCCCTATACTATAGTCTTGACAGCCTGGGCGGGGCACTATAGCCTGTTTTTCAGTCGGGCCTAGGTGGTCTGATACTTCTACAATGGTGTTTTGGTGCAGTATAAAAACCCAGTAATAAAACATTATTGAACCTAGGTGGCAATCAAACCGATGAACATTAAACAGACTGATATGTTATGTGCTATTTGTATAGTATATTGTCATGGCCTTAATGTGCTTCAGGATATCAATGAGTTATGCAAACCATAGTCTGAAAATACAAGATGGAGAGTACATTGACTCACAGGAGAAGGACATTACATGATACTATACATTGGTTATTGCATGACAATTATTTTTTTTTGCATAGATAACTAGAAATGCAATGTTAAATTAGCAGTTTTATATGTTGCATGTGGGGTGCTGTGCAACTTACTATGCCAGTGCATATGTGGTTGCTGGAATGGTGTAGGACTCCGTCAATTAACAGAGGGATGCTGCACTAAAGATGGAACGAGCAAGGTGTATAAATATGACTATATACAACTAGAGCAACTGACGACAGTTGAGGGTTCTGCAATACTTTATGTGCACATTACGGGCACACTTTATGTGCATTTGGTGATCAGTACATGCACATTTGGGTCAACATTACATGTATAGAGGTTATTTTACGTGCATGCATACGTGGCCAAAGCAAGCCTGGTTATAAAATTGCAGGATTTTTTAAAATTAAACTTGAAAAACACGTCAAACTGTGCTGTTGCATTGCATGATATGATATGATATGATATGATATGGAATTTATAACGCGCCTATACACAAGTGTTTCAAGGCGCGACTGCAAACATGACCAACCATGGCCTTGTCATTATAGAGTGGGAAGTAGAGCGCCATAGTCCAAGCACACATGACAACCAGAACAATGCATTTCAAGAAAAGAATACTGCATGTCCTAGAAGACAACCAGTTCCTTTCTGCAGTGTCAAACGGTTTAATAGTTGTGAATCAAAGCCCTTGTTATAAAACTTGTAGAAAAGTTCGAACTTCACTGTAGACAAGTCAATAACTACCCTTTTTTTTACGTGGTCCTTTTCGCCTGTGCCACTCCCTGCTCGGGCGTAGATCTCGTGAATTGGTGTGTTAGTACCCAGGTCACTAGTGTCACCCTGTATCTCCACATCGCTAACACTTGATTCAGGGTCCAAGCTAGAGCGCGATATTGCCCCTATGCTAGTGCATCATCCAATGTGTGACTACATTAATCATGTTTGGGATATGCTTGCATGCCCTTTGCATCTGTCTTTTACGTCATGGAATCATTTTCTTGTTTTTTGAGGTTTCGATTCATGCTGATTAATGGCTCGTAATTTTGTCTCGAATATGTTTTTTTGTAGGTACTAGAGCTGAATATCAACGCATTTCTTTTTTCATAGATTCTTCTTTGAATCTTTCATGTAGGCGCTTGGCTTTTTCAATTAGTTATTTTATTAATGCAGTAGCGCTTGTTCAACGTGGTCTCCCATTGGTCAGCTCATTTGGGCTCCTCTTCAGCCTCAATGGGGAAATAAACCGGCCACCCCCTTGAGACACAACATTGATCCACACAACTCTCCAGTATTTTAGATTCCCAAAGGGCGTGTTTCCTTCTTAGACATTGCTTTGAGCCTGACAAACCTCCCGCTGAAGGTTTCCTCTGCGATTATTTTATCAGGAAAGGCCGCTGGTAGGGGCACATGGTGCCCCCGTGCTTCTTTTCTTTTCTGCCATTGTTATTAATTCATCTCTGCAGCTCCTCAGCAAAATCAGAAAGGAAAAGCAGTACTCGGTATGGCACTAGCGCTGGGCTGAGGGTTTTTCAAGGCTCAGGAGTGGCTGATATTGGGCAGGGATGACCAGCCGTAGCTCCCATTGGCTGGCAGTTCTTGCCACTTTATATGTAAGAATTAACTTCCCAAATTGTTTAAATCGCTGTGGAAACGTTCCAAAAGAATAGTCTATAAGGCTTCAAATATCCGTAGAAAATAATGTATTTCTAGTTTCAGTGAGAAATTATTTACATGAGGTCTAGAATTGATCATCTATTAAATGAGTAGATAGATGATCAATTCTAAACCTCATTTTAAAGATTCTATAATTAAGACTATAAATGCATCTCGGCAGGAACTCTAGTGTACAGAAAGCCTACATGTCAGGATTGCAATTGTCAACTTCTCTCAATACTAAATATAGATTATGTACGAATTATTAGTTGAATAATAACCTTAGACATGGTAGTTAAATCACGATACCTTCTGTAGAACGTTGATAAGTTTGTAACTTTGTTTTTATTGCTTTCACATGTTGGTTTTTATTGTAGGACTTGATTTTAGCACATCCCGCATTGTTCGGTATGCATAGTCTGTAATCAAATTCAGTCACAGAAATAACTTATACTTGTTCGTTTTTATAATTGTAATGTGCATGTTTGTTGTGTATTATCCTGTGTAACTTGTTATTTAAAGGTTGAAATTGTCAAATCAACCATATCAATAAAATAAAATAAAAAATGGTTTACAGGTCCAATCAATGGCTGCAATAAATATATATTTATGCCATTACATCAACATATGTATTAAAACATTACATTACAAAATAAATATTTTCTGAAGAGAGTTCTATCAAAGATGCATTTGTATCTTTCCTTTGGTTTATCACAATTAAAACAATAGAAACCCACAAACGCACCCTATCAAACAGTGTTTTTTTTCTTTCTGTTTTTGCTGATGAGCTGCAAAGGTTAATTAAATAATCCATAGGGTAAGTTATACAAATAAGACAATCACGGCCATTGAGACAATATTTGCCCCCACAGGCGGTGCTGCAAAGGCCTTTTCGATGTTGATGCTGAAGGTGTACGGTCCCTGATTCACAAAGGGAACTTGCTTGTATGCATGGACAGATGTGCTGAGCGAGAAACATAAGACGCCCTGTCCTTATGAGGGTCCAGTAATGCTGATACTGTCATTCGGAAATGAATCCTTTCACCGGCTGGCGTCCGCTGCACCTGTTCTAACAGGTACAGATTGGAAAAGAATGGTGATTTCTAGCATGCGTCTAGTCGGCATTACTGAAGCCTCGAACAACACTCATTCCTTACATAGTTGCTGGAGAAAATGCATTGCTGCCCCTGTGTTAAGGATACGGTTGTGTGTCTGTTTATTTATTGACTTCCACTTGTTTGACAGTTTTTGCTCGACCCCAACTGCTCGCCCCCCCAACTGCTCACCCCTATCATACTTTCTGAGCAGTTTCATATTGTTCGATGTGGTCCGGGGATGTCATTTCACCAGGGGTTCTGGAAGTGACATCGAACAACCCTTGACCTTTGGTGACATCACAGGAAGCACCCCACCCCGAATTGACATCACAGGAAGCATTGGAACATGACCTTTCACTCCTTGACAAAACAGGAAGTGACATCACATAGTATTGTTCCTAAGTACACTATGAAAAATATGATTACGATATCGCTGTAATGTGATATACATTTCATACAAGAATGGATCACCGTATATATCATTAAGGTAAGTGTGTATAGGTCCATATTGCCAAATTACTGTGAATACACACAAACGTTCAAGGTCAAATGATAATGATGTGTTATTATATAGCACTTACGCTTAAGCGCTTTATATTGTTCAAATATACATACAATATCACCCAATCAACAAGAAAGCGATCCACTCCAGAAACAAAGAGCCACATGGCGCTGACCAGAGCCCAAGAGATCCCATAAACAAAAGTTATGTTTTTTATTCATTTTTAGGGGTAGCAAAGGAGACCAGAGGGGTAGCAAGGGAGACCTAAGGGGTCACAGGTGCAACCCCTGGCTACTCCCAAATGACGTTCCTGAAGTGGTCGACATATGCAACTGCTTGCCTTACCAAAAAATAATCCCTCCATTTTCACTTCGCCCCCTTCAGTTGTCCCCAATGCCCTCCCTGCAGGGAATTATCCAGCATTGCAAGTGTGGGGGGAGGTGGGGGAGAGCCACGAAAAAAGTCCTGCTACTTTTCACCCCAAAAGAAGTGCGCGCAATTCCATACAGTCTCATTCATGCCCCCAAACCGCCCACCCCTGCCCCAATCTACTTTTTCGGTAACATTAGTGGCAGCCATTTTAACACATAACAACAACAACAAAAATGCAGAATCATTACAGATGTAGAAAACTCATCCATTAGAGCTCTGTCCAGGCGCTCTGGGCAAAATACATGCAAACCTCCTCATTTGAATAAGGATTGTACCAACAGAAATGACTTCACAGAAAAGGACATTGCAAGGAGCATCATCAGTCTTTGCTACTTGGAGGCTCCAAATATCAGAGACTGTTGATGCTCCTTCGAATGGGTTGGAGGCAACATGGAAGTGACTTTAGAATAAGTTGCCTAAGCAAGCCAAGTGGCGCAAAATACCTAAATTGCACATGTTATTTATGGAGCAACTCTATAGTCATTACACTTTTTTAAATAACAGCATGATATATTAACATAAACTATGAAGTGATTTACTTACTGAGCTGCAGATAAGCCACAGTGTGATTAAATGATTTGCCCAGGATCACACATTTAGGTTAAAAGTTGAAACTCGGATGTGGACAATTTAAGCAACATCTTCTCCGACTTAGTTGATATATATATTTATTAAGATTTTGCTTTGCATTTCATGTACATAAATAATACTTTATAGCAATGCCTTGGAAGCAAACCACATTACATAATAAACTAGCCTTTCCTAGTAATCTAACTATACACTATATACATTTTCATAGACATATGTGAGCAATAAGAGTATGGCTTTAGTTTTATTCGCCCCATCCTGCATGCAAAGCCACAATAGCATCATGCAGATTAATTGTAGCCTAACAAAGCCCCCTCGGGTTTTACAGCCATAGGGTCTAATTCACAGAAGCGTTTTATAATAGCAAAACCCCATTGGAAAACGCTCTATGAATTAGGCCTGTAGTAATTATATCATAAAGCATGCAGCATTTTGCGCCCTTCTCACTTCTGATCACTCCCTCCCATTTCCATTTCTAAAAGCACAAAAGTCCCTGCTAATGGTCCCCCTCCATCCCATCAGTGCCTAATGGCTCACATTGAAATGTTCTGTTTACACAGAGCAATGTGAGA